>NC_041385.1:771611613-771691532 GCF_002162155.2 Triticum dicoccoides
ATTAGGGGGGCGCGCCCTCCTATCTTGTGGCCTCCTCGAGGCTCTTCTGACATGAACTCCAAGTCTCCTGGGTGATATTCTTCCCAAAAATAACGTTGCCGAAGGTTTCATTCCGTTTGGACTCTGTTTGATATTCCTTTTCTCCGAAATACTGAAACAGGCAATAAAACAACAATATGGGTTGGGCCTCTGATTAGTAGGTTAGTCCCAAAAGTAATATAAAAGTGTATAATAAAGCCAATAATCATTCAAAATAGATAATATAATAGCATGGAACAATAAAAAATTATAGATATGTTGGAGACGTATCACATTGTATGATTCGATGTTTACGGGTTTAAACCCTTCTGGGTATTCATGATCCATCACTTCATCAGTGAAGCAGAGGGGGTGTGCGGTGCCTCTGTGCTGGGCTATGTCGCGGCGCAGTCCGACTGCGTCTGACTGGTTGTATTCGGCCCGGCCGGATTTGCTGTTAGTGTATCCGGTGTGACGGTCATCGTCACGTTCTGCGGCGCGCCCCCATGATCCGTAGATCAATCTTGGTTGTCCTGCAGCGTTATCCAGTTTACCGCGCAGGTCTTGGATATTGCCTCGGGCCATGGTAAACCGGCGTGGGGGTGGTAGCTGGTATTTGGGCTGATATGCCAATTTATCCCGACCTCGAGGCGGCCGGTCAGCCGTTTGGTGCTCAAGTCCATTTTCCTCAGCTGCCAGGACTTCTGTCCATCTATCTGTGAGAAGATCTTGATCAGCTTGAAGCTGATGCTGCTTCTTCTTCAGGCTTCTCGCAATGGCGATAAGCCGACGCTTGAAGCGCTCCTACTCTGCGGGGTCTTCGGGTACGCCGAACTCGTCATCGCCGAGGCTAACCTCGTCTTCAGAGAGGGGCATGTAGTTGTCCTCCTCCGGATACCCGTCCGTTGCCTGCTCATCTGGGCTCTCATGCCCGTCTTCTGTTCGGCCTGCTCGAAGGCGGGCTGTTCGGGGTTGTATTCATCGTCGGCACCGTCCGGATTATTATCGTCTCCGGTGCCGGTATTGCCTTGGCGGGGCTTGGAGCGGCGCTGGCGACGCCCATGCTTTGCTTTTTTCTTGGAGGGGTTAGCCTCCCTTGCCTCATCGCCATTGGTTTCTTTTGGAGTGTCCACCATATATATATCATATGAAGAGGTGGCTGTCCACCGCCCTGTGAGCAGTGGCTCTAGTACGTCTCCGGCATCGTCGTCCATACCGTCGATGTCTTTGAAGTCAAAGTCAAGCACGTCGGTTAAATCATCGATCGTGGCGACAAAGTGGGTGGTGGGTGGGCAGCGTATTCCTTCGTCGCCTGCTCCCCACTCAAGTCGGACATAGTTCGGCTCAGAGCCTCCTGACAGAGGGAGAAGATAGTCTCACATCAACTAGGCGTATCAACGGGCTATGGAGATGCCCATCAATAGATATCAATGTGAGTGAGTAGGGATTGCCATGCAACGGATGCACTAGAGCTATAAATATATGAAAGCTCAACAAAAAGAAACTAAGTGGGTGTGCATCCAACTTGCTTGCTCACGAAGACCTAGGGCATTTTGAGGAAGCCCATCATTGGAATATACAAGCCAAGTTCTATAATGAAAAATTCCCACTAGTATATGAAAGTGACAACCTATGAGACTCTCTATCATGAAGATCATGGTGCTATTTTTGAAGCACAAGTGTGGAAAAAGAGATAGTAGCAATTGTCCCTTCTCCCTTTTTCTCTCTTTTTATTTTTCTCTTCCTCTTTTTTTTTTCTTTTTTTTCTTTTTGGTGGGCTTCTTTGGCCTGTTTTATTTTTATAAAGTCCGAAGTCTCATCCCGACTTGTGGGGGAATCATAGTCTTCATCATTCTTTCCTCACTGGGACAATGCTCTAATAATGAAGATCATCACACTTTTATTGATTTACAACTCAAGAATCACAACTCAAAGCCAGAACAAGATATGACTCTATATGAATGCCTCCAGCAGTGTACCAGGATGATGCAATGAATCAAGAGTGACATGTATGAAATGCATGGTGGCTTTTCCACCAATACGATGTCAACTACATGATCATGCAATGGCAATATGACAAAAGTAAAGTATGTCATGATGATGATAAACGGAATGGTGGAAAGTTGCATGGCAATATATCTCGGAATGGCTATGGAAATGCCATAATAGGTAGGTATGGTGGCTGTTTTGAGGAAGGTAAATAATGGGTTCATGATACCTGCGAAAGTTGCGCGGTATAATAGAGGCTAGCAAAGTGGAAGGATGAGTGTGCGTATATCCATGGACTCACATTAGTCATAAAGAACTCATATACTTATTACAAAAGTCTACTTAGCCCTCGAAGCAAAGTACTACTACGCATGCCCCAAGAGGGATAGATTGGTAGGAAAAGACCATGGCTCGTCCCCGACTGCCACTCATAAGGAAGACAATCAAAAGAGCACCTCATGCAACAAACTTGTCACACAACTTTTACCATACGTGCATGCTACGGGACTTGCCAACTTCAACAAAAGTATTTCTCAATTTCATAATTACCCACTAGCATGACTCTAACATTACTACCTTTATATCTCAAAACACTTATCAAGCAACATATTGATCATAGCATCCAATTCACTTCCTATGATAGTTTTCATTCAATTTACCATGCTGTTTTAAGACTCTCAAAATAATTTAAGTGAAGCATGAGAGTCTAGCAATTTCTTCAAAATATAACCACTGCCGTGCTCTAAAAGATATAAGTGAAGTACTAGAGCAAATGACAAACTACTCCGAAAGATATAAGTGAAGATCAAAGAGTAGCTAAATAATTATGCAACTATGCGAAGACTCTCTCTCAATAAATAATTTCAGATCTTGGTATTGTATTCAAGCAGCAAGCAAAACAAAATAAAATGACATTGCAAGGATAGCACAACTCATGTGAAGAAGCAAAAACTTAGGCTCAACCGATGCTACCCGATAGTGGTTGAAGAAGAAAGGTGGGATGCCTACCGGGGCATCCCCAAGCTTAGATGCTTGAGAATTCTTGAAATACTATCTTGGGGTGCCTTGGGCATCCCCAAGATTGAGCTTTTGTGTCTCCTTAATTCCTCTCATATCATGTTTTTTCTACTTCTTATCAAAAGCTTCATTCACAACAAACTCAACAAGAACTCGTGAGATAGGTTAGTATAAACCAATGCAAAACCTTATCATTTTCTACTGTAACATATTACTACCATTATTATTCAACATTGCATACTAAATGTCTCTGCATATTTAATACTCCCATCCTCAAATAGAATCAAACAAACATATGCAAACAATGCAAACATAACAGCAATCTGCCAAAACAGTATAGTCTGTAAAGAATGCAAGATTTATCATACTTCCCTCACTCTAAAAATTATAAGAAAAATAATGAGCTGTAAAAGATTTATCATATCTAATTATGCAAAAAGATTCAACATTATATCACTCTCTGACTTTTCTAGGGAATTTTTGCAACAGCGGTAAACTTTCTGTTTTCAAACAGCAACATGTATACTAGCAAAATAACCATGGTGAAGGCTATCCTTGACTTTTTATTGAAACTAAAGATGCAAAACATTAATCTAACTAACAGCAAGAAAATACTAACAAGATAAAATGACGCTCCAAGCAAAACACATATCATGTGGCGAATAAAAATATAGCTCCAAGTAAAGTTACCGATGAACGAAGACGAAAGAGGGGATGCCTTCCGGGGCATCCCCAAGCTTAGGATCTTGGTTGTACTTGAATATTACCTTGGGGGTGCCTTGGGCATCCCCAATCTTAGGCTCTTTCCAATCCTTATTCCATAGTCCATCGAATCTTTACCCAAAACTTGAAAACTTCAACCACACAAAACTCAAAAATAAAACTCGTAAGCTTCGTTAGTATAAGAAAATAAAACTACCACTTAGGTACTGTAATGAACTCATTCTAAATTCATATTGGTGTAATATCTACTGTATTCTAACTTCTCTATGGTTCATAACACTTAATACTAGCCATAGATGCATCAAAATAAGCAAACAACACAATGAAAACAGAATCTGTCAAAAACAGAACAGTCTGTAGTAATCTGTATCAAACGTATACTTCTGGAACCCCAAAAATTATGAACTAAATTTCTGGACCTGATAATTTGTTTATTAATCATCTTCAAAAAGAATTAACCTAAAATAACTCTCCAATAAAAAATGGCAGCTAATCTCGTGAGCGCTAAAGTTTCTGTTTTTCACAGCAAGATCATATAAACTTCACCCAAGTCTTCCCAAAGGTTCTACTTGGCACTTTATTGAAACAAAAGCTATAAAACATTATTAATACAGTAGCATAATCATGTGGACACACAAAAACAGTAAGGATAAATATTGGGTTGTCTGCCAACAAGCACTTTTCTTTAATGCCTTTCTAGCTAGGCATGATGATGGCAATGATGCTCACATAAAAGATAAGAATCGAAACATAACGGGAGCATCATGAAGCATATGACTAGCACATTTAAGCCTAACCCACTTCCTATGCATAGGTATTTTGTGAGCAAACAACTTATGGGAACAATAATCAACTAACATAAGATGGCAAAACAAGCATAACTTCAAGAATTTCAACACATAGAGAGGAAACTTGACATTATTGCAACTCCTACAAGCATATGTTCCTCTCTCATAATAGTTTTCAGTAGCATCATGAATGAATTCAACAATATAAACAGCACCTAAAACAATCTTTTCATGATCTACAAGCATAGAAAATCTACTACTCTCCACGTAAGCAAATTTCTTCTCATGAATAGTAGTGGGAGAAAACTCAACAAAATAATTATCATGTGAGGCATAATCCAATTGAAAACTAAAATCATGATGACAAGTTTCATGGTTATCATTACTCTTAATAGCATACAAGTCATCACAATAATCATCATAGATAGCAACTTTTTTCTCACAATCAATTGGAACCTCTTCCAAAATAGTGGAATCATCACTAAATAAAGTTGACACTCTTCCAAATCCACTTTCATGTTCATCACAATAAGATTCAACATCCTCCAAAATAGTGGGATCACTACTTCCTAAAGTTGACACTCTTCCAAACCCACTTTCATCCATATAATCATCATAAATAGGAGGCATGCTTTCATCATAATAAATATTCTCATCAAAACTTGGGGGACAAAAAATATCATATTCATCAAACATAGCTTCCCCAAGCTTGTGGCTTTGCATATCATTAGCATCATGGATATTCAAGGAATTCATACTAACAACATTGCAATCATGCTCATAATTCAAAGATATAGTACCAAACATTCTAATGCATTCTTCTTCTAGCACTTGAGCACAGTTTTCCTTTCCATCAAACTCACGAAAGATATTAAAGAGACGAAGCGTATGAGACAAACTCAACTCCATTTTTTTTGTAGTTTTCTTTTATAAACTAAACTAGTGATAAAACAAGAAACTAAAAGATTCATTTGCAAGATCTAAAGATATACCTTCAAGCACTCACCCCCCCGGCAACGGCGCCAGAAAAGAGCTTGATGTCTACTAGACAACCTTCTTCTTGTAGACATTGTTGGGCCTGCAAGTGCACAGGTCTAGCAAATTTCCCTCAAGTGGATGACCTAAGGTTTATCAATCCGTAGGAGGCGTAGGATGAAGATGGTCTCTCTCAAGCAACCCTGCAACCAAATAACAAAGAGTCTCTTGTGTCCCCAACACACCCAATACAATGGTAAATTGTATAGGTGCACTAGTTCGGCGAAGAGATGAAGATACAAGTGCAAAATAGATAGTAGATATAGGTTTTTGTAATCTGAAATAATAAAAACAGCAAGGTAGCGAGCGATAAAAGTGAGCGTAAACGGTATTGCAATGATAGGAAACAAGGCCTAGGGTTCATACTTTCACTAGTGCAAGTTCTCTCAACAATAATAACATAGATAGATCATATAACAATCACTCAACATGCAACAAAGAATCACTCCAAAGACACTAATAGCGGAGAACGAACAAAGAGATTATGGTAGGGTACGAAACCACCTCAAAGTTATTCTATCGGATCAATCAATTCAAGAGTTCGTACTAGAATAACACCTTAAGACACAAATCAACCAAAACCCTAATGTCACCTAGATACTCCATTGTCACCTCAAGTATCCGTGGGCATGATTATATGATATTCATCACACAATCTCAGATTCATCTATTCAACCAACACAAAGTACTTCAAAGAGTGCCCCAAAGTTTCTACCGGAAAGTCAAGAACGTGTGCCAACCCCTATGCATAGGTTCATGGGCGGAACCCGCAAGTTGGTCACCAAAACATACATCAAGAGGCACATGATATCCCATTGTCACCACCGATAAGAACGGCAAGACATACATCAAGTGTTCTCATAAAAGACTCAATCCGATAAGATAACTTCAAAGGGGAAACTCAATTCATCACAAGAGAGTAGAGGGGGAGAAACATCATAAGATCCAACTACAATAGCAAAGCTCGGGATACATCAAGATCGTGCCTTAGAGGGAAAACGAGAGAGAACACGAGAGAGAGGGATCAAACACATAGCTACTGGTACATACCCTCAGCCTCGAGGGTGAACTACTCCCTCCTCGTCATGGAGAGCGCCGGGATGATGAAGATGGCCACAGGTGAAGGATCCCCCCTCCGACAGGGTGCCGAGAAGGGCTCCCGAGAGGTTTTTGGTGGCCACAGAGGCTTGCGGCGGCGGAACTCCCGATCTATCTTCTTCGTGGATGTTTTTAGGGTACGTGGGACTATATAGGCGAAAGAAGTCGGTCGAGGGGGGGGGGGTGCTTGAGGGGTCCATGACATAGGGGGGGCACGCCTAGTAGGGGCGGGGCCTTCCTATCTCATGGGCTCCTCGAGGATCTTCTGACTTCATCTCCAAGCCTCCAGGATGATAATCTTCCAAAAAATCACGATGCCGAAGGTTTCATTCCATTTGGACTCCGTTTGATATTCCTTATCTTCGAAATACTGAAACAGGCAATAAAACAACAATATGGGTTGGGCCTCCGGTTAATAGGTTAGTCCCAAAAGTAATAAAAAAGTGTATAATAAAGCCCATAATCATTCAAACTAGTTAATAAAATAGCATGGAACAATCAAAAATTATTGATACGTTGGAGACGTATCAGGAGGCTCTTCAGCCAGTGCCGAGCTGGTCCTTTCAACTTGAGGGGAAGGTATTTGATGGCGTCGAGGTCATCCCCATGAGCCATGTGTATGTGAAGGATAAAATCTTCAATCCAGACCCCAGGGTCTGTCGTTCCATCGTATGCCTCTATATTCACGGGTTTGAATCCTTGTGGAAATTCATGATCCAGCACCTCATCGGTGAAGCACAGGGGGTGCACAGCCCCTTTGTATCTGGCCGTGTCGCGGCATGCTGTCGGCTATTGTTGCACCCGGTGTTGATTCCGGACTGGTATTCGATCAGTATGATCGTTGTGGTGACCATAATCCCGCGTCGGAGCATGTCCTCTGGACCCGTAGATGGACCTGGCCGCACCGGCCTTTTTCTCCAGGAGCTCACATAAATCGTGTGCGGTATCAGTGGCTGCTCTATCGCGGCCATGAGGTGGTTGGTCCGGCTGAGTGGCTATATTGTTCTTTGGAGGAATGGGCGCTGCGGCCTCGTCGTTAAATTCGGGTAGCAGTTTGCACTTTGGGTAGCTCTTTGTGTGGCGATCGTCGCCACATTTTCCTTCGGTGTCTAGCACCTTGTTCCATCTTCGGTTGAGCGTATCCTGCACGGTTTTAAGCCTTTGCTTCTGCTTCTTCAGGCTCCTCGCCGTGGCCAGAAGCTTTCTGCGGAGGTTGTCTTGCTTCACACGTTGTTCCGGGATGATGAATGCATCGTCAACCGGACTGTCCTCCCCTCCGTGGGTGGTTTGATGATTTCGGCCCTCGGGGTCGCTGTGATCGGGCGTTTGTTCGGCGTGGCCTGGCTCTTCTTGCTCTGTTGCTGGGTTCAAATTGTCGCCTTCGGAGTCAACCGGAGTGTCGTTTTTCCTCGCGCTGTTATCGCTATTTTTACTGTGACTAGACTTAGAGCGGCGCCTGCGCCGTCATTTTTGTTTTTGTCTGGGGGTTTATCCTCCGCCGTGTCCTTCTTGTCACCGTTGTCTTCCTTAGGCGTGTCCACCATGTAGATGTCATATGATGAAGTGGCAGTCCAGCGCCCCGTGGGCGGTGGTTCCGGATCGTCCCCTGCGTCGACATCCATACCGCCGATGTCGTCGGAGTCGAAATCAAGCATGTGTGTTAGGTCATCGACAGTGGCTATGAAGTGGGTGGTGGGTGGGAGGCGATTTTCTTCGTCATCCGTGCCCCACTTAGGCCGGATATAGTTCGGCCAGGAATCTCCTGATAGAGAGAGAGAGAGACCTTAATGAATTTAGCACATCGCCAAAGGGGGAGTGATGGAAGATATCCGCGACGGTGAATTCCATGACTGGAGCCCAATCAGATTCGATGGGCATGGATGCACGCGGTCTGGGACCTACGACCGAAAACAAGTCCCGGGGTTCGGAGACATAGATTTCCTTAGAAGCGGAGTCTGTGTTCGGCTCCAACGCCGATAGGTGTGCGGCCTCCGTGGTGGGGTCCATCCACCCATCCTTGGATGGCACGATCTGCTCTGGATCAAAGTGCGGAGCCATGGCAGGGGCGATATCCCGAATACTGTTGACGACATATCTAAGTCATGTGCGTGGCGATCGTTCGGCGCTCCTGACATGGGCTCGAATCCGTCAAAGATCAAGTATCCGTGGACGTCGGCAATGTAGTTTAGGTTCCCAAACCTGACCTAATGGCCAGGGGCGTAGCTGTCGATCTGCTCTAGATGGCCAAGCGAGTTGGCCCACAGTGCGAAGCTGCTGAACACGAAGATCTGTTCGGGGAGAAAAGTCTCACCTTGGACGGTGTTGCTGAAGTTTGGAGAAGCCATCGAGCCTTACAGCGACGACACAGAGGAACTCTCAATGAAAGCACCAATGTCGGTGTCAAAACCGGCGGATCTCGGGTAGGGGGTCCCGAACTGTGCGTCTAAGGCTAATGGTAACAAGAGACTAGGGACACGATGTTTACCCAGGTTCGGGCCCTCTGGATGGAGGTAATACCCTACTTCCTGCTTGATTGATCTTGATGATATGAGTATTACAAGAGTTGATCTACCACGAGATCAGAGAGGCTAAACCCTAGAAGCTAGCCTATGGTATGATTGTTGTTGTCCTACGGACTAAACCCTCCGGTTTATATAGACACCGGAGGGGCTAGGGTTACACAGAGTCGGTTACAGAGAAGGAGATCTATCACCCGAATCTCCAAGCTTGCCTTCCACGCCAAGGAGAGTCCCATCCTGACACGGGACGAAGTCTTCAATCTTGAATCTTCATAGTCCAATAGTCCGGCTGTCCGGATACCCCCTTATCCAGGACTCCCTCAGTGGGCACGGGTGATCAATCCGCTCTTCCTCCTTTTGTTCTTTGCTCTCCTCCTCATCTTTTTCATCCAATGAGCTCATAGTTTCATCAATTTCTTCTTCCATAGCTTCCTGCAAAATATTAGTCTCTTCTTGGACAGCGAAGAAGACCTCAATATATGGTTTAACATAGGCATTAGAAGCATAATTATCATAACAATATTCAAGTATGGCAAAATTTTCAGATTTGTAAAGAGTAGCATCATACTTTTCAATCAAAGAAGCAATTTCATAAGCACCCTTAAAAGCAACAAATTCTTCAATTTGTTGAACATCATAGTAATTATAAACACCCTTAGCATAAGAAGATACGATTCCATTATCACTAAACAAGCATTGATAGGGTAGGTGTTTCTTAGGGTCTTCAGAACAACAAGTAAAATCATAAATTTCACATAAATTCCAAGCATAGCATTGCAAACGATGAATTTGATCTAGTAAAAGTTTCCCTTTTTAGATATACGGTGTCGCACATAACAAGCATGCTCATCTAAAGATTTTCCCTCAACTAAGCTAGTTGGGGTTTCAGCACGAGCACAAAGGGATCTAAGATGATCCAAGTAAAAAGCTTCAGGAGTGTGATAGATTTTGAGTGGTTCTTCAACCATTGGTTATTAGTAGGTACAACTAATTTTTTTGGTATTTTGTGTTTCCTACCCATAACTAAAGATAGAAAACAACTAAGAACAACAAATAAAAAATTACTTAGTGATAAAGCAAACAAGCACACATGAGAATATTCACCCCACGCTATGACTCCCCGGCAACGGCACCAGAAAAAGGTCTTGATAACCCACAAGTATAGGGGATAATTGTAGCCTCTTTCGATAAGTAAGAGTGTCGAACCCAATGAGGAGCTAAAGGTAGAACAAATATTCTCTCAAGTCCTATCTGCCACTGATACGACTCTACGCATGCTTAGTGTTCGCTTTACCTAGAACAAGTATGAAACTGGAAGTGCTTTGTAGGTGTTGTTGGATAGAATTGCAAGATAATAAAGAGAACATAAATAAAAACTAGGGGCTGTTTAGATAAAGAAGCAATAAAGTAAATATAGCGAGTGTGGAAAAGTGGTGGTAGGAGTTGTGAAATTGTCCCTAAGCAATTGACTACTTTACTAGACCAATAGCAAGTTTTATGTGGGAGAGGCCACTGCTAGCATGTCATCCCTGACTTGGAATTCTATGCACTTATGATTGGAACTATTAGCAAGCATCCGCAACTACTAACGTTCATTAAGGTAAAATCCAACCATAGCATTAAGATATATTGGCCCCCCTTCAATCCCATATGCATCAATTTCTATGCTAGGTTGAAGCTTCTGTCACTCTTGCCCTCCAATACATAGTCCTATCAACATACAACTAACCCTATGGTGTGATCCACGTGCGCGCTCATATGATGGGCACCAAAGGACAACAACATAACCACAAGCAAATTAAACCAATCATAGCAATTCATCATTCACCGATAGGACAACAAAAATCTACTCAGACATCATAGGATGGCAACACATCATTGGATAATAATATGAAGCATAAAGCACCATGTTCAAGTAGAGGGTACAGCGGGTTACGGGAGAGTGGACCGCTGAAGATAGATGGGGGAAGGTGATGGAGATGTTGGTGAAGATGATGGGGGTGTTGGTGTAGATCGCGGTGATGATGATGGCCCCCGGCGGCGTTCCGGCGCCACTAGAAGCAAGGGGGAGAGAGCCCCCCTTATTCTTCTTCTTCCTTGACCTCCTCCCTAGATGGGAGAAGGGTTTCCCCTCTGGTACTTGGCTCCCATGGCGTGGGAGGGGTGAGAGCCCCTCCGAGATTGGATCTGTCTCTCTGTCTCTCTCTGTTTCTGCGTTCCTGATTCTTCCCTTTCACCATTTTTTATATTCACGGAGATCCGTAACTCCGATTGGGTTGCCCATTGGACATTATTTCTATCCGGAAATTAGCTTTCTTGCAGCGAAAGAAGGGCATCAACCGCCTTGCGGGGTGGCCATGAGGGTCAGGGGCGCGCCCACCTGTCTCGTGGGCCCCTCGAGCATCGTCTCACGTTGATTCTTCTTCCAAAAAATCATAAATATTCCAAAAAAAAATCTCCGTCCATTTTTATTCCGTTTGGACTCCGTTTGATATGGGGTTTATGCGAAACAAAAAATATGCAATAGACAGGAACTGGCACTGGGCACTGGATCAATAAGTTAGTCCCAAAAATAGTATAAAAAGTTGCCAAAAGTATATGAAAGTTGAATAATATTGGCATGGAACAATAAAAAATTATAGACACGATGGAGACGTATCAGTTATATATAATAAATATTAGTTTTGAGTTGAGGGCTTTGTTATCTTGCTATGATCTTGAGGGAATAGAAGAAAGAATAAAAAGAAATAAAAAGATCATATTGATCTTATGGAGAGTAATGACTTCACATATAAAGAGTATGATGAATAAAAGTTGTTGATAGTTGGCAAACATAGTTTTGGTCATCATTGCAATTAATAGGAAGTAATAAAGAAAGAGAGGTTTTCACATATAAATATACTATCTTGGACATCTTTTATGATTGTGAGCACTCATTAAAATATGACATGCTAAAAAGTTGATGTTGGACAAGGAACACAACATGATGGGTTATGTTTTCTTATATCCAAACAAGTTATATTGTCATGGATCATCCAACATGTTGAGCTTGCCTCACCCCCTCATGCTAGCCAAATTCTTTGCACCAAGTAGAGATACTACTTGTGCTTCCAAACATCCCTAAACCCAGTTTTGCCATGAGAGTCCACCATACCTACCTATGGATTGAGTAAGATCCTTCAAGTAAGTTGTCATCGGTGCAAGCAATAAAAATTTCTCTCTAAATATGTATGATCTATTAGTGTGAAGAAAATAAGCTTTATACGAGCTTGTGATATGGAAGAAATAAAAGTGGCGGACTACATAACAAAGGTCCCTATCACAAGTGGCAATATAAAGTGACGTTCTTTTGCATGAAGATTTTGTGCATCCAACCATAAAAGCGCATGACAACCTCTGCTTCCCTCTGCGAAGGGCCTATCTTTTATTTTTACCTTCTACCCTTATACAAGAGTCATGGTGATCTTCACCTTTCCTTTTTATACTTTATCCTTTGGCAAGCACTATGTGTTGGAAAGATCCTGATATATATATCCACTTGGATGTAGGTATTCATAAATTATTATTGTGTTGACATTACCCTTGAGGTAAAAGGTTGGGAGGCAAAACTATAAGCCCCTATCTTTCTCTGTGTCTGGTTGAAACTTCATACCCATAAGTATTGCGTGAGTGTTAGCAATTGTGAAAGACTAAATGGTAGTTGAATATGTGGACTTGCTGAAAAGCTGTTATATTGACTCTTTCTGATGTTATGATAAATTGCAATTGCTTCAATGACTGAGATCATAGTTTGCTAGTTTTCAATGAAGTTTCTGATTCATACTTTACATTGTGAGTAGATTGTTACTCTAGCATAAGAAATCATATGGCAATATATATGTGCTGCTGTTCTAAAGAATGATCATGATGCCCTCATGTCCGTATTTTATTTTATCGACACATCTACCTCTAAACATGTGGACATATTTTTCGATATCGGCTTTCGCTTGAGGATAAGCGAGGTCTAAGCTTGGGGCAGTTGATACGTCCATTTTGGATCATGCTTTTATATCGATATTTATTGCATTATGAGATGTTACTACACATTATTTCACAATACTTATGCCTATTCTCTCTTATTTTATAAGGTTACATGAAGAGGGAGAATGACGGCAGCTGGAATTCTGGGCTGGAAAAGGAGCAAATATTAGAGACCTGTTCTGCACAACTCCAGAAGTCCTGAAACTCCAAGAAAGTCAGTTTTGGAATATATTAAAAATATTGGGTGAAGAAAGCACCAGAGGAGGGTCACCCACCAGCCAGAGGGTGGAGGGCGCGCCCCTGCCTCGTGGGCCACCTGGCAGGCCCCCGACGTCCATCTTCTGCTATATGGTGTCTTTTTCCCTACAAAAAATCATAAGGGAGATTTTGGGACAAAGAGCCACCGTCTCGAGGCGAAACCTCGGCAGGACCAATCTAGGGCTCCGGCAAAGCTGTTCTACCGGGGAAACATCCCACCGGGAGGGGGAAATTGTTGCCATCGTCATCACCATCGATCCTCTCATCGAGTGGGGTCAATCTCCATCAACATCTTCACCAGCACCATCTCCTCTCAAACCCTAGTTCATCTCTGGTATCCGATCTTTGTCTGAAAACTTTAGATTGGTACATGTGGGTTGCTAGTAGTGTTGATTACTCCTTGAAGTTGATGCTAGTTGGTTTATTCGGCGGAAGATCATATGTTTAGATCCTTAATGCATATTAATACCCCTCTAATTATGAACATGGATATGATTTGTGAGTAGTTACATTTGTTCCTGAGGACATGGGAGAAATCTTGTCATAAGTAATCATGTGAATTTGGTATTCGTTCGATATTTTGATGAGATGTATGTTGTCTCTCCTCTAGTGGTGTTATGTGAACATCGACTACATGACACTTCACCATGATTTGGGCCTAGGGGAAGGCATTGGGAAGTAATAAGTAGATGATGGGTTGTTAGAGTGACAGAAGCTTAAACCCTAGTTTATGCTTTGCTTCGTAAGGGGCTGATTTGGATACATATGTTTCATGCTATGGTTAGGTTTACCTTAATTCTTCTTTTGTAGTTGCGGATGCTTGCGAGAGGGGTTAATCATAAGTGGGATGTTTGTCCAAGGAAGGGCAGTACCCAAGCACCGGTCCACCCACATATCAAATTATCAAAGTAACGAACGTGAATCGTATGTGCATGATGAAAACTAGCATGACAGAAATTCCCATGTGTCCTTGGGAGCGCTTTGCTTTATATAAGAGTTTGTCCAGGCTTGTCCTTTGCTACAAAAAGGATTGGGCCACCTTGCTGGACCTTGTTTACTTTTGTTACTTGTTACCCGTTATGAATTACCTCATCACAAAACTATCTGTACCGATAATTTCAGTGCTTGTAGAGAATACCTTACTAAAAACCGCTTGTCATTTACTTTTGCTCCTCGTTGGGTTTGACACTCTTACTTATCGAAAGCACTATGATAGATCCCCTATACTTGTGGGTTATCATGCATTCCCATGTCCGTTCGGCCATTCCTACCTTAACACGTATTGGTGTTCAAGTTCACGGTGATAAGATGAACGAACAAAAAAAGTTTCCGATCGGTTATAGTGCCAAGCAACAAAATCATAGAAACGTTGGACGTTGAAATGAATTCGTAAAATTCTCTGGACATCCGTGGAGAGAAAACATATTGAATAAGAACCTTGCTACCTCTTGAACATGCGTTGGTTTTTCCCTTGAAGAGGAAAGGGTGATGCAGCAAAGTAGCGTAAGTATTTCCCTCAGTTTTGATAACCAAGGTATCAATCCAGTAGGAGGCTCCTCACAAGTCCCACGCGCCTACACAAACAAACACGAACCTCACAACCAACACGATAAAGGGGTTGTCAATCCCTTCACGGCAACTTGCGGAAGTGAGATCTGATAGAGATAATATGATAAGATAACTATTTTTGGTATTTTTATTATATAGATTGAAAAGTAAAGATTGCAAAATAAAGTAGATTGGAAACTTATATGATAGAGAATAGACTCGGGGGTCACAGGTTTCACTAGTGACTTCTCCCAAGATAGCATAATTATTATGGTGGGTGAACAAATTACTGTCGAGCAATTGATAGAAAAGTGCATAGTTATGAGAATATCTAGGCATGATCATGTATATAGGCATCACGTCCACAACAAGTAGATCGAAACGATTCTACATCTACTACTATTACTCCACACATCGACCGACTCTTGCCTGCATCTAGAGTATTAAGTTCATAAGAACAGAGTAACACATTAAGCAAGATGACATGATGTAGAGGGATAAACTCAAGCAATATGATATAAACCCCATCTTTTTATCCTCGATGGCAACAATACAATACGTGCCTTGCTGCCTCTGCTGTCATTGGGAAAGGACACCACAAGATTGAACCGAAAGCTAAGCACTTCTCCCATTGCAAGAAAGATCAATCTAGTAGGCCAAACCAAACTGATAATTCAGAGAGACTTGCAAAGATAACCAATCATACATAAAAGAATTCAGAGGAGATTCAAATATTTCTCATAGATAAACTTGATCATAAACCCACAATTCATCGGATCTCGACAAACACACCGCAAAAAGAGTTACATCGAATAGATCTCCAGGAAGATCATGGAAAACTTTGTATTGAGATTCAAAGAGAGAGAAGAAGCCATCTAGCTAATAACTATGGACCCAAAGGTCTGTGGTAAACTACTCACAACTCATCGGAGAGGCCTTGGTGATGATGGAGAGGCCCTCCATGGTCGATTCCCCCTCCGGCAATGCGCCGATGAAGGCTCCAAGATGGGATCTCGCGGATACAGAAGGTTGCGGTGGTGGAAATAGTTTTTCATGGTGATCCTGGATAGTTTTAGGGTACGTGTGTATATATAGGAGGAAGAAGTAGGTCGGTTGGGCCATGAGGGGCCCACAAGGGTGGGGGCCGCGCCTGCTACGTCTTGAGCTTGCGTTGGTTTTCCTTGAAGAGGAAAGGGTGATGCAGCGCAGTAGCGTAAGTATTTCCCTCAGTTTTTAAGAACCAAGGTACCAATCCAGTAGGAGGCTCCTCAAAAGTCCCACGCACCTACACAAACAAACAAGAACCTCGCAACCAACGCGATAAATGGGTTGTCAATCCCTTCAAGGAAACTTGCAAAAGTGAGATCTGATAGAGATAATATGATAAGATAAATATTTTTGGTATTTTCTGATATAGATTGGAAAGTAAAAGATGCAAATAAAAGTAAATGGGAAACTTATATGATAAAAGATAGACCCGGGGGCCATAGGTTTCACTAGTGGCTTCTCTCAAGATAGCATAATTATTATGGTGGGTGAACAAATTACTGTCGAGCAATTGATAGAAAAGTGCATAGTTATGAGATTATCTAGGCATGATCATGTATATAGGCATCACGTCCACAACAAGTGGACCGACTCCTGCCTGCATCTACTACAATTACTCCACACATTGACCGACTCCTGCCTGCATCTAGAGTATTAAGTTCATGAATAACAGAGTAACACATTAAGAGAGATGACATGATGTAGAGGGATAAACTCATGCAATATGATATAAACCCCATCTTTTTATCCTCGATGGCAACAATACAATACGTGCCTTGCTGCCCCTACTGTCATTGGGAAAGGACACCGCAAGATTGAACCAAAAGCTAAGCACTTCTCCCATGGCAAGAAAGATCAATCTAGTAGGCCAAACCAAACTAATAATTCGAAGAGACTTGCAAAGATAACCAATCATACATCAAAGAATTCAGAGGAGATTCAAATATTTCTCATAGATAAACTTGATCATAAACCCACAATTCATCGGATCTCAACAAACACACCGCAAAAAGAGTTACATCGAATAGATCTCAAAGAAGAGGAAGGAGAACTTTGTATTGAGAATCAAAGAGAGAGAAGAAGGCATCTAGCTAATAACTATGGACCCGAAGGTCTACGGTAAACTACTCACAACTCATCGGAGAGGCCTTGGTGGTGATGGAGAGGCCCTCCATGGTCTATTCCCCTCTGGTGGAGCGCCGGCGAAGGCTCCAAGATGGGATCTCGCGGATACATAAGGTTGCGGCAGTGGAAATAGTTTTTTGTGGTGCTCCTGGATGGTTTCGGGGTATGTAGATATATATAGGCGAAGGAAGTCGTTCAGGGGAGCCACGAGGCAGGGGGCACGCCCACCCATACTGGGCACGCCGGCCACCCTCGTGGCCGCCTCGGCTGCTCCTTGACGTCCACTCCAAGTCTCCTGGATTGCGTTTGTTCCAAAAAGATCGCCCCTGAAGGTTTCATTCCGCTTGGACTCCATTGATATTCCTTTCCTTCGATATACTGAAATAGGCAAAAAAAAACAGCAATTCGTGTTGGGCCTCCGGTTAGTAGGTTAGTCCCAAAAATGATATAAAAGTGTAAAGTAAAGCACATAAACATCCAAAACAGGTAATATAATCGCATGGAACAATCAAAAATTATAGATGCGTTTGAGACGTATCAAGCATCCCCAAGCTTAATTTCTGTTCGTCCTCGAGTAGGTAAATGATAAAAACAGAATTTTTGATGTGGAATGCTACCTAGCATATTTCTCAATGTATTTCTCTTTATTGTGGCATGAATGTTCAGATCCAAATGATTCAAAATAAAAGTTCATATTGACAAAAGGCTAATAATACTTCAAGCATACTAACTAAGCAATCATGTCTTCTCAAAATAACATGGCAAAGGTAAGTTCATCCCTACAAAATCATAGCGGTTTTAGCCAATTTATTGGTTCATACTTTTTAATGTGCTTCAACCTTTTTTCAACTCTCACGCAATACATGAGCGTGAGCCATGGATATAGCACTATGGGTGGAATAGAATATGATCATGGAGGTTGTGTGGAGAAGACAAAAAATGAGAAAGTCTCACATCGACGCGGCTAATCAACGGGCTAGGGAGATGCCCATCAATGGATGTCAATGCAAGGAGTAGGAATTGCCATGCAACGAATGCACTAGAGCTATAAATGTATGAAAGCTCAACAAAAGAAACTTAGTGGGTGTGCATCCAACTTGCTTGCCCACGAAGACCTAGGGCATTTTGAGGAAGCCCATTGTTGGAATATACAAGCCAAGTTCTATAATGAAAAATTCCCACTAGTATATGAAAGTGACAACATAGAAGACTTTCTATCATAAAGACCATGGTGCTATTTTGAGCACAAGTGTGGAAAAAGATAGTAGCATTGTCCCCCCCTGTTTTGGGCCTTTCTTTTTTTATTTGGCCTTTTTTCTCTTCTTTTGGCCTTTCTTTTTTAATTTGGCCTTCTTTTATTTATTAGGGACAATGCTCTAAAAATGATGATCATCACACTTCTATTTAATTACAACTCATGAATTACAACTCGATACTAGAACAAAGTATGACTCTATATGAATGCCTCCGGCGGTGTACCGGGATATGCGATGACTCAAGAGTGACATGTATAAAAATTATGCATGGTGGTTGTTCCACAAATATGATGTCAACTACATGATCATGCAAAAAACAATATGACAATGATGAAGCGTGTCATAATAAACGGAATGGTGGAAGGTTGCATGGCAATATATCTCGGAATGGCTATGGAAATGCCATAATAGGTAGGTATGGTGGCTATTCCGAGGAAGATATAAGGAGGTTTATGTGTCATAGAGCGTATCGTATCACGGGGTTTGGATGCACCGGCGAAGTTTGCACCAACTCTCAAGGTGAGAAAGGGCAATGCACGGTACCGTAGAGGCTAGCAATGATGGTAAGGTAAAAGTGCGTATAATCCATGGACTCAACATTAGTCATAAAGAACTCATATACTTATTGCAAAAGTTTTATTAGCCCTCGAAGCAAAGTACTACTACGCATGCTCCTAGGGGGGAGGTTGGCAGGAGTTAACCATCGCGCGCCCCCGACATCCACACATAAGGAAGGCAATCAAAAGAGCACCCCATGCAATAAATTTGTCACACAACGATTGCCATACGTGTATGCACGGGACTTGCAAACCTCAACACAAGTATTTCTTAAATTCACAATTACATCAACTAGCATGACTCTAATATTACCACCTTCATATCTCAAAACAATTATTAAGCATCAAGTTGATCATAGCATTCAATTCACTTCTTAGGATAGTTTTTATTATACCCAACTTGGATGCCCACCATTGTAGGACCAATTTGATAACCATAGCAAATACCATGCTGTTCTAAAAGACTCTCAAAATAATATAAGTGAAGCATGAGAGATCAATAATTTCTACAAAATAAAACCACCACCGTGCTCTAAAAATATATAAGTGAAGCACTAGAGAAAAATTGCATAGCTCAAAAGATATAAGTGAAACACATAGAGTATTCTAATAAATTCCAAATCATGTGAGTATCTCCCAAAAGGTGTGTACAACAAGGATGATTGTGGTAATCTAAAAAGCAAAGACTCATATCATACAAGACGCTCCAAGCAAAACACATATCATGTGGTAAATAAAAATATAGCTCCAAGTAAAGTTACCGATAAACGAAGACGAAAGAGGGGATGCCTTCCGGGGCATCCCCAAGCTTAGGCTTTTGGTTGTCCTTGAATATCTTGGGGGGCCATGGGCATCCCCAAGCTTAGGCTTTTGCCACTCCTTATTCCATAGTCCATCAAATCTTTACCCAAAACTTGAAAACTTCACAACACAAAACTCAACAGGAAATCTCATAAGCTCCGTTAGTGCAAGAAAGAAAAACCACCACATAAGGTACTGTAACAAACTCATTATTTATTTATTTATATTGGTGTTAAACC
This sequence comes from Triticum dicoccoides, assembly GCF_002162155.2. NCBI lineage: Eukaryota > Viridiplantae > Streptophyta > Magnoliopsida > Poales > Poaceae > Triticum > Triticum dicoccoides. Next base: position 771,631,652 of record NC_041385.1, read on the forward strand.
TACTGTATTCCAACTTCTCTATGGTTCATACCCCCCGATACTAGCCATAGATGCATCAAAATAAGCAAACAACACACGAAAAACAGAATCTGTCAAAAACAGAACAGTCTGTAGCAATCTGTAACTTTCGAATACTTCTAGAACCTTAAAAATCCTAGAAAAATAGGAAGTCCTAGACAATTTGTCTGTTGATCTACAGCAAAAAGAATCAACTCAAAATCACGTTTCTGTGATTTATTGATTTTTTTCTTGTGCACACAAAAGTTTCTGGTTTTCAGCAGAATCAAATTAACCTTCACCCAAGGTTATCCTATAGGTTCTACTTGGCACAAACACTAATTAAAACATAAAAATACATCTAACCAGAGACTAAATGAATTGTTTATTAGTAAATAGGAACAAATAGCAAGTAACAAAAATAAAATTGGGTTGCCTCCCAACAAGGGCTATCGTTTAACGCCCCTAGCTAGGCATAAAAGCGAGAATAGATCTAAGTGTTGCCATCTTTAATTTTTCAGTTTTTTAATGGAGTCATGCTCAAATCCGGGAGGTTCTTTACATTTCCCTTCATACTCGGAAATTTTTAGATCTAAAGAATCCAACCGCTTATGCAAAGAGTAATCAACATATTCATACGGTGAAGATTCCCGTTAACGCTCTTAAGAGGTTCAAGAGACTTTTGTAAGATTTTTGTTACTTCGCAAATCTTTTCAAAAACTTGTGTCTCTTCTTGGGTATGATGTGACCCCCCCTTTTTGAGGTAGTGTTCCCACTATTCCCTCTATAATTTCATGCGCAATACTGGGATCGATTTCAATAAAATTTCCTTTGGCAATGCAATCCAAGAGTTGTCTATGGGACATATTTAGTCCAACATAAAACTTGCGAAGTAAAATTCTAAAATTCACCTCTCAGGTGCAATTACGATAATATTCCATCATCCTATACGAAGCATGTTTTAAGTTTTTTCCTTGTCTTTGCTTGAAGTGAAGAACTTCAAACTCGGGAGACATAGGAGCAGATAAGGGACTAGCCATGATAACGAGATAAGCAACTAACACACGAGCACACAAAAAAGGCAAGCGAAAAAGATAGGAGAACGGGAAAGAGAGGGCGAATAAAACGGCAAAGGTGAAGTGGAGGGGGGGGAGAGGAAAACGAGAGGCAAATGGCAAATAATGTAATGCGAGGGAGATGAGTTTGTGATGGGTACTTGGTATGTCTTGACTTGAGCGAAGACCTCCCCGGCAACGGCGCCAGAAATCCTTCTTGCTATGTCTTGAGCTTGCGTTGGTTTCCCTTGAATAGGAAAGGTGATGCAGCACAGTAGCGTAAGTATTTCCCTCCGTTTTTGAGAACCAAGGTATCAATCCAGTAGGAGGCTCCTCAAAAGTCCCACGCACCTACACAAACAAACAAGAACCTCACAACCAACACGATAAAGGAGTTGTCAATCCCTTCACGGACACTTGCGAAAGTGAGATCTGATAGAGATAATGTGCTCAGATAAATATTTTGGGTATTTTTGTGATATAGGTTGGAAAGTAAAAGATGCAAATAAAAGTAAATGGGAAACTTATATGATAAAAGATAGACCCGGGGGCCATAGGTTTCACTAGTGGCTTCTCTCAAGATAGCATAATTATTACGGTGGGTGAACAAATTACTGTCGAGAATTTGATAGAAAAGTGCATAGTTATGAGATTATCTAGGCATGTTCATGTATATAGGCATCACGTCCGCAACAACTAGACCAACTCCTGCCTGCATCTACTACTATTACTCCACACATCAACTGACTCCTGCCTACATCTAGAGTATTAAGTTCATGAAGAACAGAGTAACACATTAAGAAAGATGACATGATGTAGAGGGATAAACTCATGCAATATGATATAAACCCCATCTTTTTATCCTCGATGGCAACAATACAATACGTGCCTTGCTGCCCCTACTGTCACTGGGAAAGGACACCACAAAATTGAACCCAAAGCTAAGCACTTCTCCCATGGCAAGAAAGATCAATCTAGTAGGCCAAACCAAACTGATAATTCGAAGAGACTTGCCAAGATAACCAATCATACATAAAAGAATTCAGAGGAGATTCAAATATTTCTCATAGATAAACTTGATCATAAACCCACAATTCATCGGATCTCGACAAACACACCGTAAAAAGAGTTACATCGAGTAGATCTCCAAGAAGAGGAAGGAGAACTTTAGTGAGAACCAAAGAGAGAGAAGGATCCATCTAGCTAATAACTATGGACCCGAAGGTCTATGGTAAACTACTCACAGCTCATCGGAGAGGACTTGGTGGTTATCGAGAGGCCCTCCATGGTCGATTCCCCCTCTGGCAGAGCACTGAACGCTCCAAGATGGGATCTCGCGGATACAGAAGGTTGTGGCAGTGGAAATAGTTTTTCGTGGTGCTCCTGGATGGTTTCTGGGTATGTAGATATATATAGGCGAAGGAAGTCGGTCAGGGGAGCCACGAGGAGCCCATGAGGCAGGGGGCGCGCCCACCCTTACTGGGCGCGCCGGCCACCCTCGTGGCCGCCTCGGCTGCTTCTTGACGTCCACTCCAAGTCTCCTGGATTGCGTTTGTTCCAAAAAGATCGCTCCCAAAGGTTTCATTCCATTTGGACTCCATTTGATATTCCTTTCCTTCGATATACTGAAATAGGCAAAAAAACAGCAATTCGGGCTGGGCCTCCGGTTAGTAGGTTAGTCCCAAAAATGATATAAAAGTGTAAAGTAAAGCCCATAAACATCCAAAACAGGTAATATAATAGCATGGAACAATAAAGAATTATAGATACATTGGAGACGTATCAGCGCCCACCCCCTAGGGCGTGCCGGGCACCCTCGTGGCCGCCTCATTTGCTGCTTGACATCCACTCCAAGTCTCCTGGATTGCGTTTGTTCCAAAAAGATCGCTCCGAAGGTTTCATTCCGTTTGGACTCTGTTTGATATTCCTTTTCTGCGAAACACTGAAATAGGCAAAAAACAACAATTTGGGCTGGGCCTCCGGTTAGTAGGTTAGTCCCAAAAATGATATAAAAGTGTATAGTAAAGCCCATAAACATCCAAAATGGGTAATATAATAGCATGGAACAATAAACAAATTATAGATACATTGGAGACGTATCAAGCATCCCCAAGCTTAATTCCTACTCGTCCTCGAGTAGGTAAATGATAAAAAAATGGATTTTTTGATGTGGAATGCTACCTAGCATATTTCTCAATGTAATTTTCTTTATTGTGGCATGAATGTCTAGATCCAAAATAAAAGTTCATATTGACATAGTAATACTTCAAGCATACTAACAAAGTAATCATGTCTTCTTAAAATAACATGACTAAAGAAAGTTTATCCCTACAAAATCATATAGTTAGGCTATGCTTCATTTTCATCACACAAAATACTCCCATCAATAACAACCCTGGTTTCAGCCAAGCAATTGGTTCATACTTTTTAACGCGCTTAAGCCTTTTTTAACTCTCACGCAATACATGAGCATGAGCCATGGATATAGCACTATGGGTGGAATAGAATAAAAATGATGGAGGTTGTGTGCAGAAGACAAAAAAGGAGAAAGTCTCACATCAACGCGGCTAATCAATGAGCTATGGAAATGCCCATAATTGATGTAAACATGAGGAGTAGGGATTGCCATGCAATGGATGCACTAGAGTTATAAATGTATGAAAGCTCAACAAAAGAAACTAAGTGGGTGTACACCGAACTTGCTTGCTCACGAAGATCTAGGGAATTTTGAGGAAGCCCATCGTTGGAATATACAAGCCAAGTTCTATAATGAAAAATTCCCACTAGTATATGAAAGTGACAACATAAGAAACTCTATATATGAAGAACATGGTGTTACTTTGAAGCACAAGTGTGGAAAAGGATAGTAACATTGTCCCCTTTTTTTGGGGGCCTTTTTTTATTAGGCTTTTTTGGCCTTTCTTCTTTTTTTATTTGGCCTTTTTTATTAGGGACAATGCTCTAAAAATGATGATCATCACACTTACTTACAACTCATGAATTGCAACTCGATACTAGAACAAAATATGACTCTATATGAATGCCTCCAGTGGTGTACCGGGATAGGCGATGACTCAAGAGCGACATGTATAAAAAATTATGCATGGTGGCTTTGCCACAAATACGATGTCAACTACATGATCATGCAAGGCAATATGACAATGACGATACGTGCCATGATAAACGAAACGGTGGAAAGTTGCATGGCAATATATCTCGGAATGGCTATGGAAAGGCCATAATAGGTAGGTATGGTGGCTGTTTTGAGGAATATATAAAGAGGTTTATGTGTGATAGAGCGTATCATATCACGGGGTTTGGATGCACCGGCGAAGTTTGCACCAACTCTCAAGGTGAGGAAGGGCAATGCACAGTACCGAAGAGGCTAGCAATGATGGAAAGGGAAAAGTGTATATAATCCATGGACTCACATTAGTCATAAAGAACTCATATACTTATTGCAAAAGTTTTATTAGCCCTCGAAGCAAAGTACTACTACGCATGCTCCTAGGGGGGAGGTTGGTAGGGGTTAACCATCGCGCGCGCCCGGCCTTCACACATAACGAAGGCAATCAAAAGAGCACCCCATATAATAAATTTGTTACACAACTTTTACCATACGTGCATGCTACGGGACTTGCCAACTTCAACACAAGTATTCCTCAAATTCACAATTACTCCACAAGCATGTCTCTAATATTACCACCTTTATATCTCAAAATAATTATCGAGCATCAAATTGATCATAGCATTCAATTCACTTCCTATGATAGTTTTTATTATACCCAACTTGGATGCTCATCATTCTAGGACCAATTTTATAACCATAGAAAATACCATGCTGTTCTAAAAGACTCTCAAAATAATATAAGTGAAGCACTAGAGCAAAATTGCATAGCTCAAAAGATATAAGTGAAGCACATAGAGTATTCTAATAAATTCCGAATAATGTTTGTTTATCCCAAAAGGTGTGTAGAGCAAGGATGCTTGTGGTAAACTAAAAAGAAAAGACTCATATCATACAAGACGCTCCAAGCAAAACACATATCATGTGGTAAATAAAAAGATAGCCCCAAGTAAAGTTACCGATAGACGAAGACGAAAGAGGGGATGCCTTCCGGGGCATCCCCAAGCTTAGGATTTTGGTTGTCCTTGGATTATCTTGTGGTGCCATGGGCATCCCCAAGATTAGGCTCTTGCCACTCCTTATTCCATAGTCCATCAAATCTTTACCCAAAACTTGAAAACTTCACAACACAAAACTCAACAGGAAATCTCATGAGCTCCGTTAGTGCAAGAAAGAAAAACCACCACTTAAGGTACTGTAATGAACTCATTATTTATTTATATTGGTGTTAAACCTACTGTATTCCAACTTCTCTATGGTCCATACCCCCCGATACTAGCCATAGATGCATCAAAATAAGCAAACAACACACGAAAAACAGAATCTGTCAAAAACAGAACAGTCTGTAGCAATCTGTAACTTTCGAATACTTCTATAACCTTAAAAATCCTAGAAAAATAGGAAGTCCTAGACAATTTGTCTGCTGATCTACAGCAAAAAGAATCAACGCAAAAGCTCGTTTCTGTGATTTATTGATTTTTTTCTTGTGCACACAAAAGTTTCTGGTTTTCAGCAGAATCAAATTAACTTTCACCCAAGATGATCCTATAGGTTCTACTTGGCACAAACACTAATTAAAACACAAAACCACATATAACCAGAGGCTAGATGAATTATTTATTACTAAACAGGAGCAAAAATCAAGGAACAAAAATAAAATTGGGTTGCCTCACAACAAGCGCTATCGTTTAACGCCCCTACCTAGGCATAAAAGCGAGAATAGATCTAAGTGTTGCCATCTTTAATTTTCAGTTTTTTTAGCGGAATCATCATGTTCTTTACATTTCCCTTCATATTAGGAAATTTTTAGATCTAAAGAATCCAACCGCTTATTGCAAAGAGTAATCAACATATTCATACTGTGAAGGTTTCCGCTAACGCTCTTAAGAGGTTCAAGAGACTTTTGCAATATTTTTGTCACTTCACAAATCTTTTCAGAAACTGGTGTCTCTTCATGGGTATGATGAGGATTCCCCTTTTGAGATAGTGTTCCCACTATTACCTCTATAATTTCATGCGCAATACTGGGATCAATTTCAATAAAGTTTCCTTTGGCAATGCAATCCAAGAGTTGTCTATGGGACATATTTAGCCCAACATAAAAAGTACGAAGTAAAATCCTAAAATTCACATCTAAGGTGCAATTACGATAAGATTCCATCATCCTATACCAAGCATCTTTTAAGTTTTCTCCTTGCCTTTGCTTGAAGTGAAGAACTTCAAACTCGGGAGACATAGGAGCAGATAAGGAACTAGTCATGATAACGAGATAAACAACTAACACACGAGCACACAAGAGACAAGTGAAAAAGAAGCGAAAGAAAAAGAGAGGGCGAATAAAATGACAAAGGTGAAGTGGGGGAGAGGAAAACGAGAGGCAAAAGGAAAATAATGTAATGCGAGGGAGATGAGTTTGTGATGGGTACTTGGTATGTCTTGACTTGAGCGAAGACCTCCCCAGCAACGGCGCCAGAAATCCTTCTTGCTACCTCTTGAGCATGCGTTGGTTTTTCCCTTGAAGAGGAAAGGGTGATGCAGCAAAGTAGCGTAAGTATTTCCCTCGGTTTTGAAAACCAAGGTATCAATCCAGTAGGAGGCTCCTCACAAGTCCCACACGCCTACACAAACAAACAAGAACCTCGCAACCAACGCGATAAATGGGTCGTCAATCCCTTCACGGCCACTTGCGAAAGTGAGATATGATAGACATAATATGATAAAATAAATATTTTTGGTATTTTTATGATATAGATTGAAAAGTAAAGATTGCAAAATAAAGTAGATTGGAAACTTATATGATAGAGAATAGACCCGGGGGCCATAGGTTTCACTAGTGGCTTATCTCAAGATAGCATAAGTATTACAGTGGGTGAACAAATTACTATCGAGCAATTGATAGAAAAGTGCATAGTTATGAGAATATCTAGGCATGATCATCTATATAGGCATCACGTCCACAACAAGTAGATCGAAACGATTCTGCATCTACTACTATTACTCCACACATCGACCGACTCCTGCCTGCATTTAGAGTATTAAGTTCATAAGAACAGAGTAACACATTACGCAAGATGACATGATGTAGAGGGATAAACTCAAGCAATATGATATAAACCCCATCTTTTTATCCTCGATGGCAACAATACAATACGTGTGAGGGAGTCCTAGATTAGGGGGTGTCCGAATGGCCGGACTATGACCTTCGGCCGGACTCCCGGACTATGAAAATACAAGATTGAAGACTCCGTCCCATGTCCGGATGAGACTTTCCTTGGTGTGGAAGGCAAGCTTGGCGATACGAAATGAAGATCTCCTCCCATTGTAACCGACTCTGTGTAACCCTAGCCCTCTCCGGTGTCTATATAAACTAGAGAGTTTTAGTCCGTAGGACGAACAACAATCATACCATAGGCTAGCTTCTAGGGTTTAGCCTCTCTGATCTCGTGGTAGATCCACTCTTGTACTACCCATATCATCAATATTAATCAAACAGGAGTAGGGTTTTACCTCCATCGAGAGGGCCCGAACCTGGATAAAAACATCATATCCCTTGTCTCCTGTTACCATCCGCCTAGACGCACAGTTCAGGACCCCCTACCCGAGATCCGCCGGTTTTGACACCGACTGAGGGAGTCCCGGACTAGGGGGTGTCCGGATAGCCGAACTATCATCATCGGCCGTACTCCAAGACTATGAAGATACAACATTGAAGACTTCGTCCCGTGTCCGGATGGGACTTTCCTTGGCGTGGAAGGCAAGCTTGGCGATACGGATATGTAGATCTCCTACCATTGTAACCGACTCTGTGTAACCCTGGCCCTCTCCGGTGTCTATATAAACTGGATGGCTTTAGTCCGTAGGACGAACAACAATCATACCATAGGCTAGCTTCTAGGGTTTAGCCTCCTTGATCTCGTGGTAGATCCACTCTTGTAACACACATCATCAATATTAATCAAGCAGGACGTAGGGTTTTACCTCCATCAAGAGGGCCCGAACCTGGGTAAAACATCGTGTCCCTTGTCTCCTGTTACCATCTGCCTAGACACACAGTTCGGGACCCCCTACCCGAGATCCGCCGGTTTTGACACCGACATTGGTGCTTTCATTGAGAGTTCCTCTGTGTCGTCACCGATAGGCTCGATGGCTTCTTCGATCATCAACAATGACGCAGTCCAGGGTGAGACCTTCCTCCCCGGACAGATCTTCGTATTCGGCGGCTTCGCACTGCGGGCCAATTTGTTTGGCCAACTGGAGCAGATCGAAAGCTACGCCCCTGGCCGTCAGGTCAGATTTGGAAGTTTGAACTTCACAGCTGACATCCGCGGGGACTTGATCCTCGATGGATTCGAGCCACAGCCGAGCGTGCCGCACTGTCACGGCGAGCATGATTTAGCTCTGCAGCCGGACAGTATCCTGGAGCCTGTACTCGAGCCCGTCCGATCTTCAATTCGGAGCTGGCTGCGTAGATCGAGGACGGATGGCTAGACACCGCCTCGGGGGCTGCAACCTCCACGGTGATAGAGCCGAACACTAACCTTGTCCCTCATGAAGCTCGTGACTCCGAGGTACCGGAATCCTCACTAGACTCCGAACCTCCCGCGCCCCCCGATCGAATCCGATTGGGCGCCGATCATGGAGTTCACCGCGGCGGACATCTTTCAACACTCACCTTTTGGCGACATCTTGAGTTCGCTAAAGTATCTCTCGTTATCAGGAGAGCCCTGGCCGGACTGCGGTCAGGACGGTTGGGATGCGGACAACAAAGAAATTCATAGCCCACCCACCACCCACATAGTAGCCACTGTCGACGATCTAACCGACATGCTAGACTACGACTCCGAAGACATCGACGGTATGGACGACGATGCCGGAGACGACCAAGAACCAGCGCCCACCGGGCACTGGAAAGCCACCTCATCATATGACATATACATGGTGGATATCCCAAAGGAGGGGAATGGCGAAGGAACAACGGAGGATGACCCCTCCAAGAAACAGCCCAAGCGCCAGCGTTAGTGGCGCCGCTCTAAATCCCGCCACAGCAAGAATGAAGATTCCGGCACCGAAGATAATAACACCCCAGACAGTGCCGAAGACAACCCACTCTAGCAAGATTCAGCACAGGAGGATGGAGACGCCAGCCCTCATGAGAGAGCGGCAGCAGAAGAGGTAGAGGATTATATGCCTCCCTCCGGAGACGAGGCAAGCCTCGACGACGACGAATTCGTCGTGCCTGAGGATCCCGTCGAACAAGAGCATTTTAAACGCAGGCTTATGGCCACGACAAATAGCCTCAAAAAAAGCAGCAACAGCTTAGAGCTGATCAAGATCTGCTAGCCGACAGATGGACTAAAGTCCTCGCGGCCGAAGAGCATGAGCTCGAACGCCCCTCCAAAAGCTACCCTAAACGCAAGCTGCTCCCCCAATTAGAGGAGGAAAAGTATGAACCTGCATCACCAGCAGACAATATGGCTGACCGACCACCCCGTGGTCGCGACAGAGAGGCCTCTAGGCCCTTCACCAGAACCGTACCCCGGCATCGCTCGAAAAGCACAAGGCCACAGGGGAACGCTCCAGACTTGCGAGATATATTGGAGGATAAGGCAAGACAATCAAGATCGATCTATGGATCACGTGGGCGCCCCTTGATACATGACGACAACCGTCGCGCCGGACACAGTAAGTCCGGCCGGGCCGAACAAAATAGACAAAGCTCTTTTGAGCTCCGTCGTGATATCGCCCAGTACAGAGGCGTCGCACACCCACTATGCTTCACATATGAAGTAATGGATCATCAAATCCCCGAAGGGTTTAAACCCGTGAATATTGAATCTTACGATGGCATAACAGACCCCGCGGTTTGGATCGAAGACTATCTCCTCCACATCCACATGGCCCGCGGTGACGATCTTCACACATCAAATATCTCCCACTCAAACTTAAAGGACCAGCCCGGCATTGGCTTAACAGCTTGCCAGCAGAGTCAATCGGGAGTTGGGAAGACCTGGAAGCCGCATTCCTCGATAACTTCCAAGGCACGTATGTGCGACCACCAGACGCTGATGACCTAAGCCACATAATTCAGCAGCCAGACGAATTGGCCAGACAATTCTGGACACGGTTCTTAACCAAGAAAAACCAAATTGTTGACTGTCCGGATGCGGAGGCCCTCGCGGCCTTCAAGCATAACATCCGCGACGAGTGGCTTGCCCGGCACCTGGGACAGGAAAAGCCGAAATCCATGGCAGCCCTCACATCACTCATGACCCGCTTCTGCGCAGGTGAGGACAGCTGGCTAGCACACAGCAACAACCTCAGCAAAAATTCTGGCAGTCCAGATATCAAGGACCGTAATGGCAGGTCACGTCGCAACAAAAACAAACACCGCATTAACGGCGATAATAGTGAAGATACGGCAGTCAATGCCGGATTCAGAGGCTCTAAACCCGGTCAGCGGAAAAAGCCATTCAAAAGGACTACTCCGGGTCCGTCCAATTTGGACCGAATACTCGACCGCTCGTGCCAGATACACGGCACCCCCGAAAAGCCAGCCAACCACACCAACAGGGACTGTTGGGTATTCAAGCACGCAGGCAAGTTAATTGCCGAAAACAATGACAAGGGGCTGCATAGCGATGACGAGGAAGAGACCCGACCGCCAAACAATAGAGAACAGAAGGGTTTCCCCCCACAGGTGCGGACGGTGAACATGATATACGCGACACACATACCCAAAAGGGAGCGGAAGCGTGCACTCAGGGATGTATATGCGATGGAGCCAGTTGCCCCGAAGTTCAATCCATGGTCCTCCTGCCCGATCACTTTTGACCGAGGGGACCACCCCACCAGCATCCGCCACGGCGGATTCGCCGCATGGTTTTAGACCCAATCGTCGATGGATTTCACCTCACCAGAGTCCTGATGGACGGCGGTAGCAGCCTGAACTTGCTTTATCAGGATACAGTGCGCAAAATGGGCATAGACCCCTCAAGGATTAAACCTACCAAGACAACCTTTAAAGGCGTCATACCAGGTGTAGAAGCCAATTGTACAGGCTCAGTTACACTGGAAGTGGTCTTCGGATCCCCGGATAACTTCCGAAGTGAGGAGTTAATCTTCGACATAGTTCCGTTCTGCAGCGGCTATCATGCTCTGCTCGGACGTACCGCATTTGCAAAGTTCAACGCGGTGACGCACTACGCATACCTCAAGCTCAAGATGCCAGGCCCTCGAGGAGTCATCATGGTCAACGGAAATACTGAACGCTCTCTCCGAACGGAGGAACATACAGCGGCTCTCGCGGCAGAAGTACAGTGCAGCCTCTTAAGGCAATTCTCGAGTCCGGCCATTAAGCGACCGGACACGGCTAAACGCGCCCAGAGTAACCTACAACAAGACCACCTGGCACGTTTTGAGCACGCGTAGCAGTGCGGCCCCAACCCCAGCCCCTGCAAAACGTCAAGACAGGTCCTTCGCGTACACCATTACGCTTTGGAGATACCATGGGCATGGGGAGAGGGGCACGACCATGATAGGCCCAAAATGCGGCTTAACCACACCAGGGGCTCTCAAGTGTGTCGTTCTTTTTTTTTTCTTTTCCTTTTTCCTTTTTACTTTTACCTACAGGACTCCGTTCGTCAGAGGCCTTGTTCGGCAGCATACCGGCCGAACTCACGATGCAACAGCCAGGGGAGGAGAAAGGCTACAACGAATATCCAGGTGGTCTCCATTACGAGCATTAAATCTGTTTTATACACTATTCTACAGCCTACCCCCTGGAGGGGGACATGTTTAATAGTCCCATCCCTTGCTTATCGCACCATTTGTATCGTTCTGCATTTACAGCAGTCTTTTCTTGAATAAGTAATGCAGCACCTTTTTGCTTCCAATTGCATTTCTTTCTTATACATATGTTCATTTATGACATGTTGCATCCGTACATTTTGATACGGCTAAATTCACCAGGGGCTTATGTTCCCCGCATCATGGTGTGATAAGTCCGAACACTTTCACAAGTGCGGCACCCCGAACTTATAGCATTATATGCATCGGCTCCGAATCATGTCTTGGGTCAATAGTTGGGTTTGCCCGGCTCCCATGTTTTGGTACCTTACGTTCCGTTGTATCGGCTAAGGTAGCACTGGGAGAACCACTGCGATTGTGCCCCAGTTGAGCTGGGCGAGCGCCTCAGTGGAGAAATCTAAAACTGACCGTCATGATGAGGCGAGAGCCGGTCGCTGTTCGAGAGGTTTTTTGCGAGTCCCTAAAGACTTATGCCACTTAGAGCGAGGATCCGGCTTTGTCCGGCCCAGGCGTGGATAGCGCCCCAAATTCGGCCTTCCGAAGACTAGGGGCTTCGCCGAGATTTAAAATTATAGAATTCTATGGCTAAGTGAGAGTGTTCAAGCATTATAAGTCTGGTTGCCTTGTTCGTTGTGTTGAGCGCCTCCCTAGATGGACCCAAAAATGGGAACAAGAGTGCTCAAGTTTATCCCGAACACCCCAGCACTCGTGGCATGGGGGCTGAAACCGACGACTTGCCAACTCTCAGATTCGATAAACAACCGCACAGAAGGTAATATTTTAAATTAACAAGCGTTGCTTAGCGCATATGAACTAAGTTTTCAGCGCACAGGATAACAAAATGTGAGTCTACTCAAATATTACATCTTTGGAGCACTCACCCGCAATAATGCGGGCACCCTTCAGGACACTCTTATCATACATCTCGGGCGTGCGATGCTCCTTGCCCTGCGGTGGCGCGTCCGTCACAAGCTTTTGAGCATCCATCTTGCCCCAGTGCACCTTTGCGCGGGCAAGGGCCCGGCGGGCACCTTCAATACAAGCGGAGTGCTTGATGACTTCAACCCATGGACACGCCTCCACCAGCCGCCGCACCAGGCCTAAGTAGCTCCCAGGCATTGCCTCCTTAGGCCACAGCCGAACTATGAGGCCCTTCATGGCCTGTTCGGCCACCTTGTGGAGCTCGACCAGCTACTTCAGCTGGTCGCTAAGGGGCACCGGATGTCCGGCCTCAGCATACTGAGACCAGAAGACCTTCTCCATCGAGCTCCCCTCCTCTGCCCTGTAGAAAGCGGCAACATCGGACACGCTGCGGGGCAGATCTGCGAACACTCCTGGAGAGCTCCGAATTCGGGTAAGTGATATGTAATTCACACTCACATGCTTACTTTGCAAGAAAAACGCCTTACCCGCCGCTATTTTCTTCAACGCCTCGACTTCCTGGAGGGCCTTATAGGCTTCTGCCTTAGCGGCTTTGGCACTCTCAAGAGCCGTCGCAATCTCGGACTCTCGAGTCTTCGAGTCATGCTCCAAACTCTCATGTTTTTCCATGAGAGCCTGGAGCTCTTGCTGTACCTCCGCCACCCGCGCCTCATGCTTCTCTCGCTCGGTGCGTTCCGCGGCCGCATTACGTTCGGCCGCGGACACCGCCTCCTTCAGGGTCGCCACCTCATTTGTGGCCCATGCTATATCCATGTTATCCTTGTCATTTTTCTTGCAACCAAATCCTTTTCTGTAAGGTACAATTTTAATAAGGTATTACTCACCTTCCTTGTCCTCGAGCTGCTTCTTGGCACGGCCGAGCTCGTTCTCGGACCACTCGAGGCTTTCCTTCAAAGTATTGACCTCCACAGTCAGTGTGGCAGAGGTCAGCAGCACAGCCTGCAATCCCATATTGACATATTTTTTATGACTCCTGCGTAAATCTTTTTAGATCCTCAGTCCGGCTTTTCTTTTCGAACACCGAACCGAGCATCATGGGCTACTGTCTATGCAGTACTATTTTACATATATCAACATTCTTACCTCAAAGCCCGTTAGAAGGCTGCTGCAGGCTTCGGTCAGCCCGCTCTTGGCAAGCTGAACCTTCTGAATCACCGCACTCATAACAGTGTGGTGTTCCTCTTCGATGGAGGCACCATTGAGCGCCTCCAGCAAGTTATCCGGCGCCTCCTGTTGGACGGAGGCTGCTGGCATCATGGTCTTTCCCTTCTTACGAAGGGGTCGCCCGCTGGACTCCGGAGCCGCTATGGGTTCCGGGGCCGAGTCCGGTGCAAAGTCCGGAAGGTTGTCCTGCGACACCTCCGGGGCCTCCTCCTGGTGGGTCCCTTCCCGGGATCCCACCTCGGCATCGTCCGCATCACGAGGGGTGGAGGAGGTCGGAAGAGAATCCATATCCGACGCACCTAAGGACCCGCTCGACGAAGCGGGAAGATCATCCCTGGGCGGACTGCAGGGTTGTATGCGGCATTAGAAAGACATTATGTGGCGAAAAGAAAAACCATGAAGTTATTTGGGAGTCCGGATACTTACGATCTCGCCAGGGGCTTGGCCCTTGGAGGCCAGTCCTCGTCGCCGTCACTGGCATTGGCAGAGCAGTCCGGGGAAAGAGTTTTTCCCTTCTTGGACCCTTCGGCCTCCCTCATTGGGGAGGCCTTCCTTTTCCTCCCTCCCCCCGCTGGGGGAGAGGCTTTCTTCTTCTCCTCCTCACCTTTGTGTGAGGAGTCAGCCTCGGAGTCATCATCCGATAACACCTGAAAACGGGAGCTCTTCCGAGTGCCCGTGGCCTTCTTCTTGGCCTTCTTCTCCGGCACCACGTGGGGTGCCGGAGCCAGCAGCCCCGTCAAGCGGGCGTCCGCTGGGTCCTCTGGCAATGGGGCCAGACAGATAGTCTGTTCGGCCTTCTTCAGCCAGTCCTGTCAAAGGAAAGGGAGTTTAGATCCCGCATAGATTCAAACTATGGAAAACAAGCGTCCCGTAAAGGGCAAAATCACTTACCTCGTCAGCTGGACGCTGCGAGTTGAATCCGCGATCTTCGGTAGCGGATGCGGGAGCCTCGGCGCCCTTGAACAGCACCTTCCAGACATCTTCGTACGTAGTGTCGAAGAGCCCGCTCAAAGTCTGGTGCTGCGCCGGATCGAACTCCCACATGTTGAAGCCCCGTCGTTGGCACGGGAGGATCTGGCGGATGAGCATGACCTGGACTACATTGACAAGCTTGAGCTTCTTGTCCACTAGCTTTTGGATACAGGCTTGGAGTCCGGTCAGCTCCTCCGAATCACCCCATGTCCGGCCGCTCTCTTTCGAGGAGGTGAGCCGTGTGGGGATGCCAGATCTGAATTCGGGGGCCGCTGCCCATTCGGGGTCACGCGGCTCGGTGATGTAGAACCACCCCAATTGCCACCCCTTAATGGTTTCCACGAAAGTGCCCTCAAGCCAAGTAACATGGGATATCCTGCCCACCATGGCGCCTCCGCACTCCGCTTGGCTGCCCTTCACAACCTTCGGCTTGACACTGAAGGTCTTGAGCCACAAGCCGAAGTGGGGCTGGATGCAGAGGAAGGCCTCACACACGACGATAAACGCCGAGATGTTGAGGATGAAATTCGGGGCCAGATCATGGAAATCCAGGCCGTAGTAGAACATGAGCCCCCGGACAAAGGGATGGAGTGGGAAGCCCAGTCCGCGGAGGAAATGGGGAAGGAATACTACACTCTCATGGGACCTGGGGGTGGGGATGAGCTCTCCCTCGTCAGGGAGCCGGTGCGCTATGTTGCTGGACAAATATCCGGCGCTGCGCAGCTTCTGGATCTGCCCCTCCGTGACGGAGGAGGCCATCCACTTGCCTCCCGCTCCGGACATATTTGGAGAAGGTTGAGGTGAGATGTGCGGACTTGGGCGCTGGAGCTCGAGTTCGCAGAGATGGATAAGCCAAGGAGGAAGAAGGCGCAGGTAAAAGGGTTGGATCTTTATCCCCTTATATGGGCGGACAAAAACATGTGTCCCCACCGGCCTGATAAAACTCGCTTATCTCCCAAGCGCCGCAATCAATGGCGCGGTTGGGTTACCCACGTCCGTATTGATGGGAATCCCGGAATAAGGGGAACACGATCTCTGCTTCGACAAGACGTGCCAAGGAAACTGCTTCCCTAAACGCGCTGAGGTGGTACAATAAAAACGATTCAAGTAAAGGCTTGGTAGTGGTGTGACGTCACCCCACCAAATACGTCAGCAGATTGAACTTGTGTAATATTATTATCTCTAGGGTGGTACGTGGAATTTATTTTGCAGAGCCGAACACTATCCTGGTGTTCACAATCTTCTATAAATTATTCAGAGGAGGAACCCGCCTTGCAATGCCGAAGACAATATGCGCGCCGGACTCGTCGACATTGAAGCCTGGTTCAGGGGCTACTGAGGGAGTCCCGGACTAGGGGGTGTCCCGATAGCCGAACTATCATCATCGGCCGGACTCCAAGACTATGAAGATACAACATTGAAGACTTCGTCCCGTGTCCGGATGGGACTTTCCTTGGCGTGGAAGGCAAGCTTGGCGATACAGATATGTAGATCTCCTACCATTGTAACCGACTCTGTGTAACCCTAGCCCTCTCCGGTGTCTATATAAACCAGATGGCTTTAGTCCATAGGACGAACAACAATCATACCATAGGCTAGCTTCTAGGGTTTAGCCTCCTTGATCTCGTGGTAGATCCACTCTTGTAACACACATCATCAATATTAATCAAGCAGGACGTAGGGTTTTACCTCCATCAAGAGGGCCCGAACCTGGGTAAAACATTGTGTCCCTTGTCTCCTGTTACCATCCGCCTAGACGCATAGTTCGGGACCCCCTACCCGAGATCCGCCGGTTTTGACACCGACACCGACATTGGTGCTTTCATTGAGAGTTCCTCTGTGTCGTCACCGTCAGGAAGGATGCCGCACCCCGTCTTTAAAGACGGCGCTGTTGCTAAAGGAGCTTTGGCTGTCGGCCAAACTCTCCGGCTAGGTAGGTTCTTGATGACCGCCTGTTCGGCCGCCGCGCCGATGATGACCTCTCGGGCCATCGAAAGCAATCTTCAGATCAGCTCGGAATTCGCCGAGCAGTTAGATCCGACGGAGCTCTCTTCCAGGAACGAGCTCCTAGACTGCATTGCCGCCCTGGGAGTCGCTGCAGATTACAGCCAGATTGGGCTTAAACCCGATCAAAGAGAGATCGACTCTCCCTAGGTCACCCACCACGTTGAAGTGGTGGAAGAACAATGCGGCGCATCTTCGCCCGATCTAAGGACCAGATGTGTCCGGATTCCCGACCCCTCCAAGCCGGATACCCGTGGAGGGGAGGATGTTGCCCAAGTCCTGAACCTAAAGTCAGGCAGCAGGCCTGATTCGTTGAATAATGTCCAAGAAAGCAAGCTTCCGAATTCGGAAACTTCTTGGCCCCTGAATCTTTTATCGGGCAAGGTTCCAGATTTAAATCCACCCGCCTACCCAACTACAAGGGATTTATCCCAAATACGGCAAGTGCCCAAGGAAACAGTACACCACTATTGGGCCAGATTCCTCCTAGTTATGAACAGGATAAAGGACTGCTGTGAGGAAGAAGCAATTTCATTCTTCTGTAACAACTGCACGGACACCGGAATCCTCAAGGCCATAAGTCACCGCGAAATTACACGCTTCGCCGACTTAACATCCATAGTACGAAAGTACTGTGCGACAGAAAGCGTTCAGAAAACCGACGATAAATTCTAGGACAATCCGACCCTGAATACAACACAAGTCCGAAACAAAAGGGCGCATTATCGCCAGGCACCTGAGCCAAACATCAAAAAACAAAAACCCTCTATAGGGTATGGGACCGTACTGGAGGGATGGCTCAATGGACCCTGCAAAATTCATAGTTCAGGGGAAGTAACACCAACTCACATCCTTAGAGCATGTTGGATACTTCGACAGGTGGCCAGAAGTGGCGAGGAGCTTCTAACTCCAGAATCCGAAGCACACCACCCCAGAAACGCCAGTACGGTGTCGACAGTCTTCGAGACCTTCGCATCAAACAATGCGAGGAAACGAACCCTCCGCAACCTTACCGAAGTCTACCAAGTAGCAACAATAAACCCATGGAGTGACACGGCTATTACTTTTAATGCCAGTGACGAACCTAAAATCCGGGCAGCCCGAGCACCAGCCGCATTGGTCCTCAGTCCGATAGTGGACGGCTTCCGACTTACAAAGGTACTCATGGACGGCGGCAGCGGACTTAACCTCATCTACTAGGAAACCCTGCGAAAAATGTAAATAGACTGGAGCCACATTGAGCGAAGCAACACAACCTTCATAGGAATAATACCAAGCCGGGAAGCGTGATGTTCAGGTAAAATCACACTGGATCTGGTGTTCGGCACGCCGGATAATTACAGATCCGAGGAGGTCACATTTCAAGTGGCCCCGTTCAGCAGTGGATACCACGCTCTGCTAGGGCGAGAAGCATTTACAATTTTTCAAGCCATACCCCATTATGGGTACATGAAGCTCAAAATGCCCAGACCCAATGGAATCATCACTCTTGCAAGTGATCCGGACACAGCGCTCCGCGCCGAAAACAAGACAGCCGCACTAGCCCTGGAGGCATTATCCGAAGCCCTAGCGACCGAGGAACTAACTGTGTTGCGCTCCACGGTGGACAGGGACGATGTGATATTAGATAAGAGATCCAAGTCCACCTCTTTCAAACCAGTGGACGAAATAGTCAAATTCCAAGTCCATCCAACGGACCCCACAAAAACGGCCTCCATCGGGGCACAACTAAAACCCGATGTAGATGCCACACTCAGAGAATTCCTGCGGGAAAATTGGGACATTTTTGCCTGGCACCCTTCAGACATGCCAGGAATCCTACGCAGGCTGGCTGAGCACAGCCTGAACATCCTAAAAAGGTTTAAGCCCATTAAGCAGACTTTGCGGCGTTTCTCTGAACCCAAGAGACAAGCCATGGGAGAAGAGCTAGCAAAACTACTGGAAGCCGGATTCATCAGAGATATAAAACATCCGAACTGGCTAGCAAACTTGGTGATGGTACCAAAGAAGGACAAATCCTGGCGCCTATGTGTCGATTTCAAAGACCTAAATAAGGCCTGCCCAAAGGATCCTTTCCCGCTCCCCCGAATTGATCAAATCATCGATGCTACCGCAGGACACGACTCATTGTGTTTCCTCGATGCATACTCTGGCTACCACCAAATCAAGATGGCAGAGTCAGACCAAGCCGCAACGGCATTCATCACCCCATACGGCCCATTCTGCTTCAACACGATGCCCTTCGGGCTCAAAAACGCCGGCGCAACATATCAGCGCATGATTCAGACATGTCTGGCCAACCAGATCGGCAAAACAGTTGAAGCATACGTAGATGACGTGGTCGTAAAAAAAACACGTTGATACTCTAGTAGACGACTTGAGGCTCATGTTCGACAATCTCCGAACATACGACATTAAGCTCAACCCGGAAAAATGCGTTTTCAGCGTACCATCCGGAAAGCTCTTGGGATTCATCATATCCGGTAGAGGAATTGAAGCAAACCCAGCCAAGATTCGAGCTCTTTCACAATTGGATACCCCAAAAGACCTCAAACAAATACAAAAATTGACAGGATGTGTGGCGGCTCTAAGACGCTTTATCTCCCGCTTAGGAGAAAAGGCATTACCCCTCTATCGCCTTCTGCGGCGCGCCGAACACTTCGAGTGGATGGATGCCGCCATGGCCGGACTCGAAGAAATAAAAGCCATACTGGCAACAAATCCGGTCCTGGCCGCGCCCGACACGGGCGAACCAATGCTATTATTCATCGCGGCAACCCATCAAGTTGTAAGCGCGGTGCTCATCGTCGAACGAGAAGCGGACGGACACAAGTTCCCTCTCCAAAAACCAGTTTACTATGTGTCCACTGTCCTAACTCCATGCAAGTCATGGTACCCGCATTATCAAAAGATAGCATACGCGGTGTTCATGGCATCCCGGAAGCTGCGACACTATTTTCAAGAGTGTTCAATAAAAGTGGCATCCGAAGTACCTCTTAATGACATTATAAACAACCGCGACGCAACATGCCGGATTGCCAAATGGGCCATCGAGCTCCTCTCGTTCGACATAACTTACAAGCCAAGGCGAGCTATTAAGTCACAGGTTTTGGCCGACTTCATCGTCGAATGGACTGAAGCCGAGCTCCCTAAAGAGTACGGCGCATACTCCAACTGGATCATGCACTTCGATGGCTCCAAAATGTTGGCGGGCCTAGGGGCTGGCGTCGTTCTGACGTCCCCAACCGGAGACGCAGTCCAATACGTACTTCAGATAATGTACACGGATTCAAACAACGCAGCCGAATACGAGGCCCTTCTACATGGCCTCCGGATGGCAGTCTCCATGGGCATTCAGCACCTAGAGGTCCGCCGGGATTCAAACCTCGCAATATCCCAAATAAATGGAGACTTTGACGCCAAGGATCCAAAAATGGCAGCTTACCGCAACGCCGTCTTAAAGATGTGAGCTCGGTTTGAGGGGCTCGAATTTCATTACATAGCCCGGGAGAATAACCAGGCAGCAGACGTGTTGGCATGCATTGGTGCCAAGCGCGATGCCGTCCCCCCCAACATCTTCCTAGAGAGGCTGTTCAAGCCATCCGTATCATGGGAGGGAGAGTCTGGAAACAATAGCCCGGACGCAACCGCACTGCCCCTCACAGAACACTCTGACACAGTTGGTGGCTCCGCCAACGAAACAACACCGTCATCCCACACAATAATGGCAGTCATTGCCCCATGGACAGAACCATTCCTAGCCTACCTAACTAGGCACGAACTTCCCGAGGACCAAAACGAGGCCCGTTGCATAGTGCGGCGATCTAAAGCCTACAAAGTCCACGAGGGAGAGCTTTATAAGAAAAGCACAACCGGAGTCCTTCAAAGGCGTATCTCCGAAGAGGAAGGGCGAGACCTTCTGGCGGAAATTCATGCCGGACTTGGCGGGCACCACGCCGCAGCCCGGGCCCTTGTAAGCAAGGCCTTCCATACCGGATTTTATTGGCCAACAGCCTAGGCAGATGCTTAGGATTTAGTGCAGTGATGCGTCGGTTGCCAGTTATTCGCCAACCAAAGCCACATGCCGCCTACCGCCCTACAAACTATACCCATTACCTGGCCCTTTGCGGTCTGGGGGCTTGACATGGTTGGACCCCTTAAAGGAGGAACCCACAAGCAAAAATATCTATTGGTCATGGTGGACAAATTCACCAAATGGATAGAGGCCAAGCCTGTAAAGACGGCCGAATCCGGACCGGTGATAGACTTCATATCCGGGGTCGTACACTGTTACGGCGTCCCCCATAGCATCATAACTGACAATGGCACAAACTTCACGGCCGATGAAGTTAAAGTCTGGTGCAAAAACATGGGCATTAAGCTCGACCACGCTTCAGTCTATCACCCTCAAACCAATGGTCAAGTCGAACGAGCCAACGGTCTCATTATGAGCGGCATCAAACCCAGACTAGTGCGATCCCTCAAGGAATCTAACACGCACTAGGTGGAGGAGCTTGACTCCGTACTCTGGGGGCTGCGGACCACGCCGAATCGCACTAGCGGATTCACACCATTTTTTATGGCCCTGCGACATAATTCATGACTCACCTCGAGTGCGCATGTACGAAGAAAGAGAAGCCGAGCTCGATCGGCAGGACAGTTTGGACGCATTGGAGGAGGAGCGCGACGTGGCAAAAGCTCGTTCCGCATTCTATCAACAGCAGGCTCGAAGATATCAAAGCAGAGAAGTACGGGCCAAAACTTATAACATTGGTGAACTAGTTCTACGCCTGCCGGACAAGAAAAAGGACAAACTAAAGCCCAAATGGGAGGGTCCTTCGTAATCGACCAAGTACTGACTGGTGGAGTGTACCGTCTGCGGAACGCATCGGACAACCGACTCGAGCCGAACCCATGGAACGCAGCACGCCTACGACGATTCTACGCCTAGCGCCGGCCTCCGTGTTCGTCTCCTTCCTCTGTCCCTTTTTTTATTGTTATTTTTTCACATTAGCTGTCCGGGATTTCGCTCCCTCTCCTGCCTTTTTTCTCCCAAGCCCTTAGGGGCTTGCATGTGCATTGTTCGCACGTACTTGATAAGCCACCCGCGCTCCTCATACCTGGGGGCTTCTTTATCAGAAGTTTATATAAAATGGGCCTCATGCCCAAAACATGTGTGATACTTCCGCATGAACCTTTTATACACCATTATATGCAATGATATGACTTAAGTTTTGGCCAAGCTAGGTTGCCTAGCTCCTGTGCTTACCCCTACGTTCCCGTTCATTCGGCTAGGTGGTAAAGGGAGCACCTCTGCGATTGTTACTGCCGGGTCAGCCGGATGTGTACCTCAGACTGGGTGTAGCCGAAAGCTAGCATTCTTAAGGGAATATTCGGTCGGTGAACTAAAAGATGATCTTTCATGTTTATTTATCTGCCCCCAGATGCTTTTCTGCTCTTTTTAGTAGTTCGGGCATGCACTTTAGGGCATGCCTCCCAGGGAAAGGAACCCCTAATGGAACTATTCTCCCTGGAAGATGTTTCTTACTAACCATGTAATATAACATAACTAGTTGGGCACTTGTCTGCTAAAGCAATTATGACCCCTACGCCTTGTCTCCATGCATGCCCCGGTTCTTTCATAATCGAGAGGGTATTCGGACACACTCCGGACTATAGGGTCCAGAGGTTGAAGCGAAAAGGTCCGCAATGACAAACGATCTACAATCCGGCTAGAAGGCATTTTTCATGTCATTTTAAATTATAGAGTCAATCTGACTCGGTATATTCTTCTTCAATACCATCCAACATGCGGTCTAATTTACAGTCCTGTTGGGAATACTTTGCAGCCAGCTCTACCTGGCCATATACTAAGCTGACAGGGATCTCCTTTCCGTCAGGACCCATAGGGCCGACCTCGGCCATGTGGTTTGGGTCAGCCTTCGCATACTGAGTCTTCACCATGTCCCAGGCCTCCCTGGCACCTTGACGGCAGGACGATATCTTCCACAACTGGAAGCGCTGCCGCACTCCCTCCAGCTTCTTCGTAAGCTCCCCAAGGCCTTCGGGCATGGAGAGGGATGGCCACATAGCCTCAATGACGCTCTGCATTGCCTGGCGAACTCGTTCGTGCAGTTGCAACAGCTCGGGAAGAAGGTCTCCTGTTGAACCGGGCATTTCCTCCACAAGACGACCTATCAGCAGACCTACAGACATAGCTCTGTTAATCGACTTCCTCGCTGAATTATTTTTTCGAAGATTCGTTCAAGCACTTACTAAAAATGCCGCGTCAAAGTCACCGATTCTCCTTTACGGAAGCAGACAGCTGAACACGAACATCCTTTAGTTCCTCGCCCAGCTGGGTATTGGCGTCTTGAAGTTTGTTCTTCTCTTGCCTCACCCTCGTCAGCACGCTCTCGCCAGGCTTTAGTTGGCGTAGGAGTTGCTTCTTGTCCGGATTTGTTCCGGCCCCATCTGCACTATTATAGTCAGAGTTGCACACCTGTCGCGCTTCACAACAAAATTATCTTTCGAAGCATATATTACCTGAGGGCGTCTCCTTGGCATTTTCTGAAGCGGCAAGTGCGGCCTCGAGTTGGGCCTTGAACTCTTCAAGCTCCTGGGACAGTTGCGTATTCTTCTTTGTAAGACACTGCATAGCACATGATCCTTAAAACAGTTATCTTCACTGTTTCAAGTCTCGGGGGCTACTGACATATATAACCTTCAATTTTACCCACCTGTATGTCTTTTACATACTGCTTTGTGGCTCTGGCTAGACCATTTTGAGCGGCACGGAGATACGCGTCTCCTGTATTAAAGGCATCCAACGCCTCTGGGGAAAAACATGCGTCACGAAGAACAGTTCGGCGACGCTTGTGGTTCAGGGCACTCTCCACCTCTGAATTGGTGGAAGATAGCCTGTCTGCATCCTCTGTCGGAGGAACGCCCGAGGCGCACCCCGTGCTCGTCTCCGCTTCCGGACCCGGCCTTGAACTTTGGCCGGCGGATATAGTCCAGCGGGCTCTCTTCTTTCTAAGAAAATCATGAGCGTTAGTAAGACTCAAGGGCATAAACCCTAGGCGTTAAATTTGCATGCCGTACCGTTGCGCCGGAGTCTCGATCTGGTCCGCACTTCTTTTTGGCCCGCCTGGCTTCAGCGGCCCTTGTTGGCTGCCCGCCGCGGGCTCGGCCTTCCGCCTCAAGGATTTACCCTGTGAAATGAAACACTATTAGTTCACGGCATTCAAGATAAAGCATGAATGGATCTCCTTAAAGATACTGGGGCTTCGGTCTCGGTTACCTTTGAGGCTGGAAGTAGTCCGGGATAGTCGGCCGTAATGGCTACTAGGGTGTTATCCCTACTCAATTGATGAAACACCCCTTCAATTAACTCCACACATAAGTCCGGGTCCTCTTGGGAGTCCGGATCGAGGGATTGTTCCGGGTCCTCGAGTTATGGAGGAGGGCTGTTTATCTCCTTCACTGTCTGGCGCAGCTCCTGCGTTAACATTGTTAGACTAAATGCTCAATTACGGGAATTTCAAAAGCGGGTCGGCAGGTGAAAATGTTCGCTCACCCAGCTAGGAGGATTGTACATGGAGAATCCGCCCTCCGGGTTGACACAGAGGAATCCTCTTCTTCTCCCTTGTACATAGCGGATAAGATTCTCGTTAAAGGGGCGACCGAATCTAGCCCCTTACGATCGCACCGGGTGGCGTCATCCTCCCCGTTGAAATCCCACATAGGGTGGCCTCTGTATTGAAGCGGCTGCACCCCTCGCGTAATGCATATTGCCATGACCTTGATCATGGTCAGTCCGGAATGAGCCAACAACCTTATCCGGCTCATCAAGTAAAGGACGTCCTGGTCAGTTTCTCTCTGAGGGTTCCGCGGGCGCCAGCTCGGGCGCTTCTTCAACGGAGCGTTATTGAACTCAGGGAGGCCGATCCGTACAGGGTCCGGCATGGGGACGTCATCTATATAGAACCACTCCGAGGACCAGTCCTCGGACGTCCTCTTTGGGGTACCGGATAGATATCCGGTCCCGGCGATGCGCCATAGTTCGGCTCCGCCCACTTGATAAATAGACCCCTCCTGAGAATGGGGCACGAGGCAAAAAAACCTCTTCCACAGCGCGAAATGGGCTTCAACGCCCAAGAACAGCTCGCAGAGGGCCACGAAGCCCGCAATGTGCAGAATGGAGGCGGGCGTGAGGTTGTGTAGCTGGAGGCCGTAGAACTCCAGCAACCCTCGGAGAAACGGATGAATTGGAAATCCGAGTCCTCTCATCAAATAAGGGACTAGGCATACCCGCTCTCCTCGAGAGGGATTGGGGGCGCTCTCCGCCTACTCTCCGCCGCTATAGGTAGCAATCCCGGCTCGAACTAGGACCATATATGCTGGGGGGAGAAGCCCCTTGGACTGAAGCAATACTAGCTCGCGATGCAGGATGGAACACCGCCCCCAATCTCCGGGCCGAGGGCTGGTGAGGCGAGAGGAGGAGCTGCACCGACCGGCCATGGTTGAAAGGATCTCTGTCGAAGGCACTCTGATGAAAGCTCGCGGAGGGAAGATGGTGTGAATTTGATCTAAATCCCCGTCTCTTTTATGGGCGGTTCATTAACGCAACCAGGGGGTGACTGAAAAATCCCCTGCCTTTTTGCATTCGTTTGACACGTGAAAGATGGTCATTATGGGGCACAAAAGCATAGGAGGGCAGCACGCACTAGAAGCCGGACAGTATTCGACGGGTACAAGGAATTTGAAGAAGAACCTGCCTTGCAATGCCGAAGACAACTTGCGCGCCGGACTCGTCGTCATTGAAGCCTGGTTCAGGGGCTACTGAGGGAGTCCTGGATTAGGGGGTGTCCGGATGGATGGACTATGACCTTCGGCCAGACTCCCGGACTATGAAGATACAAGATTGAAGACTCCGTCCCGTGTCCGGATGAGACTTTCCTTGGCGTGGAAGGCAAGCTTGACGATACGATATGAAGATCTCCTCCCATTGTAACCGACTCTGTGTAACCCTAGCCCTCTCCGGTGTCTTTATAAACCGGAGAGTTTTAGTCCGTAGGACGAACAACAATCATACCATAGGCTAGCTTCTAGGGTTTAGCCTTTCTGATCTCGTGGTAGATCCACTCTTGTACTACCCATATCATCAATTTTAATCAAGCAGGAGTAGGGTTTTACCTCCATCGAGAGGGCCCAAACATGGGTAAAAACATCATGTCCCTTGTCTCCTGTTACCATCCGCCTAGACGCACAGTTCGGGACCCCCTACCCGAGATCCGCCGGTTTTGAGACCGACAACGTGCCTTGCTGCCTCTGCTGTCATTGGGAAAGGACACCGCAAGACTGAACCCAAAGCTAAGCACTTCTCCCATTGCAAGAAAGATCAATCTAGTAGGCCAAACCAAACTGATAATTCGAAGAGACTTGTAAAGATAACCAATCATACATATAAGAATTCAGAGGAGATTCAAATATTTCTCATAGATAAACTTGATCATAAACCCACAATTCATCGGATCTCGACAAACACACCGCAAAAAGAGTTACATCGAATAGATCTCCAAGAAGATCAAGGAAAACTTTGTATTGAGATTCAAAGAGAGAGAAGAAGCCATCTAGCTAATAACTATGGACCCGAAGGTCTATGGTAAACTACTCACAACTCAGCGGAGAGGCCTTGGTGATGAGTGAGAGGCCCTCCGTGGATAATATTTCAATACACATGGCACAAAGAGTCAGAGTTCTAGATTAGTCACCAGCACCATCTTGATAACACATGCATAGTAAGATTAAAATTGTAAAGGTCCCTATGCGAGTTAGCATGAAATTTAGCAAGCCGCCAGGCGAGTTATTTCAGTGGAGTGCAAATTTTACTTACCAAAGATGGCAGCAGTGATTTGAGAAATATATTTCTTTAAGCCAGCCAATTCCGTGACTATCGGCTTAAGCTGATTTCTTCAGTGTCTTTGATGCCGCTAAAATAAAGACGCCTTCTCAGATTCAAAGGTGTTTCTTTTAGCTTCAAAGCCGACCTTGATTTTTTCTAAGTCTTCCAAAGAAGACTTTAGGTTTGATTCCGCCCTGGCATGTTCAGCTTGCTGAGTTTCTAGATTTTTCTTTAAGTCGGCCATGCTTGACTCGCCCAGACTTAAAGCTTCCCTCAGGCTCAAGAAGGAATTTGTTAAATCCAAGAAGACAATAGAAGTATGCTAGTCAACATTTGACAGAGGTGTTATGACAAATATGTTCAAGTCCCAAACACATTGCAAGAAATATCCTTGGCACTTGGGGGCTAATGTACGTTGCTCTTTTCAAAGAAGACCCGACCAATCTTATAAAGCTAAGCCGACCCTTGGGGTCTACGGGCGATTGATCAAAATCAAAGACCCGGCTCAGCATGCTCAGCATGTAAAGCTAAGCCGACCCTTGGGGGCTACAGATTGTTCTTTAAAATGGTTATAATGAAAGACCCGACTTATCATTACCATGATAACCTGGCCCTTGGGAGCTACATGGCAAGTTTTTCAAGTCTTTATCATATTCGGTGTTTTATATGATCAAGACTTGGGGGCTAATGTATGGATATAACAAGAGTGGAGTAATTATACCTCATACTTCTTCTTCATCATGCCAACCAGAGCGGCTTCCATATCTCGGGTGGTCGCCAGGCGCCTTAAATAGCCGGAATGCAGTTCATCAACAATGAGATTTTCAAAGTTTGGCAGCTCAAGTTTTAATTTACCCTTATCTGATAAGGGTTCTTCCTCCTTGGCTGAGTGTTTGGTTAGCACTGTTGAAACTCCGGGTGCCTTAAAAGCTAACCTAATAATGGCAATGGCATCTGGTATCTTCAGGATGGGTCTTTTCAGTTGGCTTGTCAAGGGATGATGAAGGAATATGGCTTGGTGGGTCAAGGTTATCCGCCAGGTTAGCATCAGTATCCATAGCTTCAGAAGCTGATACCTCAGTCTGTGGGGGCGGGTCATCTTGATTGTGTTGTTCTTCCGGTTTATCAGTGTTGACCTCAGGAGTCACCAACACTTGTGATAACCCACAAGTATAGGGGATCAATTGTAGCCTCTTTCAATAAGTAAGAGTGTCGAACCCAACGAGGAACTAAAGGTAGAATAAATATTCCCTCAAGTTCTATCGACCACCGATACAACTCTACGCACTCTTGACATTCGCTTTACCTAGAACAAGTATGAAACTAAAAGGACTTTGTAGGTGTTGTTGGATAGGTTTGCAAGTTAATAAAGAGCACGTAAATAAAAAGTAGGGGCTGTTTAGATAAAAAGCAACTAAGTTAGTTTTAGTAGAGAGCTTTTTGTCACGAGAAAGTATTTGTCCCTAGGCAATTGATAACTAGACCGGTAATCACTATTGCAATTTTATTTCAGGGAGAGGCATAAGCTCACATACTTTCTCTTCTTGGATCATATGCACTTATGATTGGAACTCTAGCAAGCATCTGCAACTAGTAAAGATCATTAAGGTAAAACCCAACCATAGTATTAAAGTATCAAGTCCCCTTTATCCCATACGCAAACAACCTACTTATCCAGGTTTGTGCTTCTGTCACTCACGCCACCCACCATAAGAAAATCATGAACATATTGCGAACCCTACAACGGGGGTCCCTCACGCTTGCGCGACACGGAGAGCACCATAGGACTGCACCAATAATAAAACATGCAACTCAAACCAATCACAATCATCAATTAACCCATAGGACAAAACGGATCTACTCAAACATCATAGGATAGCCATACATCATCGGGAAATAATATATAGCGTTGCTCACCATGCTTAAGTAGAGATTACAGCGGGTAAAAGAGAGGTTACACCACTGCATAGAGGGGGGAAGAGTTGGTGATGAGGATGGTGAAGTTGTTGGTGTAGATCGCGGTGATGATGATGGCCCCCGGTAGCGCTCCAGCGCCACTGGAACCAAGGGGGAGAGAGCCCCCCTTCTTCTTCTTCTTCATTAACCTTCTCCCTAGATGGGAGAAGGGTTTCCCCTCTGGTCCTTGGCTCCCATGGCGTGGGAGGGGCGAGAGCCCCTCCGAGATTGGATCTGTCTCTTTGTCTCTCTCTATTTCTGCGTTTTTGGATTCTGCCCTTTCACCGTTTCTTTTATATCCGGAGATCCATAACTCCGATTGGACTGAAACTTTCACCCAGATTTTTCTCTGAAAATTATCTTTCTTGCGGCAAAAAAGAGCGTCAACTGCCTTATGGGGTGCCCACGAGGGTCAGGGGACCGCCCCCTGCCTTGACACCCTTGGGCACCATCTCGCATTGGTTTTTCTTCCCGAAAATGATAAATATTCCAAAAATGATCTCTGTCCATTTTTATCCCGTTTGGACTCCGTTTGATATCGGGTTTCTGCGAAACATAAAACATGCAACAAACAGGAACTGGCACTGGGCACTGGATCAATATGTTAGTCCGAAAAATAATATAAAAAGTTGCCAAAAGTATATGAAAGTTGTAGAATATTGGCATGGAACAATCAAAAATTATAGATACGACGGAGATGTATCAGCATCCCCAAGCTTAATTTCTGCTCGTCCTCGAGTAGGTAAATGATAAAAAAGATAATTTTTGATGTGGAATGCTACCTAGCATAATCTTGATCATATGTCTAATCATGGAATGAATATTAAGACACGAGTGATTCAAAGCAATAGTCTATCATTTGACATAAGAACAATATACTTCAAGTGTACTAATAAAGCAACCATGTCTTTTCAAAACAACATGTCCAAAGAAAGTTATCCCTACAGAATCATATAGTCTGGCTATGATCCATCTTCATCACACAAAATATTCAAATCATGCACAACCCCGATGACAAGCCAAGCAATTGTTTCATACTTTTGACGTTCTCAAACCTTTTCAACTTTCACGCAATACATGAGCATGAGCCATGGATATAGCACTATAGGTGGAATGGAGTATGATGATGGAGGTTGTGTGGAGAAGATAAAAAGGGAGAAAGTCTCACATCGATGCAGATAATCAACGAGCTA
Organism: Triticum dicoccoides; assembly: GCF_002162155.2. Lineage (NCBI taxonomy): Eukaryota > Viridiplantae > Streptophyta > Magnoliopsida > Poales > Poaceae > Triticum > Triticum dicoccoides. The sequence continues at coordinate 771,661,775 of NC_041385.1, forward strand.
TGGAGATGCCCATCAATTGATGTCAATGCAAGGAGTAGGGATTGCCATGCAAGGATGCACTAGAGCTACAAGTGTATGAAATCTCAAACTGGAAACTAAGTGGGTTTGCACCCAACTTGCTTGCTCATGAAGACCTAGGGCAATTGAGGAAGCCCATCGTTGGAATATACAAGCCAAGTTCTATAATGAAAAATTCCCACTAGTATATGAAAGTGACAACATAGGAGACTCTCTATCATGAAGATCATGGTGTTACTTTGAAGCACAAGTGTGGAAAAGGATAGTAACATTGCCCCTTTTCTTTTTTTTCTTTTTTTCGGGCGGGCTTCTTTGGCCCCTTTTTTTATTTAGGCTTCTTTGGCCTTTTTTTTCATTAAGTCCGGAGTCTCATTCCGACTTGTGGGGGAATCATAGTCTCCATCATCCCTTCCTCACTGGGGCAATTCTCTAATAATGATGATCATCACACTTTTATTTACTTACAACTCGATACTAGAACAAAGATATGACTCTATATGAATGCCTCCGGCGGTGTACCGGGATGTGCAATGATCTAGCGTAGCAATGACATCAAAAAAGGACAAGCCATGAAAACATCATGCTAGCTATCTTATGATCATGCAAAGCAATATGACAATGAATGCTCAAGTCATGTATATGATGATGATGATGGAAGTTGCATGGCAATATATCTCGGAATGGCTATGGAAATGCCGTAATAGGTAGGTATGGTGGCTTTTTTGAGGAAGATATAAGGAGGCTTATGTGTGATAGAGCGTATCATATCACAGGGTTTGGATGCACCGGCGAAGTTTGCATCAACTCTCGAAGTGAGAAAGTGCAATACTCGGTACCGAAGAGGCTAGCAATGATGGAAGGGTGAGAGTGCGTATAATCCATGGACTCAACATTAGTCATAAAGAAACAAAGTACTACACGCAAGCTCCTAGGGGAAGGGTTGGTAGGAGTTAACCATCGCGCGATCCCGACCTCCACACAAAGGATGACAATCAAAAAATAAATCATGCTCCGACTTCATCACATAACGGTTCACCATACGTGCATGCTTTGGGAATCACAAACCTCAACACAAGTATTTCTACTAAACACAGTCACCCACTATCATGACTCTAATATCACCACCTTTATATCGCAAAACTATTGCAAGGAATCAAACATATCATATTCAGCGATCTACAAGGTTATGTAGGATTTTATGACTAACCATGTGAATGACCAATTCCTGTCATGTCTCTAAATAGATATAAGTGAAGCAAGAGAGTTTAATTATTTCTACAACAGATATGCCCATGCTCTAACAAATATAAGTGAAGCAAAAGAGCATTCTACAAATGGCGGTTTTCTATGTGAAGAGAAACAGGCAATCCAAACTTCAAATGATATAAGCAAAGCACATGAAGCATTCTATAAAGCCATACTCAAAAGATTTAAGTGAAGTGCAATGAGCATTCTATAAATCAACCATGGACTATCTCATACCAGCATGGTGCATAAAAGAAAAATAAAAACTAAATGCAAAAGACGCTCCAAGATTTGCACATATCGCATGAATGAAACGAATCCGAAAACATACCGATACTTGTTAAAGAAAGAGGGGATGCCTTCCGGGGCATCCCCAAGCTTAGATGCTTGAGTCTCCTTGAATATTTACTTGGGGTGCCTTGGGCATCCCCAAGGTTGAGCTCTTGCCTCTCCTCCTTTTCCTCATATCGAGACCTCCTCGATCAAACACTTCATCCACACAGAACTTCAACAGAAAACTCAGTAAGATCTGTTAGTATAATAAAGCAAATAACTACTCTAAGTACTGTTGCAAACCAATTCATATTTTATTTTTGCACTGTAGCTACTGTAATATAACTTTTCCATGGCTTAATCCACTGATAGAAATTGATAGTTTCATCAAAACAAGTAAACTATGCATGAAAAATAGAACAGTCTGTAGAAATCTGAACATTCACCATACTTCTGGTACCCCAACAATTCTACCAAAATTAGGAAAACTAAACAATTTGTGTAGAAATACAGTGCAAAAGGAATCAGAACCATTTGACATTCCAGTATAAAATGTAAAATCGCGCACTACAGCCAAAGTTTCTGTCCTGCACCGCACAAACCAACAAGCATTGTAAACATCCTAAAGGCAAACCTTGGCACATTATTTTTATAATACAATGGAATTGTACAAGGGGATAATTATTTTTGATGAAAAGTTTATGTAATCAAGATTCACAAAGTTTCCGTGAGCATGAACAAAGTTCAAGGCTAGCTCCCACTTTAACAATGCTCGTCTTTCTCACTTTCGCTTTCCTTTTTGAAAAGTTTTGGGTTCCCCTCTTTTTTTTACACTATATAAAAGCACTCAACAGAAATAAATGACTCTCTAAAACTTCCGGGTTGTCTCCCTGGCAGCGCTTTCTTTAAAGCCATTAAGCTAGGCATATAGTCCTCAAGTAATGGATCCACCCGGGTCCCAAGGTATATCAAAGCCAATTTTACTTAACAATGATTTGTAATTTAGTAGTGAGCACAAAGTAACATATATCAAGCAAGAACGAAGTCTAACTCTCGTCCTATGCATCGGCATGTCATAAAAGAACAATTCATGCACATCAAGTAAAGGCCAATGCATAGTATAAGCAGTTTCTTGCAATTTTATCATATTGGAAACATAGAGAGGTGGAGATATAGTTCCTCTCTCATAATAATTGCAAGTAGGAGCAACAAGCACATGCATATTATATCTATCAAAATCATCATGTGTAGTAGTAAAACACAACCCATCAATATAATCCTTAATAAGGGCAAACTTCTCCGATATAGTGTAGTAGGGAGAATTCAGAAAGATAATAGGACTATCATGCGTGGGTGCAATAGCAACAATTTCATGTTTAACATAAGGAACTATAGCAAGTTCATCTCCATAAGCATCATTCATATTGGCATCTTGGCCACAAGCATAGCAAGCATCATCAAAAAGGGATATTTCAAACGAATTAAAGGGATCATAGCAATCATCATAGCAATCATCCTTCGGTAAGCACGAAGGGGAATTAAACAATTTATGAGTTGAAGAGTTACTCTCATTAGAAGGTGAGCACGGGTAGCTAATCCGCTCTTCCCCCTTTTGTTCTTCGCTCTCCTCATCATCTTTTTCATCCAATGAGCTCACAGTTTCATCAATTTCTTCTTCCATAGACTCCTGCAAAATATTAGTCTCTTCTTGGACAGCGAAGACTTTCTCAATAAATGCATCAATATCGGAATTGAATTCATAATTCTCATAGCAATATTTAAGGATAGCTAAATTTTCATGTCTATAAACTGAATCATCAAACTCTTTAAACATAGATTCAATTTCATAAGCACCCATAAAAGCAACAAATTCTTCTATTTGTTCCACAGCATAGTAATCATATATACCATTAGCATACGAAGCCAAGGTTTTACCATCATTAAATTCGCATGAAAAGGGAAGGTGTGGAGCCTTCATCCTAGAGCAACAAGTATAATCATGTCTCAAACATAGATCCCGAGCATACCAATGTAACATATAAATTTGATCCCATAATAGTTTCCCTTTTTGCGTCAAGTGATAATCCCTAAAGTATTCACGTTGATCCAACGTGTCTCCCATAACATAATTGAATGGGGTTTTCTCAGGATTATCAAAGTAGTACATGATTTCTTTCACATAACGAGCATCAAGGGTTTTAGGAGGTTCCCATCTCCATGAGTAGAAAGTAGACCTATTTTTTGGTATTTCATGTTCCATATCCATAACTAAAGATAGAGAACATCTAAGAATAGCAAATAAAAATTACTTAGTGATAAAGCAGACAAGCACACACGAGAATATTCACCCACGCTATGACTCCCCGGCAACGGCACCAGAAAAAAGTCTTGATAACCCACAAGTATAGGGGATCAATTGTAGCCTCTTTCGATAAGTAAGAGTGTGGAACCCAACGAGGAGATAAAGGTAGAATAAATATTCCCTCAAGTTCTATCGACCATCGATACAACTCTGCACACGCTTGACGTTCGCTTTACCTAGAACAAGTATGAAACTAGAAGGACTTTGTAGGTGTTGTTGGATAGGTTTGCAAGTTAATAAAGAGCACGTAAATAAAAAGTAGGGGCTATTTAGATGAAGAAGCAACTAAGTTAGTTTTAGTAGAGACCTTTTTGTCACGAGAAAGTTATTTGTCCCTAGGCAATCGATAACTAGACCGGTAATCACTATTGCAATTTTATTTGAGGGAGAGGCATAAGATAACATACTTTATCTTCTTGGATCATATGCACTTATGATTGGAACTCTAGCAAGCATCCGCAACTACTAAAGATCATTAAGGTAAAACCCAACCATAGCATTAAAGTATCAAGTCCCCTTTATCCCATAGGCAAACAACCTACTTACTCGGGTATGTGCTTCTGTCACTCACGCCACCCACCATAAGCAAATCATGAACATATTGCAAACCCTAAAGCGGGGGTCCCTCACGCTTGCGCGACACGGAGAGCACCATAGGATAGCACCAGTATGAAAACATGCAACTCAAACCAATCACGATCATCAATTAACCCATAGGACAAAATGGATCTACTCAAACATCATAGGATAGCCATACATCATTGGGAAATAATATATAGCATTGAGCACCATTTTTAAGTAGAGATTACAGCGGGTAAAAGAGAGGTTACACCGCTACATAGAGGGGGAAGAGTTGGTGATGAGGGCGGTGAAGTTGTTGGTGTAGATCGAGGTGATGATGATGGCCCCCGTCAGCGCTCCGGTGCCATCGGAAGCAAGGGGGAGAGAGCCCCCCTTCTTCTTCTTCTTCCTTGACCTTCTCCCTAGATGGGAGAAGGGTTTCCCCTCTCGTCCTTGGCTCCCATGGCATGGGAGGGGCGAGAGCCCCTCCGAGATTGGATATGTCTCTCTGTCTCTCTCTGTTTCTGCGTTTCTAGATGCCCTTTCACCGTTTCTTTTATATCCGGAGATCCGTAACTCCGATTGGACTAAAACTTTCGCCAAGATTTTTCTCCAGAAATTAGCTTTCTTGCGGCAAAAGAAGAGCGTCAAGCGCCTTACGGGGTGCCCACGAGGGTCAGGGGCGCCCCCCTGCCTCGTGACACCCTCGGGCACCGTCTCGCGTTGGTTTTTCTTCCCAAAAATCATAAATATTCCAAAAATGATCTCCGTCCATTTTTATCCCGTTTGGACTCCGTTTGATATGGGGTTTCTGCGAAACATAAAACATGCAACAAACATGAACTGGCACTGGGCACTGGATCAATAGGTTAGTCCCAAAAATAATATAAAAAGTTGCCAAAAGTATATGAAAGTTGTATAATATTAGCATGGAACAATCAAAAATTATAGATACGACGGAGACGTATCAACTTGCTCCTCCAGCTCAGGAATTTCGGGGGATTTGGAAGAATCGACAGTCCTCCTTTTCTTGCTCTTGGCTTTGGCCCTATGATTAAAGTTAGAAAAATAAGGTGTATATATATAATAATGGGATAAGTCGCCAACAAGTTCAGTACAAGTTCTTACCCCGCGTTGATAACCATGTGAGGCAGCTGTGTGTAGGGATGGCACCCACAGGGTTTGGGTACGGGTGGAGTCATCCCATACCCTTACCCGTCCCCTCTGAGCTTACCCATCACCCTTACCCATAACTGCCAATGGGTACAATTTTTTCCCATACCCATTTCCCGGCAGGGTAGATGGGTACCCGTGGGTAAAATTACCCATGTTTCAAAGTATTAGTTTGAAAAACTCATAGTCATAAACAACACCATATAATTATAATTTATGAACATAATAGATTATAACAAACAACACACAATATTAAATAACAACATATTTAATAAACAACATCACTTTCTCCTAAATAACAACACATCAAAACATCATCAAATAGTCATGCATTTTCAGCTCACTAATTCATGACAAAATGAAGAGATAATTTTGAGTTATATATATATTTTTTTTATATGGGTACATGGGTATGTGGGTATGGGTTATATGATCCCATACCCGTACCCGCTCTACCCGATGTGTTTAACATCTCCCTATTTATATACCCATGGGTGATTTTTTGTCCCATACCCTTACCCTAATAGGGTTTTTACCCGCAGGGTATGTGGGTAATGGGTACCCATTGCCATCCCTAGCTGTGTGGCAGATGAGCCGCCAGAAGATGGTGACGACTCCTGATAATTGGAATCAGACGGGTTAGGAGGTCGTCTGATAAGGCCTTCTTTAGGTAAAGATAAATTTGGACTATGTGGCACCTCATTAGGTCGCCTGCGAGACAACCCGTGAGGCAACCCGGCCATCAGATCGCCTGAGCTGCCACTTCGGTTTGGTGCCTCAATTCTTGTTGAGCCTTCTTCAAAATAAATTGTGGATCTAAGTGAGCATCTGGATGAGAAAATCTTACTTTTAGGACAACCCGCCATATTTTCTCAAGAGGTGTGGAATCTAAGCCCGAAGAGACAGAAATTACCTCAAATTTTTCAGCCCGGCTTGTAGCAGCCTCACACTACTAGGGAAAACCTTCTACATAGAATCTTAGCAGCAGCGTGGTTTAAAAACAAACGCTACTGCTAATTAGCAGTAGCGAGCTTAAGGAAACCACGCTACTAATAGCGCAGTAGCAGTAGCACTGTAGGTGAAACAGGCGCTACTACTATAATTTCCACGGCGTTGCCTCCAGGCTAGATATAGTAGTAGCGCCCTTCCTCCGTACGCGCTACTGCTAAAGTACTTAGTAGCAGCATTTTTCTTCAAAACTCGCTGCTGCTAAGTATCACCCCCTTGCAACTAATTAAGTTTAGTCCCATACTGCTAAGCGAACAAGGTGTTTACTACCTTAAATATGTTACTTCTCAAACTATCTCAAGCACTTGGTCTTCATTGAACTATATGTGTAGGATTTGTGGCTGCAATATGAATCCTCGCCTGTACCTTACAGGCGAGGATTCATGTTGACTATTTAGATTCTACACAAAAAGATCAATGATGACCAATGTATATTTTTGATGTTTTTACATGCTTAGACTTAACAGTAGCATTTTTTGGACAAAGCGCTACTAATATTGGTCTTAGTAGTAGCGCGCTCCGTTTACCCGTGCTACTGCTAAAGCAAAACAAAATACCCGACCCGGCCGCCCCCCGCATGCTCATCTCTCAATCGTCCCCCTCCGCTCGACGCAGGAAGTTGCGGTTAGGGTTTCTCCTCCGCCACCGCCGCCGCAGGTAATGCTCCTCCCCCCTCTTGATGCCCCTCCGCTGCTCCTCCACCCTCTCGCCGCCCACTCTGTCGCTGCCCGCAAGCTCTGGCTGGGTGCCTTTGGCCAGACCGCCCTCGATCCCCTCGCCGGCCGCTGTCATCGCCCCCTCTCGTAGGAAAGTCACCGGTCTTCCCCTCATCAGCACCCCCGACCGAGGTCACCATGCCATCCCCCCTCCTCGACAGCACCCCCCGAGGGCTGCCCTACCTAGATGCAGCGAGGGCTTACGAATTTCATATGGATAACTAGATGCTTTTGTTTTCTGTAATAAGTTATTTTTTGCAAAATGTAGGTGCCAATTTAGTTGAAATGCTTTGGTAGGTGGTACCGTGATCTGCTAGATATTGCTTTTGATACAAGTATTTAGTTAATCCCAATTAAATTTGCCACTTGTTTTTTTAATCAGTTATCTTAGGCAAAATGGGCCAAATTAGATGAAATGTGTCTTGGTAGGTGGTACCTTGATTTGGTAGATAACTTATTACAGATCTTAGGATTATACCTTTGGTAGGGGCCAAACAGTTTTTTCGGCAATAGGTGCCACTGAAATGCTTTCATAGGTGATACCTTGTCATCTTGTATGGTACTAGATCTTAGGATTATAATTGTCCATCAAATTGCGAGCTTGTTGTTTACTTTTTGGGATCGGGTTCCACTATGAAAATATAACTGAAGAACAACCAAAAATATCACATGCTACTGTTTTTCTTTTGTGTGAAGTGGATCGTTAATCCTTTGCTCATATTGCTTTAGGAAAATGGCACCACCACCACCACCACCATGTCGACTGTGCGAGTCAAGGTGCACCAGCAGCCTTGCAACTGGCAAGCTGTTCGGCATCAACTTCCAGCCGAGTTTTCGTCATGCGGCGGTAAGAAATTATATGAAATGTAACAACTATTTTATTTTTAGTGTTGGCATTACTGCATTGTGTCATTTTGCTTATTTTACACAGATCGTCCCATGCAATGTGAGGTTGAAATTCAACAAGCTGGCAGGAGACACTATGACATTTGAGGCTCCTGGGGGCCGTAGACTATGGAGGTCAAGAAAGGACGCAATATGTCGTAGATTGGAGGAGATGGATGGGACCGTTTCCTCGCCTGCATGCGTCTTACTGGTGGTGAGTTGATCAGCTTCTCCTTCAAAGCAGAAAGACCCAAGCTAGTTGTCATTTATATCAACCTGGTTGAAGATGATGAATATGACGAAGATGATGAAGATGATGAAGATAATGAGGACCCACTCGATGAAGATGATGAGGACCCACTTCATGAAGCCATCGTAGCTCAAAGAATGAGACTGAGCAAGGAGGAGGTGTGCAACCTATGGGACATAATTCCGCCATGTGCTGACTTTGTCGGGGTGCCATTCATGACCCGCCTGACAAGTACCATGCTCGATCGATATGATATGGTATGTTATACTTACAAATGCAAATTATCTGATGATATGCTTAGTGTAGAGTCCAATGATATGTTGTGTGGAATTTAGTCGATGACATGCTTTATTGTAGAGTTTGATCACATGCTTATTAGAGTGTAGAATCTAAGGAACTATTAATAGTGTAGATAATCCATGTATGTACCTATTTGCAAGAGTATATGTGAGGCTATTTATTAATTGATATGTTTTTTTATTCAGAAATTGGCAAAGAGCCAATCTGTGAGTTATGGTATCGAGACTGGTGAAGAAGGCTCAGCTAGACTACGCCTTACCGCAAGGGGCTCCGTCACAACCTGTATTTACCGCGTGGACACGGACGTTCGCACACACCTAAACTCGGCTGGGTGGAAGAGATTCCTCGATGGCAAAAACTTCGTGTTGGATAGGCCTTCCTAATTACTATCAGGAACACCCACTGCCTAGGCTTGAGGATGATGATTGTCTTCGATATCATCTAGAACTACATATGTGTGTGTGTGGCTATATCATCTAGAAGTACATATGATGATCGTCGTCGATATCATCTAGAACTACATATGATGATCGTCGTCGATATCATCTAGAACTACATATGATGATCGTCGTCAATATGACCTTGTACTGCTTGAGGATGCATGTTGATTATACATGAAATTGTTATCTAGTACTCCCTTCGTTCCAAATTACTCGTCGTGGTTTGAACTAAAACCATGACGAGTAATTTGGAACGGAGGGAGTACTACCTAGTACTTATAATGGTTTATGAATTTGATATCTGGTAGTACCTGGTATCTGAAAATTGCAGTTTATTGAAACCGAAAATGGTAGGAAGCGGGGAAAATGATGAAAGATATAGCAGTAGTGAGGACTAGGAAATCGCTACAACTAACTAATAGTAGCGCGTTCCAGAAAAGCGCTGCTGATATTGTCAACAGCAGTAGTGCGGGTGCGGACCACACTACTACTAACAGTTAGCTGTAGCGCCTTATTAGTAGCACAGCCACCCGCTCTGCTGCTAGCCTCAAAACCCGCGCTACTACTAGGGTTTTCCCTAGTAGTGTCATCCTGAGAAGAAGAGGTGTCAACTAATGCAATAAAGAGTCGGCCAAGAGAGTCGAGTTCTACCTTTGTCTGGTTATTAACTTCAGCCGACTCCCCTACAGTGGACGGTTCAGCTGCTGCCGCCAGCTTATTCTTTTTTGGCTTAGGTCCAGGCTTGGATTTGGCTACACCCGTTTTCATCCTCCTATTCCAAAAAGTGGAGCTGGTCTATGTGACAAAAAAGGATTAATCAGTAAGATACAAAAAGAGTCAAAAGACAATTTTAAGCCGGAAGAAAATGAATACTTACAACTGGGGCCGGGTTGAGCTTATAGAATGGGGCCAGTCCCATTTTATTACACTTATATTGAGGTTCCCCAAGCAAACCTTTCACAGCTTTGTTGACTTCCTTGGCAGTAAAATCTTCAGAATTGTATCTCCGAGGGTCATCTGTTTTGCCTGAGTACTCATACATTAAGCCGGATCGATGGCTTAAGGGGAGAATTTTCCAAGAGACCCAACATCAGGTTAGATCAACTCTAGTTAGCCCGTTGGCCAGCAGGGCCTTGACCTTTGCATATTGTGGGAGTGCTTCAGCATGCTCCTCTAGAAGAATTTGACTTGGTGGGTCAAAGTCAATTGGAAGACGATATACTCTGTAGCACAACAAGGGCCTTTCATCAGCTGGGGCAATGTTCTTACAGTAAAACCAAGTTGTTACCCATCCTTTGGGGTGGCTTGGCAAGGTGGTTGTAGGAAGGCCATCGTCTCGGTGTCTCTGAATTAACACTCTGCGCAATTCCCGACTTAGACCATTTGTACATTCAGTCTAGCGGTTTATGTAGAAAAACTCTTTAAAGAGAGCAACACTGGGCTCTACTTGTAGATAGACAAATGTTTGACACTAAATTTGGGCCTATATCCTGAGGATGAAGGTTGAAATAATGCAAGACCCACTGAAAGAACTTTGACCCGGGCGGTGTGAAACCTCCGAGGACGTGGTCAATAAAAACCAACCTCCCCATCGCCGGGTGTCGGTGTCAAAACCGGCGGATCTCGGGTAGGGGGTCCGAACTGTGCGTCTAGGCGGATGGTAACAGGAGACAAGGGACACGATGTTTTTACCCAGGTTCGGGCCCTCTTGATGGAGGTAAAACCCTACTCCTGCTTGATTAATATTGATGATATGGGTAGTACAAGAGTAGATCTACCACGAGATCAGAGAGGCTAAACCCTAGAAGCTAGCCTATGGTATGATTGTTGTTCGTCCTATGGACTAAAACCCTCCGGTTTATATAGACATCGGAGAGGGCTAGGGGTACACAGAGTCGGTTACAATGGGAGGAGATCTACATATCCGTATCGCCAAGCTTGCCTTCCACGCCAAGGAAAGTCCCATCCGGACACGGGACGAAGTCTTCAATCTTGTATCTTTATAGTCCGGGAGTCCTACCAAAGGTCATAGTCCGGCCATCCGGACACCCCCTAATCCGTGACTCCCTCAGTAGCCCCTGAACCGGGCTTCAATGACGACGAGTCCGACACGCAAATTGTCTTCGGCATTGCAAGGCGGGTTCCTCCTCCGAATACTTCATAGAAGATGTTGAACACAAGGATAGTGTCCGGCTCTGCAAAATAAGTTCCACATACCACCGTAGAGAGAACAATATTTGTACAAATCTAATCTGCTGACGTATTCCGTAGCGTGACATCATGCCATGGCCAAGCCTTTATTCGAATTGTTTTACTATCCCACCTCAGCGCGTTTAGCGAGGCAGTTTCCTTGGCACGTCTTATCAAAGCAGAGATTGTGTCCCCTTATTCCGGGATTCTCATCAATACGGGCGTGGGTAACCCAACCGCACCACTAATCATGGCGCTTGGGAGATAAGCGAGTTTTACTAGGCTGGTGGGGGCACATAGTTCTGGCCGCCCATATAAGGGGATAGGGATCCACCCTTTCCATCTACGCCTTCCTCCTCCTTCGCTTATCCATTCCTGCGCACTCGAGCTCTAGCGCCCAAGTCCGCACTTCCCACCTCGACCTTCTCCAACCATGTCCGGAGCGGGAGGCAGGTGGATGGCTTCCTCCGTCACGGAGGGGCAAATCAAAAAGCTGAGGAAAGCCGGATACTTGTCCAACGACATCGCGCATCGGCTCCCAGATGAGGGGCAGCTCATCCCCACCACCAGGCCCCATGAGAGGGTGGTGTTTCTCCTCCATTTCCTCCGCAGAATGGGCTTCCCTCTTCACCCATTTGTCCGGGGGCTCATGTTCTACTACGGCCTGGATTTCCACGATCTGGCCCCGAACTTCATCCTCAACATTTCGGCGTTTATCGTCGTGTGCGAGGTCTTCCTCCGCATCCAGCCCCACTTTGGCTTATGGCTGAAGACCTTCAATGTCAAGCCGAAGGTTGTGGGCGGCCGGCAAGCCGAGTGCGGAGGCGCCATGTTGGGCAAGATGCCCAACATCACCTGGCTCGAGGGCTCCTTTGTGGAAACCATCAAAGGGTGGCAATCGGGGTGGTTCTACATCACCGAGCCGCGTGACCCTGAATGGGCAGCGGCCCCCGAATTCCAATCTGGCATCCCCACATGGCTCACCTCCCGGAAAGAGACGGGCCTGTCATGGGGTAATCTGGAAGAGGTGACCGGACTCCAAACCTGCGTCCAAAACTTGGTGGACAAGAAGGTTAATCTTGTCAACGTAGTCCAGGTCATGCTCTTTCGCCGGATCCTCCCGTGTCAACAACGGGCTTCCAACTTGTGGGAGTTTGACCCGGCTCGGCACCAAACTTTGTCCAGGCTCTTTGAGGGAGTCCCGGACTAGGGGGTGTCCGGATAGCCGGACTATCATCATTGGCCGGACTCCAAGACTATGAAGATACAAGATTGAAGACTTCATCCTGTGTCCGGATGGGACTTTCCTTGGCGTGGAAGGAAAGCTTGGCGATACGGATATGGAGATCTCCTACCATTGTAACCGACTCTGTGTAACCCTAGCCCTCTCCGGTGTCTATATAAACCGGATGGCTTTAGTCCTTAGGACGAACAACAATCATACCATAGGCTAGCTTCTAGGGTTTAGCCTCCTTGATCTCGTGGTAGATCTACTCTCGTAACACACATCATCAATATTAATCAAGCAGGGCGTACGGTTTTACCTCCATCAAGAGGGCCCGAACTTGGGTAAAACATCGTGTCCCTTGTCTCCTGTTACCATCCACCTAGACGCACAGTTTGGGACCCCCTACCCGAGATCCGCCAGTTTTGACACCGACATTGGTGCTTTCATTGAGAGTTCCTCTGTGTCGTCGCTGATAGGCTCGATGGCTTCTTCGATCGTCATCAACGACGCAGTCCAGGGTGAGACCTTCCTCCCCGCACAGATCTTTGTATTCGGCGGCTTTGCACTGCGGGCCAATTCGCTTGGCCATCTAGAGCAGATCGAAAGTTACGCCCCTGGCCGTCAGGTCAGATTTGGAAGTTTGAACTTCACGGCCGACCTCCGTGGGGACTTGATCCTCGATGGATTTGAGCCACAGCCGAGCGTGCCGCACTGTCATGACGAGCATGATTTAGCTCTGTGACCGGATAGTGCCCTGGAGGCCGCACTCAAGCCCGCTCCGATCTTCAATTCAGAGCCGGCTGCGTGGATCGAGGATGGATGGCTAGACACCGCCTCGGGGGCTGCAATCTCCACGGCGATAGAGCCAAACACTGATCTTGTCCCTCACGAAGCTCGAAGCTCTGAGGTGCCAGACTCCTTGCTGGACTTCGAACCTCCCGCGCCCCCACCAATCGAATCCGGTTGGGCGCCGATCATGGAGTTTACTGCCTCGGACATCTTTCAACACTCACCTTTTGGCGACATCCTGAGTTCGCTAAGGTATCTCTCATTATCAGGAGAGTCCTGGCCGGACTGCGGCCAGGACGGTTGGGATGCGGACGATGAAGAAATTCAAAGCCCACCCACCACCCACTTGGTAGCCACTGTCGATGATCTAACCGACATGCTAGACTACGACTCCCAAGACATCGACGGTATGGACGATGATATCGGAGACGACCAAGAACCAGCGCCTACCGAGCACTGGAAAGCCACCCCAAGTCACGACATATACATGGTGGATACACCAAAAGGAAGCGATAATGAGGAAAAATGGGACGTGGCGAAGGACAACTCCCCCAACAAACAACCAAAACGGCGACGCAAGCGCCGCCCGAAGACCGGCCTCGATAAAAATGGCCCCCATACGGACCCGGCCCTAGAGCAGGGCGAAGCAGTGGACGACGCACACGTCACCAAGCAGCCATCCGAACATGATGAACTGGACGAGCAACCCATCCCAGGCGAAGACGATCTCACATCACCAGAGCATACGAACCTTCACAAAAGGCTCGTCGCCACTGCAAGAAGTTTGAAGAAGCAAAAGCGGAAGCTCAAAACAGCGGAGGACGCACTCAGAATGAGATGGAACAAAGTACTCAACACCGCAGATAAATATGACGCTAGTCACCAGACAAAGAGCTACCCGAAGCGCAAGCTGTTGCCCGAATTTGACGAGGAGGCCTTAGAGCCCCCACAGTCCAAAAAGAAAGAAGCCGCCTGGCCGGATAGACGACCAGATGACAGGCCAAGAGCAACAAAGGGCGCCGCACACAAGTCGGCACACGATCAGCTTAAAGATCCTCGGAAAAAGGATGACCCAGCTAGGTCTATCTATGGGCCAAAAAAGAATACTCTAGGAAGCAATATAACCCGCCGAGCATTTGAATACAACGGCACACCCAAATACAGGGGCGCCGCACACCCACTATGTTTCACCGACGAGGTACTGGATCATGGATTTCCAGTGGGATTCAAACCCGTAAACATAGAGGCATATGACGGAACAACAGACCCCGGAGTCTGGATTGAGGATTATATCCTACACATACATATGGCCAGAGGAGACGATCTAAATACCTACCCCTCAAGCTCAAAGGGCCAGCTCGGCATTGGCTTAAAAGCCTCCCAGAAAATACCATTGGAAGTTGGGAAGAGCTTGAAGATGCGTTTCGAGCAAATTTCCAAGGGACTTATGTCCACCCTCCGGATGCAGACGATTTAAGTCACATAACTCAACAGCCCAGAGAGTCAGCACGCAAATTTTGGAACAGGTTCCTCACTAAAAAGAACCAAATAGTCGACTGTCCGGACGCTGAAGCCTTAGCAGCCTTTAAACACAACGTCCAAGACGAATGGCTTGCCAGACACCTCGGCCAGGAAAAACCAAGAACAATGGCCACATTGACAAGCCTCATGACCCGCTTTTGCGCGGGGGAAGACAGCTGGCTGGCTAGATGCAGCACCAGCGACCCAAGTACATCCGAAGTTAGGGATGGAAATGGGAAATCACGACGCAGAAAAGATCAGCACCGGAATAAGGAAAATGGCCCAAACAGTACGGCGGTCAACGCCGGATTCAAAAGCCCTCGGCCGAATAACAAAACACTGCCCCTCAAGGACAACAGTGACGAGCTATCCAACCTAAACAAGATCCTGGACAGGTTATGTCAAATACATGGTACCTCCGGAAAGCCTGCAAACCATACCCACAGAGATTGTTGGGTCTTCAAGCAGTCCGGCCGACTTAACGCCGAACACAAGGGGCTCGACACACCAAGCGAAAGTGACGAACCCCAAATGCAGCACTCCGAAAAACAGAAGACTTTCCCACTAGAAGTCAAAACAGTGAACTCACTTCATGTGATAACACGAAAGCACAGCGCGGCACCTGCCATACCAGGACACCGTCCGCAGAATGGGGATAGACCCTACCGCAATTCTCCATAATAGCACTTCCTTCAAAGGAGTGACGCCAGGCCTTCAAGCCAATCATACGAGCTCGGTACCACTAGAGGTTGTGTTCGGTTCATCTGACAACCTTCGTCGCGGAAAGCTCACTCTCCATATCGCCCCATTTTACAGTGGCCTTTGAGCACTATTGGGACGCAAAGCTTTCGCCCGCTTTAACGCTATACCAAACTACACGTCTCTTATACTTACAATGCCCGGTCCACGCGACATAATCTCATTAAAGAGTAACTCCGAGTGTCCTTCGACCACGGAGAGCGTGGGGCTGCTTTAACAGCCACTCCGACCTTGCAGGTCAAGACCCCTAAAATAGGTCATTCAGACCCCGGACACGGTTAGGCGAGTCCGGCATAAATAAACAAGGGGCTTCTCAGCCGCATACCCCCTTTTATAAGGGGCCGCACATCTAAATGATGAGAGCCAATAAAGCTCAACTTTCTTTATTTGCCAAATTATACTTTAATACAACTTTTGCACGATATTTCTTAGAAACTAAGTCCTTCTCTTTTACAGATGAAGCACGTGCTACACCCATCCAGGATACAGCACAACAGAGACACAGGCGCAGACGTGCAGCAGGGACCCGTTGCAAGGATTCTTTTCAGATTAAGACCCTGCGTAAACCTTTCTTACTGTCTTTTGTTGATACACATCCCCCGGTTTCCTACCATAGCCGAGGAGGAGCCTGGCATTTTGGCATCGACCGCGTCAGAAGTTCCCGCCTGTACCTGGACACTAGGGGCTTAGGGCATTGTTCTGCCCGGTATCATAAAGACCGAACACCTCAGGGAGTGTTTGGCGTCTCGAGTTAGGCCTTATATGCATCAGCTCCGAATCATGTCTTTGTTCAAATGTTGGGTTTGCCCGGCTCCTGTGTTTTGCTGCCTTACGTTCCGTATCATCGGCTAACGCGGCACCAGGAGAACTACTGCGATTGTGCCCCGGTTCGGCCGGGCGAGCACCTCAGTAGAGAAAGCCGAAAACTGACTGTCATGATATAGCGAGAGACTGGTCAACCACTCGATCGACCATTGGAATGTTTAGAATTCCTCCGCTTTGACGAAGGATCGCTTCCCGGTCAGGCACATACGCGCCCCGAGTTCGGAGAAGCGCGGTGCCGCTAGGGGCTATATAGTAGCCCCACATTCGAGCTCCTATGGCTAAGTGAAAGTGATAAAGCGTTATAGTCCGGTTGCCTAGTTTGCTACGCTACCACCTCCTTAAAAGGACCAAGACGTTGGATTAAGTGTGAAAAAGCGCTTTTCTATTTGCAAACACCCCCGCACCATGTGTGTGGGGGCTGAAGCCAAAGACTGCCATCTTTCAGATTACACATACATATACGGCCGCACAGGAGATAGTTCAGTACTTGAACACACAAGTATAAAAAGTTGTTGTATTATAAACATGATCTCAGAAATCATACATGTCATTCAAACATAACATTTTTCGAGCACTGCGACTCTATTAAACGAGCGCCCTACAGGACTTCCTCAAAATAGTGCTCGGTGGGGAATCGGCTTTTGTCCGAACCCCGCGATGCAACAACGGTGGCATCCATCTCCGCCCAGTATGTCTTACCACGGGCGAGGGCCATCCGTGCACCTTCTATACACGCCGACCGCTTCATCGCCCCAATACGCGGCACCGCCTCAAGGAATTGCTGCAACAAGCCAAAATAACTCTTCGGCTTGGGCCTTCCCGGCCACAGATGAGCGACCACATCCGTCATGGCAAGTCCGTACAATCTATTAAGCTCAGCCCACTCAACCAGCCGATCATTCAACGGAAGTGGACGCTCCGGACTATGGAATTGAGACCAGAAAAGCTCTTCCATTTCGTGATCCTTCTGGCTTCGGAAGTGCACGACTGCGTCCGCCGCAGTCACTGCCAAGTCCAGATAAGGATCCTCCGCACCATACAAATGGCCCAGCTGAGCATACTTCGGATCCGTGAACTTCCTACGGAGCATAAAGGGCTTTCCAGCCACAATGTCTCCAACCTGACATAGTTCCTCCTTCATAGCCCGCATCTTACGTCGGGCATCCTTGGCTTCAGCGTCGGCCTTCTTCAGGTCCTCTTGCTCCGCTCGGTGTTCTCTCTCAAGAACCTCCTGGCGGTCGGTAGCAACTTTTAATTCCGCGGCCATTCCGGCCATCTCCTCCCTGCTTTGGCAGTGAGCAGCCTTCTCGGCTTCTAGCTCTTCCGCTGCCTTCAAGGCAGCCGCCTCACTTTTTCTGGCTTGCTCCTTGGCCCGAACAAGTTCTGCTCGAAGGTCTTCCACAGCAGCAGCACCATCTGCATCAAGCATACAAATTGTAAGGAACGGGCGTCAGCTCCCTTACTAGGCGACCGCGGAACAACCACATACCTTGTGACTCATCAAGTCGTTTATTGACCAGCGAGATGTCCGCATCCGCAACATCGAGTTGCCTCTTCAGTTCGGCAGCTCCATCAGTCCGGCTGGCCACCGAACGTTCCGCCACCTGCATAGGAAAGGCGACATTCTATAACTGAGATTATGATCCTTGGCACGCTCTCGCTTTCGACAGCATACCAAGTCTCAGGGGCTACTATCTATACAGGGCGCACTTTATGTGCAAAACTGTCAAAAGGTATATCATTTTTTGCATACCTCAAAACCCGTCAGCAAGCTTCCGACGGCCTCACACAACCCGCTCTCAGCGGACAAGATCTTTTCAATCACCTTACTCATTAATATGCGGTGATCTTCTAAGATAGACGCCCTCTTAAGCAAATCCTGCAGCTCCGCCGGCCGTACTCCACTGGGTGGCGAACTCTCTGGCCCCGCCGGACTCGGGGAGACCCTCCGCGACGACACCTCAGGGTCGTCCTCCCCACACGATGGGGCGGTAGATGGAGGCGTTTCACTCTCCATCATCTCCGAACGAAGGTCTCCCGAAGATGAGTTGTGCTGAGACAGGCTGAGATCCGAACTACAAGATGAAAACTTCGGTTATCCTCAGAAATTAAGCAGGGGTGCCCACTATTACAAAATTTCCCCTTATTACTTACGGCTCGCTGGAGGGCTGATTCCTCCGAAGAGACAGTACAGCCGGGGCTCTTCCCGGCACAGGACCTTCCGGTACAGATTTCTTTCCCCGCTTTGAGGACTTGGCCTCCGGGTCTTCGGAAGCTGTCCTCTTCTCCCCCTGGAAGAAGGGACTCTCGATTCCTCCCTTATTAAAGGCCTCCTTGGCAGAGGTGGTAGTTCCCCTGTGCCCCCCTTCGCCCTCCTTTGAAGGTGCAACCTCCAACATTTGATTAACACGGGATCCTGCGTGGTCTCAGGGAGGGGGCCGAACACCGTATCAGTTTTGCTTGCGTTATCCACTCCTATCCAAGGGATAGTTGGTCAAAAGGCAAACTCACGATAAATTGATGGACAATGTGTCCGGACACAGGGCTACTTACTTGAGTATCCGGGCGATTGCAGGTTAGGCCAGCATCCTCGGTCAAGTCCGGACGCATCTCCTGCGATCCGAAGAACAGTTTGTACATCTCTGCGGGTGTCAAACCCATGAAGTGTTGAAGAGCTCGTGGTCCCTCCGGATTAAATTCCCACAGGCGGAGGGGGCGACATTTGCAGGGCAGTAGGCGCCGGATCAGCATAACATGTACCACTGCGACTAGATTGATCTCCCTTTCTTGGAGACCTCGAATCTGGTCCTGCAACAGGGGTATGTCTTTGGACGGCCCCCAGTCACGCCCCTTGTTGACCCATGACGTCAATTGTTGTGGAGGGCCCGAGCGGAAAACGGGCGGCGGCCTATGCCTGTTGCCCCTGGGAGCGGTGATATAGAACCACTCCTGTTGCCACAAGCCGAGCTCCTCCTGAAAAGAGCCCTCGGGCCATGGAGCATCGGCCCTCTTGCTTATGACCGCCCCTCCGCACTCTGCCTGACGCCCCTCAATCATCTTCGGCTCCACATTGAAGGTTTTGAGCCACAAGCCAAAGTGAGGGGTAGTGTGGAGGAAGGCTTCGCAAACGACAATAAACAATGAGATGTGGAGGATGGACTCCGGAGCCAAGTCATGGAATTCCAGCCCATAGTAAAACATGAGCCCCCTCACGAAGGGGTCCGTCGGGAAGCCTAAACCCCGACGGAGGTGAGACACGAACACAATGCTCTCGCCGGGCTCGAGAGTAGGAATAACTTGCCCTCGGGCAGGCAACCTATGCGAAATCTCGTAGGTCAAGTACCTGGCGTCTCTCAGCTTTAACACGTCCTCTTCCGTGACGGAGGAGGGCATCCACCGGCCCTGTAGATCGGAGCCGGACATTGTCGAAGGTCAAAGGTACCCAAATCTGGAGCCCTGGGTGTTGGAACTCGGGGGCGAGGGGCGGATTCGATTGAGGATTGAAGAAAAGGAACTGGCCTTGGTCTCATTATAAAGAGGAAGAATACCGAGAGCCGTCCCCGTGACCGTTTGGAACCCGCCTTCGATGGAGGGGGCATGGCAACGGGCGCGGTTGGGTTACCCACGTCCGTATTTATGGGAATCCCGGAATAAGGGGAACATGATCTCTGCTTCGACAAGACGTGCCAACGAAACCACTTCGCTAAACGTGCTGAGGTGGTACAATAAAAACGATTTAAGTAAAAGGCTTGGTAGTGGTGTGACGTCACACCATCAAATACGTCAGCAGATTGAACTTGTGTAAATATTATTCTCTCTACGGTGGTATGTGAAAATTATTTTTGCAGAGCCGGACACTATCCTGGTGTTCACAATCTTCTATAAATTATTCGAAGAAGGAACCCGCCTTGCAATGCCGAAGACAATATGCGCGCCGGACTCGTCGTCATTGAAGCCTGGTTCAGGGGCTACTGAGGGAGTCCCGGACTAGGGGGTGTCCGGATAGCCGGACTATCATCATCGGTCGGACTCCAAGACTATGAAGATACAAGATTGAAGACTTCGTCCCGTGTCCGGATGGGACTTTCCTTGGCGTGGAAGGCAAGCTAGGCGATACGGATATGTAGATCTCCTACCATTGTAACCGACTCTGTGTAACCCTAGCCCTCTCCGGTGTCTATATAAACCGGATGGCTTTAGTCCTTAGGACGAACAACAGTCATACCATAGGCTAGCTTCTAGGGTTTAGCCTCCTTGATCTCGTGGTAGATCTACTCTTGTAACACACATCATCAATATTAATCAAGCAAGACGTAGGGTTTTACCTCCATCAAGAGGGCCCGAACCTGGGTAAAACATCGTGTCCCTTGTCTCCTGTTACCATCCACCTAGACGCACAGTTCGGGACCCCCTACCCGAGATCCGCCGGTTTTGACACCGACACTCTTCGACACAATGCACGAAGATGCCTGGAAGCTGCTATTCAAGAGCTCCGAGGTTACCCCACCCATTACCGAGGATCGTGGATTCTGCGCAAAGCGTCAAGCCAGCACCGTAAGCTTGTTTTACCCTTTACAGGATACTTGTTTTCCATAGTTTGACTATATGAGGACACCGCACCGGAACCTTTAGTGGTTCCGGAGTCCGGCAGGCGGCCCCTTCGTAAGAAGGGCAAGCCTACGATGCTGGTGACCTCCGTCCAACCAGAGGCACCGGATAATTTGCTGAGGTGCTCAACGACGCCTCCATCGACGTGGAGCACCGCACTGTTATGAGTGCGGTGATCCAGAAGGTTCAGTCCGCCAAAAGTGGGCTGACAGAAGCCTGTGCCAGCCTTCTAACAGGCTTTGAGGTATGTATTTAAAACATGTAAAAATGTTACCGCATAGACAGTAGCCCCTGATGCTCAGTTTTATGTTCGGAAAGAAAAGCCGGACTGAGGATCTAAAAAGATATACGCAGGAGTCTAACATAGATATGTCAATATGGGAATGCAGGTTGTGCTGCTGACCTCTGCCGCACTAACTGCGGAGGTCAATGCATTGAAGCAGAACCTCGAGCGGTCCGAGAATGAGCTCGGTCGTGCCAAGAGGCAGATCGAGGACAAGGAAGGTAGGTAGTACCTTATATAAGTATATAAAATTACCTGGTTGCAAATAATGACAGGACCAACGTGAATGTTACAGGGGCCACAACCGAGGTGGCGACCCTGAAGGAAGCGTTGTCCATGGCCGAAGACAATGCGGCCGTGGAGCGCACCGAGCGAGAAAAGCAGGAGGCGCGGGCGGAGGAGGTGCGGCAAGAGCTGCATGCTCTTGTGAAGAAACACGAGAGATTAGAGCTTGACTCAAAGACTCGAGAGTCCGAGCTTGCCTCAGCCCTTGAGAGCGCCAAATCCGCCAAGGCCGAAGCCCAAAAGGCCCTCCAGGAAATTGAGGCGATGGAGAAGATAGCGGTGGGTAAGGCATTCTTTATACAAAGCAAGCACGTGAGAGTAAATTACCTGTTACTTACCCGAGTCTGGAGCTCTCTAGGAGCATTCGCGGATCTGCCCCGCAGTGTGTCCGATGCCGCCGCATTCTACCAGGCCGAGGAAGGGAGCTCGACGGAGAAGGTGTTCTGGTCCCAGTATGCTGAGGCCGGACACCCGGTGCCCCTGAGCGACCAGCTGAAGCAGCTGGTCGAGCTCCACAAGGCAGTCGAACAGGCTATGAAGGGCCTTATAGGCCGGCTGTGGCCTGGGGAGGCCATGCCTGGGAGCTACTTTGGGCTGGTGCGGCGGCTGGTGGATGCCTGTCCACGGCTTGAAGTCATCAAGCGCTTCGTATGCATCGAAGGCGCCCGTAGGGCCCTTGCCCGTGCGAAAGTGCACTGGGGCAAGTTGGATGCTGAGAAGCTGGTGACAGAAGGGCCACCGGAGGGGAAGGAGCATCGCAAGCCCGAGATGTATTATGAGGGCGTCCTGAAGGGTGCCCGCCTTGTGGCGAACGAATGTTCCAAGGATTTAATTTTTGAGTAAACTCGCTCGTGTTTATCCTGTGCGCTGAAAACTTGTTCATATGCGCTAAGAAACGCTTTTTGAATTTAAAATATTACCTTATGTGCGGCCGTTTATTAAATCTGAGAGATGCAAGTCGTCGGCTTCTACCCCCATGCCACGAGTGCTGGGGTGTTCGGGATAAACCTGAGCGCTCTTGTTCCCATTCTTGGGTCCTTCGAGGGAGGCGCTCAGCACAAGGAACAAGGCAATCGGACTTATAATGCTTTATCACTCTCACTTAGCCATAGAATTCTATAATTTTAAATTTCGGCGAAGCCCCTAGTATTCAGAAGACCGAGTTCGGGGCGCTATCCATGCCTAGGCCGGACAAAGCCAGCTCCTCGCTCTAAGCGGCATAAGTCTTTAGGGACTCGAAAAACCACTCGAACAGCGACCGGCTCTCGCCCTATCATGACGGTCAGTTTTAGCTTTCTCTACTGAGGTGTTAACCCAGCTCAATTGGGGCACAATCGCAGTAGTTCTCCCAGCGCTACCTTAGCCGATATAGCGGAACGTAAGGTACCAAAACATGGGAGCCGGGCAAACCCAACTATTGACCCAAGACATGATTCTGAGCCGATGCATATAATGCTATAAGTTCGGGGTGCTGCACTCATGAGAGTGTTCGGTCTTCTCACACCGTATTCTGGGGTACTGAAGCCCCTGGTGTATTGGTCGTACCAAAGTGTACGGTTGCATAATGTCATAACTGAACATATTTACATAAAAATGAATGCAATAATAGACAAGAGCTATGTATTGTTTATTAAAGGGCTGCTATTAAAGCAGAACGATACAAGTAGTGCGATAAGCAAGAGATGGGATTATTTGACATGTCCCCCTCCAGGGGCAAGCTGCGGGACTTTATGTAAGACAGATATTTAGCTCGTTAAAGAGACCACCTGGGCATTCGACGTAGCTTGCTGCGTCCCTGGCTGTGCATCGTGTGTTCGGCGATTGTACTGCCGGACAGGCCTTCCGGAGAATGGAGTCTTGAAAGTAAGAAAAGAGAAATGACAAAATCGGGAGCCCCTAGTGCGGTTGAGCCGCGTTCTGGGTGTGCCGTGGTTGTGCCCCTCCCCTTGTGCCCATGGTATTTCCAGAGCGTAATTATGTATGCGTGGTACTGGTTTCGCAATCTCGTGAGGGCTGGGGTTGGGGCCGCACTGCTATGCTTGCTCGGAACGGGCCAGACGGTCTTGTTGTAGGTTACTCCAGGCACGCTTGACGGTGTCCGGACGCTTAACAGCCGGACTAGAGAATTGCCTTGAGAGGCTACTTTGTACTTCCGCCGCGAGGGCCGCCGTGTGCTCTTCTGTTCGGAGAGAGCGTTCGGTGTTTCCATTGACCGTAATGACTCCTCAAGGGCCTGGCATCTTGAGCTTGAGGTATGCGTAGTGCGGCACCACGTTGAACTTTGCAAATGTGGTCCGCCCGAGTAGGGCGTGATAGCCACTATGGAACGGGACTATGTCGAAGATTAACTCCTCGCTTCGGAAATTATCCGGGGATCCGAAGACCACTTTGAGTGTAACTGAGCCTGTACAGCTGGCCTCTACACCTAGTATGACGCCTTTAAAGGTCGTTTTTGTGGGTTTAAACCTTGAGGGATCTATGCCCATTTTTCGCACTGTATCCTGATAAAGCAGGTTCAGGCTGTTGCCGCCGTCCATGAGGACTCTAGTGAGGTGAAATCCGTCAATGATTGGGTCTAGAACCAATGCGGCGAATCCGCCGTGACGAATGCTAGTGGGGTGGTCCCTTCGATCAAAAGTGATCGGGCAGGAGGACCATGGGTTGAACTTTGGGGCGACTGGCTCCAACGCATATACATCCCTGAGCGCACGCTTCCGTTCCCTTTTGGGGATGTGGGTTGCGTATATCATGTTCACCGTCCGCACTTGTGGGGGAAAGCCCTTCTGTCCTCTGTTGTTTGGCGCCCGGGGCTCCTCCTCGTCATTGCTATGCAGCCCCTTGTCTCTATTTTCGGCACTTAACTTGCCTGCCTTCTTGAACACCCGACAATCCCTGTTGGTGTGATTGGCTGGTTGTTCGGGGGTGCCGTGTATCTGGCACGAGCGATCGAGTATCCGGTCCAAACTAGACGGGCCCGGAGTATTTCTTTTGAATGGCTTTTTCCGCTGACCAGGTTTAGAGCCTCTGAATCCGGCATTAACTGTCGTATCCTCAGTATTGTCGCCGTTAATGCGGCGCTTGTGCTTGTTGCGACGCGACCTGCCATTGCTGTCCTTGGTATCCGAATTACCAGGGCTCTTGGTCATGTTATTACTATGAGCTAGCTAGCTGTCTTCTCCCGCGCAAAAGCGGGTCATGAGTGTTGTGAGGGCTGCCATGGATTTCGGCTTTTCCTGTCCTAGGTGCCGGGCAAGCCATTCGTCACGGATGTTATGCTTGAAGGCTGCAAGGGCCTCTGCGTCCGGGCAGTCACTATTTGATTTTTCTTGGTTAGGAACCGTGTCCAGAATTGCCTGGCCGATTCCTCTGGCTGCTGAATTATGTGGCTTAGGTCATCGGCGTTTGGTGGTCGCACATAAGTGCCCTGGAAGTTGTCAAGGAATGCGGCTTCCAAGTCCTCCCAGCAACCAATTGACTCTGCTGGCAAGCTGTTAAGCCAATGCTGAGCTGGTCCTTTAAGCTTGAGTGGGAGGTATTTCATGGCGTGTAGATCATCACCGCGGGCCATGTGGATATGAAGGAGATAATCCTCGATCCAGACCGCAGGATCTGTTGTGCCATCGTATGATTCGATGTGTACGGGTTTAAACCCCTCGGGGATTTGATGATCCATTACTTCATCTGTGAAGCATAGTGGGTGTGCGGCGCCTCAGTACTGGGCTATATCACGACGGAGCCCAGATGAGCTTTGTCTGATGTGTTCGTCCTGGCCGTATTTGCCATATTCGGCGTGACGGTTATCATCACGTGTCGTGGGGCGCCCACGTGATCCGTAGATTGATCTTGTTCGCCTTGCCTTGTCCTCCAATATGTCTCGTAGGTCTGGCCCGTTTCCCCGTGCCTTGGTACTTTTTGAGCGGCGCCGGGGTGCGGCTTGAATTGATGGCCGAGAGGCCTCTCTGTCGCGGCCACGGGGTGGCCGGTTGGCCGCGTCATACGCTGGTGATGTAGGTTTAGTTGCTTCCTCCTCTAATCGGGGTAGCAGCCTGCGCTTGGGGTAGCTCTTGGAGGGGCGTTCGAGCTTGTACTCTTCGGCCGCCAGGACTTCAGTCCATCTGTCGGCTAGCAAATCTTGGTCAGCTCTAAGCTGCTGCTGTTTTTTCTTGAGGCTACTCACCGTGGCCATGAGCCTGCGTTGGAAACGCTCTTGTTTGACGGGATCCTCAGGCACGACAAATTCGTCGTCGGTGAGGCTTGCCTCATCTTCGGAGGGAGGCATGTAATTATCGTCCTCTACCTCTCTGTCTGCCGCTCTCTTTTGAGGGATGGCTTCTCCATCCTCCTGCAATGAATCCTGCTGGAGGGGGTTGTCTTCGGCACTGTCCGGGGTGTTATTGTCTCCCGTGCCGGAATCGCCGTTTTTGCTTTGGCGAGATTTAGAGCGGCGCCGCTGACGCCGGCGCTTAGGCTGTTTCTTGGAGGGGTCATCCTCCGTTGTTCCATCGCCATTCCCTTCTTTTGGGGTGTCCACCATGTATATGTCATATGACGAGGTGGCTTTCCAGTGCCCTATAGGCGCTGGTTGTTGGTCATCTCCTTCATTGGCATCCATACCATCGATGTCTTTGGAGTCGAAGTCAAGCATGTTGGTTAAATCATCGACAGTGGCTACAAAGTGGGTGGTGGGTGGGCTTTGAATTTCTTCGTCATCCGCATCCCAACCTTGCTGACCATAGTCCGGCCAGGGCTCTCCTGATAAAGAGAGAGACTTTAGTGAATTCAGGATGTCGCCAAAGGGCGAGTGCTAAAAGATGTCTGCGGCAGTGAACTCCATGATCGGAGCCCAATTGGGTTCGATCGGTAGGGGCGCAGAAGATTCGGAGTCCGGAAAGGAGTCCGGCACCTTGGAGTCACGAGCTTCACAAAGGACAAGGCTGGTATTCGGCTCGATCACCGTAGGGACTGCAGCCCCCGAGGCGGTGTCCAACCATCCATCCTCGATTGGCGCAGTCGGCTCCGAGCTAAGGGTCAGAGCGGACACCTGAGCGGCCTTCTGGGCACTATCCGGCGGCAGAGCTAGATCATGCCCATCGTGATAGTGCGGCGCGCTTGGCTGTGGCTCGAATCCGTCGAACATCAAGTCTCTGCGGATGTCAGCTGTGTAGTTCAAACTTCCAAATCTGACCTGATGGCCAGGTGCGTAGCTTTCAATCTGCTCCAGATGGCCAAGCGAATTGGCCCGCAGTGCAAAAGCCGCCGAATACGAAGATCTGTCAGGGGAGAAAAGTCTCACCCAGGACCGCATCGTTGTTGATGATCGGAGGAGCCATCGGGCCTAAAGGTGACGACACAGAGGAACTCTCAATGAAAGCACCAATGTCAGTGTCAAAACCGGCGGATCTCGGGTAGGGGGTCCTGAACTGTGCGTCTAGGCGGATGGTAACAGGAGACAAGGGACACGATGTTTTTACCCAGGTTCGGGCCCTCTCGATGGAGGTAAAACCATACTCCTGCTTGATTAATATTGATGATATGGGTAGTACAAGAGTAGATCTACCACGAGATCAGAGAGGCTCAACCCTAGAAGCTAGCCTATGGTATGATTGTTGTTCGTCCTACGGACTAAAACCCTCCGGTTTATATAGACACCGGAGAGGGCTAGGGTTACACAGAGTCGGTTACAATGGGAGGAGATCTACATATCCGTATCGCCAAGCTTGCCTTCCACGCCAAGGAAAGTCCCATCCAGACACGGGACGAAGTCTTCAATCTTGTATCTTCATAGTCCGAGAGTCCGGCCAAAGGTCATAGTCCGGCCATCCGGACACCCCCTAATCCGGGACTCCCTCACCGGGGTTAGGGATTATTTCCCCTTGGCTGACTCGCCAGCCAATTTCCTCCCAAGTCGCTAGAAGACCATTGTCTTGAAAATCCTTAAGGATGGTTTCCATGACAAGGGAAGGCACTGCTACGTCTTGAGCTTGTGTTGGTTTTCCTTGAAGAGGAAAGGGTGATGCAGCACAGTAGCGTAAGTATTTCCCTCAGTTTTTGAGAACCAAGGTATCAATCCAGTTGGAGGCTCCTCAAAAGTCCCATGCACCTACACAAACAAACAAAGAACTCACAACCAACGCGATAAAGGGGTTGTCAATCCCTTCACGGCCACTTGCGAAAGTGAGATCCGATAGACATAATATGATAAGATAAATATATTTTTGGTATTTTATAATATAGATGCAAAAAGTAAAGATGCAAATAAAAGTAGATTGAAAGCTTATATGATAAAAGATAGACCCGGGGGCCATAGGTTTCACTAGCGGCTTATCTCAAGATAGCATATGTATTACGGTGGGTGAACAAATTACTGTCGAGCAATTGATAGAAAAGCGAGTAATTATGAGATTATCTAGGCATGATCATGTATATAGGCATCACGTCCGTGAAAAGTAGACCGACTCCTGCCTGCATCTACTACTATTACTCCACACATTGATCGCTATCCAGCATGCATCTAGAGTATTAAGTTCATAAGAACAGAGTAATGCATTAAGAAAGATGACATGATGTAGAGGGATAAACTCAAGCAATATGATATAAACCCCATCTTTTTATCCTCGATGGCAACAATACAATACGTGCCTTGCAACCCTTTCTGTCACTGGGTAAGGACACCGCAAGATTGAACCCAAAGCTAAGCACTTCTCCCATTGCAAGAAAGATCAATCTAGTAGGCCAAACCAAACTGATAATTCGATGAGACTTGCAAAGATAACTCAATCATACATAAAAGAATTCAGAGAAGATTCAAATATTTCTCATAGATAAACTTGATCATAAACCTACAATTCATCGGATCTCAACAAACACAACGCAAAAAGAGTTTACATCGAATAGATCTCCACAAGAGAGGGGGAGAACATTGTATTGACATCCAAAAATTATAGATACGTTGGAGACGTATCAAGCATCTCCAAGCTTAATTCCTCCTCATATTCGAGTAGGTAAATGATAGAAATAGAATTTTTGATGTGGAATGCTACCTAGCATAATTCTCAATGTATTTCTCTTTACTGCGGCATGAATGTTCAGATCCAAATGATTCAAAATAAAAGTTCATGTTGACAAAAGAAATAGTAGTACTTCAAGCATACTAATAAAAGTAATCATGTCTTCTCAAAATAACATGGCTAAAGAAAGTTCATCCCTACAAAATCATATAGTTAAGCTATGCTTCATTTTCGTCACACAAAGATGTTCCCAAATTCTACACCCCTGATGACAAGCCAAGCAATTGTTTCGTACTTAAATAATCTCAAACTTTTTCAACTTTCACGCATTCCATGGATATAGCACTATGGGTGGAATAGAGTAATGATGGGGATTGTGTGGAGAAGACAAAAAAGGAGAAAGACTCGCATTGACAAGGATAATCAACGGGCTATGGAGATGCCCATCAATTGATGTCAACATGAGTAGTAGGGATTGCCATGCAACGGATGCACTAGAGCTATAAATGAATGAAAGCTCAACAAAAGAAAACTAGTGGGTGTGCATCCAACTTGCTTGCTCACGAAGACATAGGGCATTTGAGGAAGCCCATCGTGGGAATATATAATCCAAGTTCTATAATGAAAAATTCCCACTAGTATATGAAAGTGACAACATATGAGACTCTCTATATGAAAAACATGGTGCTACTTTGAAGCACAATATATGAGACTCACTATATGAAGAACATGGTGCTACTTTGAAGCACAAGTGTGGAAAAAGATATAGTAACATTGCCCCTTTTTATTTTTTTTATTTTTTTTATTTTTTTTATTTTTTTCTTTTTTTTACTTTTTTCTTTTTTTTTCTTTGGCCTTTTTCTTTTTCTTTTGGCCTTTCTTTTTTTTTCTTTGGGACAATGCTCTAATAATGATGATCATCACACTTTTATTGATTAGAACACATGAATTACAACTCGAAACTAGAACAAGATATGACTCTATATGAATGCCTCCGGCGGTGTACCGGGATGGTGCAATGAATCAAGAGTG
>NC_041385.1:771691995-771709724 GCF_002162155.2 Triticum dicoccoides
ATTGATTACAACACATGAATTACAACTCGAAACTAGAACAAGATATGACTCTATATGAATGCCTCCGGCGGTGTACCGGGATGGTGCAATGAATCAAGAGTGACATGTATGAAAAATTATGCATGGTGGCTTTGCCACAAATACGATGTCAACTACATGATCATGCAATGGCAATATGACAAAAGTAATGTATGTCATGATGATGATGAACGGAACGATGGAAAGTTGCATGGCAATATATCTCGGAATGGCTATGGAAATGCCATAAATAGGTAGGTATGGTGGCTGTTTTGAGGAAGATATAAGGAGGTTTATGTGTGATAGAGCGTATCATATCATGGGGTTTGGATGCACCGGCGAAGTTTGCACCAACTCTCAAGGTGAGAAAGGGCATACCTACCTATTTATGGCATTTCCATAGCCATTCCGAGATATATTGCCATGCAACTTTCCACCGTTCCCTTCATCATCATTATGACACACATTATTTTTGTCATATTGCCATTGCATGATCATGTAGTTAACATCGTATTTGTGGCAAATCCACCATACATAATTTTTTATATACATGTCACTCTTGATTCATTGCACCATCCCGGTACACCGAAGGAGGCATTCATATAGAGTCATATCTTGTTCTAGTTTCGAGTTGTAATTCATGTGTTGTAATCAATAAAAGTGTGATGATCATCATTATTAGAGCATTGCCCAAAAAGAAAAAAAAAGAAAGGCCAAAGAAATAAAAAAGAAAAAAAGAAAAAAGAAAAAAAAAGAAAAAAGGGCAATGCTACTATCTCTTTTTTCCACACTTGTGCTTCAAAGTAGCACCTTGTTCTTTATTGAGTCTCATATATTGTGCTTCAAAGTAGCACCATGTTCTTCATGTAGAGAGTCTCATAGGTTTTCACTTTCATATACTAGTGGGAATTTTTCATTATAGAACTTGGCTTGTATATTCCTACGATGGGCTTCCTCAAATGCCCTAGGTCTTCATGAGCAAGCAAGTTGGATGCACACCCACTAGTTTTCTTTTGTTGAGCTTTCATTCATTTATAGCTCTAGTGCAACCGTTGCATGGCAATCCCTACTCCTCATGTGGACATCAATTGATGGGCATTCCCATAGCCCGTTGATTATCCTCGTCAATGTGAGACTTTCTCCTTTTTGTCTTCTCCACACAATCCCCAATGATTATTCTATTCCACCCATAGTGCTATATCCATGGCTCACGCTCATGTATTGTGTGAAGGTTGAAAAAGTTTGAGATTATTTAAGTACGAAACAATTGCTTGGCTTGTCATCGGGGGTATACAAGTTGGGAACATCTTTGTGTGACGAAAATGAAGCATAGCCTAACTATATGATTTTGTAGGGGAACTTTCTTTAGCCATGTCATTTTGAGAAGACATGATTGCTTTTATTAGTATGCTTGAAGTATTACTATTTCTTTTGTCAATATGGACTTTTATTTTGAATCACTTCGATCTGAACATTCATGCTACAATAAAGAGAAATTACATTGAGAATTATGCTAGGTAGCATCCACATCAGAAATTCTGGTTTTATCATTTACCTATTCGAGGACGAGCAGGAATTAAGCTTGGGCATGCTTGATACGTCTCCAACGTATCTATACTTTTTTATTGTTCCATGCTATTATATTACTTATTTTGAATGATTATGGGCTTTATTATACACTTTTATATTACTTTTGAGACTAACCTATTAATCGAAGGCCCAGCCCATATTATTGTTTTATTACCTGTTTCAGTATTTTAAAGAAAAGGAATATCAAATGGAGTCCAAACGGAATGAAACCTTCGGCGGCATGATTTTTGGAAAGATTACGATCCAGGAGACTTGGAGTGCAAGCCGGGGGGTCATCGAGGAAGCCATGAGATAGGGGGCACGCCCACCCCCCTCGAGGCTCCCCCGACCGACTTCTTTAGCCTATATAAGCCTACGTACCCTAAAAATATCGAATATCAAGATAGATCGGGAGTTCCGCCGCCGCAAGCCTCTGTAGCCACCAGAAACCTCTCGGGAGCCCTTCCCGGCACCCTGCCGGAGGGGGGATCCTTCACCGGTGGCCATCTTCATCATCCCGACGCTATTCATGACGAGGAGGGAGTAGTTCACCCTCGAGGCTGAGGGTATGTACCAGTAGCTATGTGTTTGATCTCTCTCTCTCTCTCGTGTTCTCTCTCGTGTTCCCTCTATGGCACGATCTTGACGTATCCCGAGCTTTGCTATTGTAGTTGGATCTTATGATGTTTCTCCCCCTCTACTCTCTTGTGATGAATTGAGTTTTCCCTTTGAAATTATCTTATCGGATTGAGTCTTTTATGATAACACTTGATGTATGTCTTGCCGTGATTATATGTGGTGACAATGGGATATCATGTGCCACTTGATGTATGTTTTGGTGACCAACTTGCGGGTTTCGCCCATGAACCTATGCATAGGGGTTGGCACACGTTTTCGTCTTAACTCTCCGGTAGAAACTTTGGGGCACTCTTTGAAGTACTTTGTGTTGGTTGAATAGATGAATCTGAGATTGTGTGATGCATATCGTATAATCATGCCCACGGATACTTGAGGTGACAATGGAGTATCTAGGTGACGTTAGGGTTTTGGTTGATTTGTGTCTTAAGGTGTTATTCTAGTACAAACTCTTGAATAGATTGATCCGAAAGAATAACTTTGAGGTGGTTTCGTACCCTACCATAATCTCTTCGTTTGTTCTCCGCTATTAGTGTCTTTGGAGTGACTCTTTGTTGCATGTTGAGGGATTGTTATATGATCTATCTATGTTATTATTGTTGAGAGAACTTGCACTAGTGAAAGTATGAACCTTAGGCCTTGTTTCCTACCATTGCAATACCGTTTGCGCTCACTTTTATCACTTGCTACCTTGCTATTTTTATTATTTCAGATTACAAATACCTTTATCTACCACCCATATTTCACTTGTATCACCATCTCTTCGCTGAACTAGTGCACCTATACAATTTACCATTGTATTGGGTGTGTTGGGGACACAAGAGACTCTTTGTTATTTGGTTGCAGGGTTGTTTGAGAGAGACCATCTTCATCCTACGCCTCCTACGGATTGATAAACCTTAGGTCATCCACTTGAGGGAAATTTGCTACTGTCCTACAAACCTGTGCGCTTGCAGGCCCAACAACGTCTACAAGAAGAAGGTTGTGTAGTAGATATCACCCAAGCTTAGGCTTTTGGCTATTCTTGAATATCTTGGGGTGCCATGGGCATCCCCAAGCTAAGGCTTTTGCCACTCCTTATTCCATAGTCAATCAAATCTTTACCCAAAACTTGAAAACTTCACAACACAAAACTCAACAGGAAATCTCATAAGCTCCGTTAGTGAAATAAAACAAAACCACCACATAAGGTACTATAATGAACTCATTCTTTGTTTATATTGGTGTTAAACCTACTCTATTCCAAGTTCTCTATGGCTCATACCACTTAATACTAGCCATAGGTGCATCAAAATAAGCAAACAACACACGAAAAACAGAATCTGTCAAAAACAGAACAGTCTGTAGCAATCTGTAACTAAAGCAAACTTCTTGAACAATTAAAATCCTAACAAAATAGGACGTCCTGGAAAATTTGTTTATTGATCAGCAGCAAAAATAATCAATGCAAAATCTAGTTTCTGTGATTTATTGAATTTTTTCTCGTGAGCGCAAAGTTTCTGTTTTTCAGCAGAATCAAATCAACTATCATCATAGGTTATCCTATAGGTTCTACTTGGCACAAACACTAATTAAAACATGAAAACACATCTAAACAGTAGGTAGATGCAAAATTTATTACTAAACAGGAACAAAAACAAAAAACACAAAGAAAATTGGGTTGCCTCCCAACTAGCGCTATCGTTTAACGCCCGCATAAAAGCGAAGATAGATCTAAGTAGTGCCATCTTTTGCACTTGACTCATAGGTAGCTCGCATGATAGATTCATAAGGTAATTTAACTTTCTTTCTTGGAAAGTGCTCCATGCCTTTCTTTAATGGAAATTGGAATCTAATATTCCCTTCCTTCATATCAATAATTGCGCCAATCTTTCTAAGGAAAGGTCTACCAAGAATAATAGGGCAAGAAAGATTGCAATCTATATCAAGAACGGTAAAATCAACGGGCCCCAAATTTCTATTTGCAACAATGAGAACATCATTGGTCCTTCCCATTGGCTTTTTAATGGTGGAATCCGCAAGGTGCAAATTTAAAGATCAATCATCAAGATCATGGAAACCTAGAATATCACATAAAGTTTTCGGCATCGTGGAAACACTAGCACCCAAATCACACAAAGCAAAACACTCATGATCTTTAATTTCAATATTTATAGTAGGTTCCCACTCATCATTTAGTTTCTAGGTATAGAAACTTCCAAATTAAGTTTTTCATCAAAAGATTGCATCAAGGCATCAACAGTATGTTTGGTAAAAGCTTTATTTTGACTATAAGCATGAGGAGAATTAACAACGAATTGCAGCAAGGAAATGCAACTTTCTAAAGAACAATTATCATAATCAAATTCCTTGAAATCTGAGATAGTGGGTTCAATGCTATTTAAAGTCATGACCTCTCCAATCCCACTTTTACCAAATTTAGCATCAAGATCTAAAAACTCCGAATTATTGGGACACCTTCTAAATAAAGTTGACTCATCTCCAGTCCCATTATTATCAAGATTCATATTGCAAAACAAAGATCTAATAGGAGACACATCAATAACTTTAAGATCTTCATCATTATTTTCATGGAAACTAGAAGAACACGCTTTTACAAAGCAATCTTTCTTAGCATGCAATCTAGCAGTTCTTTCTTTGCACTCGTCAATGGACACTCTCATTGCTTTGAGAGACTCATTTATATCATGCTTAGGGGAAGTATATCTAAGTTTAAGAGAATCAACATCAAGCAAAAGTCTATCAACGTTCCTAACCAAATCATCAACTTGGAGCAATTTTTCTTCAAGCAAGGCATTAAAATTCTTTTCAGACACTACTAGGGAAAAGCCTAGCAGCAGCGCGGGTTTTAGGCCTATCAGTAGCGCGGGCAGGAGCGCTACTGACAAGGCGCTACAGCTAAAGCTTAGCAATAGCGTGCCTAGACCCACGCTACTGCTAAATTGACTTAGTAGTAGCGCTTCTCCAGAAGAGCGCTACTGGTAATTAGTAGTAGCGCTTCTCCTTGCCCGCGCTACTACTATTATTTAGTATTTTATTTCTTTTTTATTTCATGTTGTATTCATACACCTTTACACAAGTTTTCATACAACAGGAATTTAGAGATTGTTTTTACATCATAATGAGTTATTACATCACGGGGTGAAAGAACCATGGACTAGTTTCAAGTGGATGTCCATCCACTTGAAACTAATCCGCAGTTGTTTCACCCAATGATATAATAATATCATCATCATCATATCATTAACAACTTATCATCATAATACATCATTGTCATATAACACCTCCTCAAGATCAACTGAGCAAATTGGTCACTAGTCGTAATCACAAGTACTCCTCATTATCAACTCTAACACATTACCACATAATAAACATATTATACCTCATAGGACCTACTACATTCGATTAAGACCTACTACAATTTCTAAGGTAAAATAGCAAAAAACAAGATAGCCCCTGACTCTCCATTATGGAGAATGGAGATTAGCCTGTCTCCAATTCTTGCCTTTCGCTGAATGTTACTTCCAAGAACCTCCTTGCGAATGTCCATACATTTCTTCCATTCTTTAACGAACATGTGTTCACCGGTTTTAGAAATCCGATATGCACAGGTGAGCTCCCTAGATTTACCTGGAAATATGTTTAGAACTGTAAGGCGACCATTCAGATACATCAGATGAGGAACACAATCCATCGGGAGATTCTGTTGAAAAACATAGTAATAACTTCGTAGTTAGCAATGATGTACTAGTTTTAGAAGTATGCAAAAGATGCACGGATGTCGTAATAGTAAAAAATCTTACCAAGGTATCTCCAGAGAAGTTACCGTGGTTCAACATGTGCACTAGTGGCACGTATTCACCATAATTTGGAGGAGTTCGATAATAGTTATTGTAATCCTCAAGAAGAGTACAAAATGCGATCAGATGATTTTTCTCCTTATAAGTTAATTCGGAGCCATCGGTGTAGTGGGTTTTGTCTACCATCTTCCGCAAAGTCTTTAAAGAATCAAAATAAGCTGTCAATGGAAATAAGTTGTCAACTATTTTGAAATAAACAATATAAATTAGTTAATAACTATGTTTGAGAAACTTACATAGCGGTACAATCGGAAGTGTATCAACAAGGACCCAAATGTCCATATTGTCTTGCTCGATGTCAGGATCACCAAGATCCATGGTGGCAATCATAACCTCATAAAAACCATACATTTTGCAAAGTGCTTCCCAATTTTGGCAACCAAAATGGGTTACGCTCTGAGCATTACACAGATTTACTTCAAAATCCATATCATGATGGGTCCTTAGGTGTATTTTCTTTGTTTCAAAATTTTCATGGTCTTCAAAACCCATCCTCTCCAAGACATAGCGTCTTGCATGGCATGGGATAAGCTAGTCGAATTGTAAAAGATGAAAATTAGACGTTGAAATAGTTGAAGTCATGCTTAATTACGAAAAAACACTTGTCGTTGTTGCGTACCGTTTCAACATCGAAGGTCTCCTTGATGACCCACAAGTATAGGGGATCTATCGTAGTCCTTTCAATAAGTAAGAGTGTCGAACCCAACGAGGAGCAGAAGGAAATGATAAGCGGTTTTCAGCAAGGTATTCTCTGCAAGTACTGAAATAAGTGGTAACAGATAGTTTTGTGATAGGATAAATTGTAATGAGCAACAAGTAACAAAAGTAAACAAGGTGCAGCAAGGTGGCCCAATCCTTTTTGTAGCAAAGGACAAGCCTGGACAAACTCTTATAATAGGAAAAGCGCTCCCGAGGACACATGGGAATATCGTCAAGCTAGTTTTCATCACGCTCATATGATTCGTGTTCGGTACTTTGATAATTTGATATGTGGGTGGACCGGTGCTTGGGTACTGCCCTTACTTGGACAAGCATCCCACTTATGATTAACCTCTATTGCAAGCATCTGCAACTACAACAAAAGTATTAAGGTAAACCTAACCATAGCATGAAACATATGGATCCAAATCAGCCCCTTACGAAGCAACGCATAAACTAGGGTTTAAGCTTCTGTCACTCTAGCAACCCATCATCTACTTATTACTTCCCAATGCCTTCCTCTAGGCCCAAATAATGGTGAAGTGTTATGTAGTCTATGTTCACATAACACCACTAGAGGTTAGACAACATACATCTCATCAAAATATCGAACGAATACCAAATTCACATGACTACTAATAGCAAGACTTCTCCCTTGTCCCCAGGAACAAACGTAATTACTCACAAAGCATATTCATGTTCATAATCAGAGGGGTAATA
The DNA here is from genome assembly GCF_002162155.2 of Triticum dicoccoides. Taxonomy (NCBI): domain Eukaryota; kingdom Viridiplantae; phylum Streptophyta; class Magnoliopsida; order Poales; family Poaceae; genus Triticum; species Triticum dicoccoides. Next base: position 771,699,498 of record NC_041385.1, read on the forward strand.
ATATGCATAAAGGATCTGAACATATGATCTTCCACCAAATAAACCAACTAGCATCAACTACAAGGAGTAATCAACACTACTAGCAACCTACTAGCACCAATCCCGGACTTGGAGACAAGAATTGGATACAAGAGATGAACTAGGGTTTGGAGATGAGATGGTGCTGGTGAAGATGTTGATGGAGATTTCCCTCTCCCGATGAGAGGAGCGTTGGTGATGACGATGGTGATGATTTCCCCCTCCCGGAGGGAAGTGTCCCCGGCAGAACAGCTCTGCCAGAGTCCTAGATTGGTTCCGCCAAGGTTCCGCCTCGTGGCGGCGGAGTCTCGTCCCGAAAGGTTCTCTCTGATTTTTTTTCTCATTGAAAGACTTCATATAGGAGAAGATGGGCGTCGGAGAGCCACCAGGGGGCCCACAAGGTAGGGGGGCACGCCCAGGGGGGCGCCCCCACCCTCGTGAGCAGGGTGTGGGCCCCCTGGCCTTCATCTTTGGCGATGATTTTTATTTATTTATTTCAAGGTATTCCGTGGAGTTTCAGGACTTTTGGAGTTGCGTAGAATAGGCCTCCAATATTTGCTCCTTTTCTAGCCCAGAATTCCAGCTGCTGGCATTCTCCCTCTTCATGTAAACCTTGTAAAATAAGAGAGAATAGACATAAGTATCGTGACATAACGTGAAATAACAGCCCATAATGCAATAAATATTGTCATAAAAGCATGATGCGAAATGGACATATCAACTCCCCCAAGCTTAGACCTCGCTTGTCCTCAAGCGAAAAGCCGATAACAATAAACATGTCCTCATGTTTAGAGGTAGAGGCGTCGATAAAAATAAGATACGGACATGAAGGCATCATGATTATTTCATAACAGCAACATAATTAGATTTTGTCATATGATTACTCATGTTCAAGTAATGATCTATTCACAAAGCCAAAGCATGAATCAGAAACCTTATTGGGCACTAACAATTATAATCTCAGTCATTGAAGCAATTGCAATTTATCATAACATCGGAAAGAGTCTGTGTCAGAGCTTAAAAGCAAGTCCACATACTCAACTATCATTTAGTCCTTCATAATTGCTAGCACTAACGCGATACTTGTGGTTACGGAGTTTTAATCGAACACAGAGAAAGATAGGGGCTTATAGTTTTTCCCCACAACCTTTTACCTCAAGGGTAATGTCAACAATAATAATTCATGCACCCCCACATCCAATTAGATATGTATATCATACTCTTTCCAACATGCTGAGCTTGCCAAAGGATAAAATGAAAAAGGGAAGGTGAGGATCACCGTGACTCTTGTAAGGTATAGGATAATAATAAAAGATAGGCCCTTCGCATAGGAAAGCAGAGGTTGTCATGCGCGTTTAGGGTTGATGCACAAAATCTTAATGCAAAAGAACGTCACTTTATATTGCCCCTTGCATGTGAACCTTTATTATGCAGTCCATCACTTTTATTGCGTCCAAAACAAGTTCGTACAAAGCTTATTTCTCTACATTAATAAGTCATGAATATTTAGAGAGCAATTTTTATTGCTTGCACCGATGACAACTTACTTGAAGGATCTTATTCAATCCATAGGTAGATATGGTGGACTCTCATGGCAAAACTGGTTTAAGGGTGTTTGGAAGCACAAGTAGTATTTCTACTTGGTGCTAAGAATTTGGCTAGCATGAGGGGGAAAGGCAAGCTCAACACGGTAGAGGATCCATGACAACATACTTTATCTCGAATGTAAGAAAACATAACTCATTATGTTGTCTTCCTTGTCCAACCTCAACTCTTTAGCATGTCATATTTTAATGAGTGCTCCCAATCATAGAAGATGTCAATGATAATATATCTATATGTGAAACCTCTCTTTCCTTATTACTTCCTATTAATTGCAACGATGACCAAAGCTATATTTGCTAACTCCCAACAACTTTTAATCATCATACTCTTTCTATGTGAAGTCATTACTTTCACTAAGATCAATATGAGCTCCTTGATTCTTTTTTATTCTTTTCTTCTACTTACCCAAGATCATGGCAAAACAATCAAGCCCTTGACTCAACACTAATCTTTATTATATAGCTCACAGACTCGATTACAAAGAAGGATCGTAAAGCAAAACTCGAAACTAGATCATGCCACGACTTTATTCTACTAAATCAAGATACTACTAATAGGATCGGACTAAGAAAAACTGTAAAGATAGGAGTTGTGATGGTGATACGATACCAGGGCACCTCCCCCAAGCTTGGCAGTTGCCAAGGGGAGTGCCCATACCCATGTGATTATTTCTCCTTCTTTGTCGTTGGCGGTGGAGGTATTGTCAGTGATGCAGGCTTGTCGTCCAACTTCCACGGCATAGGCTCTCCATCATAGAAGGATGATCGAGTCTCCGGAATCCTCAAATCTGCAGCCAAACTCATCCTTTTGAATCTATATTCATATTCACAGTTTTGATTTTGCAGATCATAAATTTGGGCTTGGAGGTGCTCGATCTTCTCTTGTAGCTTAAAGATGGCCTCCTCGGTGTTCTTGGCATCCGGCTCGTAGTTGTTGGTGAACTCCGCGAGCATCTTGTGGCTAGCGTTGATTCCATGCTCCACCATCCCCTGGCACTTGAAAACTTGTTGCTCCATTGCCTCGAGCCTCGACTCCCTTTGGTCCCTCAACATCGCGGATGTGCAACAACCCATCACGCATCTCAATGGTTTGAGGGTGCCGCAGCACCTCCACGAGGTAAGGGTTAATCACCTTCTCGAAGAACATATCCTTGGAAGCACTTGGGGTCGTCATGATGATCTAGACCTGTCAGATAAACAGCTCAAAACAAGAATAGGGGAGATTTGTGTGATGCGAGAGTCAAAACCTTCGGGAGTATATATAATGAATTTTTACCGACCAAAATATGTACCATGCAAGGAAACGGAGTCCGGAGGGCACACGAGGTGCTCATGAGGTAGGGGGGCGCACCCAGGGGGTAGGGCGCGCTCTCCACCCTCGTGGAGGCCTCGTGTCCTCCCCGAACTGCTGCTTATTTTTCTATTTTTCTAAATATTCCAAAACGGAGAAATATTGCCTTAAAAATTGTTTTGGAGTCGGTTTACTTACCATACCACATACCTATTCCTTTTCGGAGTCTGGAACGTTCTGTAAAGTGTCCTTTATGTACTCCTCCGGGGTCATAGTTTCAATAATATTAGTTTCAACATTCATAGGATTACCTGAGATATAGTGTTTGATCCTTTGACCGTTTACCACCTTCGGATTTGTGCCTGCGAAGTTGTTGATTTTTATGGCACCGGAACGATAGACCTCCTCGATAACGTAAGGACCTTCCCATTTAGAGAGAAGTTTTCCTGCAAAAAATCCTAAACGAGAATTGTATAGCAATACATAATCGCCCACATGAAACTCATGCTTTTGTATCCTTTTGTCATGCCATCTTTTAACTTTTTCTTTAAACAACTTGGCATTTTCATAAGCTTGGGCTCTCCATTCATCAAGTGAGCTAATATCAAATAACCTCTTCTCACCGGCAAGTTTGAAATCATAGTTGAGCTCTTTAATAGCCCAATATGCCTTATGTTCTAGTTCGAGAGGTAAGTGACAAGCTTTTCCATAGACCATTTTGTACGGAGACATACCCATAGGATTTTTATATGCAGTTCTATAGGCCCATAAAGCATCATCAAGTTTCTTGGACCAATTCTTTCTAGACCTATTAACAGTCTTTTGCAAAATTAATTTGAGCTCCCTATTGCTCAACTCTACTTGACCACTAGACTGAGGGTGACAAGGAGATGCAATCCTATGATTAACGTCATATTTAGCAAGCATCTTACGGAAAGCACCATGAATAAAGTGTGAACCACCATCAGTCATTAAATATCTAGGGACTCCAAACCTTGGAAAAATAACTTACTTAAGCATTTTAATAGATGTGTTATGATCAGCACTACTAGTTGGAATAACTTCCACCCACTTAGTAACGTAATCAACAGCAACTAAAATATGTGTGTATCCATTAGAGGTAGGAAAAGGTCCCACATAATCAAAGCCCCAAACATCAAATGGCTCAATAACAAGCGAATAATTCATAGGCATTTCTTGACGTCTACTAATATTACCAATTCTTTGACATTCATCGCAAGACAACACAAACTTACGGGCATCTTTGAAGAGGGTAGGCCAATAAAAACCGGATTGCAATACCTTATGTGCAGTTCTATTTCCAGCATGGTGTCCTCCATAAGCTTCAGAGTGACACTTGCGTAGGATTTGTTCCTGTTCATGCTCAGGTACACAACATCTAATGAAACCATCTACTCCTTTATAAAGATGTGGGTCATCCCAAAAGTAATGTCGCAAGTCATAGAATTTTTTTTCTTTTGCTGGTATGTGAAGCTAGGTGGTATAAATTTAGCAACAATATAATTTAGCATAATCATCATACCAAGGAATGCTACGAGAAGTGCTTATGACATTTAATTGTTCATCAGGAAAGCTATCATCAATAGGTAGTGGGTCATCAAGAACATTCTCTAACCTAGATAAGTTATCTGCAACGGGGTTCTCAGCTCCTTTTCTATCAACAATATGCAAATCAAATTCTTGGAGCAGGAGAACCCATCTAATAAGCCTAGGTTTTGCATCCTTCTTTTCCATAAGATATTTAATAGCAGCATGATCAGTGTGAATAGTAACTTTGGAATCAACAATATAAGGTCTAAACTTATCACAAGCAAACACCACTGCTAAAAGTTCCTTTTCGGTAGTAGCATAATTTATTTGAGCACTGTCTAGAGTCTTACTAGCATAATGGATAACATTTAATTTCTTATCAACTCTCTGCCCTAGAACAGCACCTACAGCATAATCACTAGCATCACACATAATTTCAAAGGGTAAATTCCAATCAGGTGGCTGAACAACAGGTGCAGAGACTAATGCTTTCTTAAGTATTTCAAATGCTTCTACACAATCATCATCAAAAACAAATGGTACGTCTTTTTGTAATAAATTAGTCAGAGGCCGAGAGATTTTTGAGAAGTCCTTAATGAACCTCCTATAAAATCCGACGTGACCAAGGAAACTTCTTATACCTTTGATGTCCTTGGGACATGGCATCTTTTCAATAGCATCAACCTTGGCTTGATCAACTTCAATACCTCTTTCAGAGACTTTGTGCCCCAAGACAATACCTTCATTAACCATAAAGTGGCACTTTTCCCAATTCAAGACAAGATTAGTTTCTTCACATCTCTGCAAAACTCGATCAAGATTGCTTAAGCAATCATCAAAAGAGGAACCATAGACGGAAAAGTCATCCATGAAAACCTCACAAATCTTTTCGCAAAAGTCAGAGAATATAGCCATCATGCATCTTTGAAAGGTAGCAGGTGCATTACATAAACCAAAAGGCATACATCTATAAGCAAAAGTACCAAAAGGGCATGTAAAAGTAGTCTTTGATTGATCTTTAGCTGACACAGGTATTTGAGAGAAACCAGAGTAACCATCTAGAAAGCAATAATGTGTATGTTTACATAATCTTTCTAGCAGTTGATCAATAAAAGGTAAGGGGTAATGATCTTTCTTAGTAGCTTTATTTAATTTACGGAAATCAATTACCATCCTATAACCTGTGATAATTCTTTGAGGGGTCAATTCATCTTTATCATTAGGGACAACTGTAATACCTCCCTTCTTAGGGACACAATGGACAGGACTTACCCAATGACTATCAGCAACAGGATAAATTATACCTGCCTCCAGAAGCTTAAGTATTTCTTTTCTTACCACTTCTTTCATTTTAGGATTCAAATGTCGTTGAGGATCACAAACTGGTTTGGCATCAGCTTCCAAATTTATTTTATGTTGGCATAGAGTGGGACTGATGCACTTAAGATCATCAAGTGTATATCCAATAGCGGCACGGTGCTTCTTCGGAGTTTTCAATAATCTTTCTTCTTCATGCTCTGAAAGGTTAGCACTAATAATAACAGGATATATTTTCTTTTCATCAAGATAAGCATATTTAAGATTATCAGGCAACGGTTTAAGCTCAAAGACGGGTTCTCCCTTGGGTGGAGGGGGGTCCCCTAGGATTTCAACAGGCAAATTGTGTTGCAGAATAGGTTCCTGTTTAAAGAATACTTCATCTATTTCCCTTCTTTCATTCATGAACATATCATTTTCATGGTCTAGCAAATACTGTTCTAAAGGATCACTAGGAGGTACAGCAATAGAAGCAAGACCAATAATTTCATCCTTACTAAGCGATTCTTCCTCACGATGTTGTTTACTAAATTTAGAGAAATTAAACTCATGAACCATATTATCCAAGACAATAGTAACAACATTCTTTTCGCAGTCTATCTTAGCATTGACAGTAATCAAGAAGGGTCTACCAAATATAATGGGACAAAAACTATCTTGTGGGGAACTGAGAACAAGAAAATCAGCAGGATATTTAGTTTTTCCACACAAGACTTCAACATCTCTAACAATTCCCACTGGTGAAATAGTATCTCTATTGGCGAGTTTAATTGTGACATCAATTTCTTCCAACTCAGCAGGTGCAATTTCATGCTTAATTTCTTTATATAATTCATAAGGTATAACACTAGCACTAGCACCCATATCACATAGGCCATGATAACAATGATCTCCTATTTTAACAGAAATAACAGGCATGCCCACCACAGGTCTATTTTTATCTTTATCACAAGGTTTAGCAATTCTAGCAGTCTCACCCTGGAATTGAATAACATGCCCATCGATATTATCAAACAAGAGATCTTTAACAATAGCAATATTAGGTTCTACTTTGACTTGTTCAGGGGGTGTATAAGTTCTAACATTGCTTTTACGAACAACAGTTGAAGCTTTAGCGTGATCCTTCATTCTAACAGGGAAAGGTGGTTTCTCAGCATAAGAAGTGGGAACAATAGGATCATTATAAGTGACAATATTTTCTTCAACTTTAATAGGTGCAGCTACTTTCACTTCTATGGGAGGATGATATTTAAACCACTTCTCCTTGGGAAGATCAACATAAGTAGCAAAAGATTCACAGAAAGAAGCTACTATCTCAGAGTCAAGTCCATATTTAGTGCTAAACTTACGGAAAATATCCGTATCCATAAAAGATTTAACACAATCAAACTTGGGTGTCATACCTGACTCCTTACCTTCGTCGAGGTCCCAATCTTCAGAGTTGCGTTTAATTCTATCCAGTAAATTCCATCTGAATTCAATATTCTTCATCATAAAGCCAGCACAGTAAGTATCGAGCATGGAGCGATTGTTATCAGAAAGCCGAGCATAAAAACTTTGCATAATTACTTCTCTTGCGAGCTCATGATTAGGGCATGAATATAACATTGATTTAAGCCTCCCCCAAGCCTGAGCGATGCTTTCTCCTTCGCGAGGCCAAAAATTATATATATAATTGCAATCACGATGAACAAGATGCATAGGGTAATACTTTTGATGAAATTCCAATTTCAATCTTTTATAATTCCATGATCTCATATCATCACATAGCATGTACCATGTCAATGCGTCTCCCTTCAAAGATAAAGGGAAAGCCTTCTTCTTAACAGCATCATCGGGTATACCTGCAAGCTTAAATAGTCCACAAACATCATCCACATAACGTAGATGTTCATCAGGATGCTTTGTTCCATCTCCTGTAAAAGTGTTAGCTAGCAGTTTTTCCATCAAACCCGAAGGAATCTCAAAAGGAGTTTCATTTTCAATAGGTTCAGTAGGTTGAGTAGGTTGAGGAGCAACTTTTTGCTCTACTGGAAGGGGTGAAGATACCCCGAACAAGCCCTTCAGACAATTACTTTCCATAGTAACAAGTCACAGAAAATTTCAGCACACTAAATAATTTTTTCCTTACCAAATTCCACCTACCAAAGGCGCTTCACTCCCCGGCAACGGCGCCGGAAAAGAGTCTTGATGACCCACAAGTATAGGGGATCTATCGTAGTCCTCTCGATAAGTAAGAGTGTCGAACCCAACGAGGAGCAGAAGGAAATGATAAGCGGTTTTCAGCAAGGTATTCTCTGCAAGTACTGAAATAAGTGGTAACAGATAGTTTTGTGATAGGATAAATTGTAACAAGCAACAAGTAACAAAAGTAAACAAGGTGTAGAAAGGTGTCCCAATCCTTTTTGTAGCAAAGGACAAGCCTGGACAAACTCTTATAATAGGAAAAGCGCTCCCGAGGACACATGGGAATATCGTCAAGCTAGTTTTCATCACGCTCATATGATTCGCGTTCGGTACTTTGATAATTTGATATGTGGGTGGACCGGTGCTTGGGTACTGCCCTTACTTGGACAAGCATCCCACTTATGATTAACCTCTATTGCAAGCATCCGCAACTACAACAAAAGTATTAAGGTAAACCTAACCATAGCATGAAACATATGGATCCAAATCAGCCCCTTACGAAGCAACGCATAAACTAGGGTTTAAGCTTCTGTCACTCTAGCAACCCATCATCTACTTATTACTTCCCAATGCCTTCCTCTAGGCCCAAATAATGGCGAAGTGTTATGTAGTCTATGTTCACATAACACCACTAGAGGTTAGACAACATACATCTCATCAAAATATCGAACGAATACCAAATTCACATGACTACTAATAGCAAGACTTCTCCCTTGTCCTCAGGAACAAACATAATTACTCACAAAGCATATTCATGTTCATAATCAGAGGGGTAATAATATGCATAAAGGATCTGAACATATGATCTTCCACCAAATAAACCAACTAGCATCAACTACAAGGAGTAATCAACACTACTAGCAACCTATTAGCACCAATCCCGGACTTGGAGACAAGAATTGGATACAAGAGATGAACTAGGGTTTGGAGATGAGATGGTGCTGGTGAAGATGTTGATGGAGATTGCCCTCTCCCGATGAGAGGAGCGTTGGTGATGACGATGGTGATGATTTCCCCCTCCCGAAGGGAAGTGTCCCCGGCAGAACAGCTCTGCCAGAGTCCTAGATTGGTTCCGCCAAGGTTCTGCCTCGTGGCGGCGGAGTCTCGTCCCGAAAGGTTCTCTCTGATTTTTTTCTCTTTGAAAGACTTCATATAGGATAAGGTGGGCGTCGGAGAGCCACCAGGGGGCCCATGAGGTAGGGGGGCGTGCCCAGGGGGCACCCCCCCACCCTCGTGAGCAGGGTGTGGGGCCCCTAGCCTTCATCTTTGGCGATGATTTCTATTTATTTATTTCAAGGTATTCCGTGGAGTTTCAGGACTTTTGGAGTTGCGTAGAATAGGCCTCCAATATTTGCTCCTTTTCCAGCCCAGAATTCCAGTTGCCGGCATTCTCCCTCTTCATGTAAACCTTGTAAAATAAGAGAGAATAGCCATAAGTATCGTGACATAACGTGAAATAACAACCCATAATGCAATAAATATTTTCATAAAAGCATGATGCAAAATGGACGTATCACTCCTCGAGCTTAATGCTGAAGCGCCGATCTTCATCCAGCTCAACGAACCTGTCGCACATACCTCGATCATCGTGGCACCAGCTGCACTCCCCCGGGAGACTGTTGTCGTCCGAGTACGACATTTCCTACGTTCATAATTCAAAGATTAAACTTGTATATATTCTAGCACAAGTCATGCCAGAATTCACGGAAAAATCCGGCATGACATTTGCTAAAAAAGGACATATCGAGCGCCTGAAATTTGCCGGAACGGAAATTAATCAACACTCCGGCAAAACATAGGCCACTCGGAGGTGTAACAAAAACATGAAATAATTGCTTAAACTAAAAAATAACAACAAATATGACATGTTCAACTAGTTCTATTAATTCGACTAGTTCTTACTAAATATAAACTTACTATAAATAGAAAAAAACTAGTTCTTTCTAAAAATAAAGTAGTTCAACTAGTTATTAATTTACTTACTAAACAAGTTCAACTAAAACTAAACTAGTTCAACTAAAACTAAACTAGTTCTATTAATTCAACTCATTCTTACTAAATATAAACTTACTATAAATAGAAAGAAACTAGTACATCTACTACTACTAATTAACATCTACTACTACATCTACTACTAATTAACATCTACTACTGCTAATTATACAACTAGTTTACCATCCTACTACTAATTAATATCCACTACTACTAAAAATCATTATCTATGAACCCTAAATTAACATCTACTACTACTAAAATCAT
>NC_041385.1:771710158-771720918 GCF_002162155.2 Triticum dicoccoides
CAAGGGCGGCGGCAGTGAGGTCGAGGGCGGCGGCAGTGAGGTCGAGGGCGGCGGCGGGCGGCGGCGGTGAGGGCAGGCTCGGGCTCGGGCGGCGGCGACAGGAGTAGGGGAAGATGCCGGGGGGTGAAAGGAGGACTTAGTGAAATTTTGAGCTGGGGGGTGGTTAAGTCGAACTAGCAGTAGCGCTCATAAGGAAAACGCGCTATAGCTAACTTATCTATAGCGCGTTTTAGTGAAAAACGCTACTGCTAATGGAAGCAGTTGTTTGTTTTGTTTATCCCAATATCAGTAACGCTTTGTCCTGAAAAAACGCTCTAAGTCTAAGCAATGTAAAAACATCAAAAATATACATTGGTCATCATTGATCTTTTTGTGTAGAATCTAAATAGTCAACATGAATCCTCACTGTACCTGTATAGGTACAGGCGAGGATTCATATTGCAGCCACAAATCATACACATATAGTTCAATGAAGACCAAGTGCTCGCGATAGGTTGAGAAGTAACATATTTAAGGTGGTAAACACCTTGTTCGCTTAGCAGTATGGGACTAAACTTAATTAGTTGCGGTGATACTTAGCAGTAGCGAGTTTTTAGGAAAAACACTGCTACTAAGTACTTTAGCAGTAGCGTGTCCCTTGGAAGGGTGCTACTACTATATCTAGCCTGGAGGCAACACCGTGGCAATTATAGTAGTAGCGCTCGTTTCACCTAGAGTGCTACTGCTACTTAGATATTAGTAGCGCTCTTTTCTCAAGCTCGCTACTGCTAATTAGCAGTAGCGTCTGTTTTTAAACCACGCTGCTGCTAAGATTCTGTTATAAGGTTTTCCCTAGTAGTGAGAGACCATAAATTCTTTCACATTATTTTCAAAATCGGAGGGCATCTTATTAAAATTATCATAAGAATTATTGTAGGAATTTCCATAATTATTAGAGGAATTGCTAGGGAACGGTCTAGGATTAAAGTTTCCACTATAAGCATTGTTTCCAAAATTATTCGTACCAACAAAATTTACATCCATAGATTCATTAATATTCTCAATCAAGGTAGATAAAGGCATATCATTGGGATCAATATAAGCACTCTTAGTAGCAAACAATCTCATAAGCTCATCCATCTTTCCACTCAAAACATTAATTTCTTCTATAGCATGCACCTTTTTACTAGTAGATTGTTCGGTATGCCATTGAGAATAATTAGCCATAATATTATCAAGAAGTTTTGTAGCATCTCCTAAAGTGATTTCCATAAACGTGCCTCCGAAGGCCGAATCTAAAAGATTTCTAGAAGCAAAGTTTAATCCGGCATAAAAAATTTGTACGATCATCCATAAATTCAAACCATGAGTAGGGCATGCGAATCATTAATTTCATTCTTTCCCAAGATTGGGCATAATGCTCATGATCAAGTTGTTTAAAATTCATAATATTGTTCCTAAGGGAGAATATCTTAGCGGGAGGAAAATACTTAGAGATAAAAGCATATTTGCACTTGTTCCAAGAATCAATACTATTTTTAGGCAAAGACGAAAACCAAACTTTAGCACGATCACTAAGTGAAAACGGAAATAACTTCAATTTAACAATATCATTATCCATATCTTTTTTCTTTTGCATCTCACAAAAATCAACAAAGTTGTTTAGATGGGTAGCGGCATCTTCACTAGGAAGGCCGGAGAATTGATCTTTCATAACAAGATTCAGCAAAGCAGCATTGATTTCACAAGACTCAACATCATTAAGAGGAGCAATCGGAGTACCAAGGAAATCATTATTATTGGTATTGGAGAAATCACACAATTTGGTATTATCTTGTGCCATGGCGACAAGTAATCCAACACACAATCAAACAGAAAAAGGCAAGCGAAAGAGAGAGGAAGAAGAAGGCAAGCGAAAAAGAGAGGAGATTGGGAAAGAGAGGGCGAATAAAACGGCAAGGGTGAAGTGGGGGAGAGGAAAACGAGAGGCAAATGGCAAATAATGTAAATGCGAGGGAGATGAGTTTGTGATGGGTACTTGGTATGTCTTGACTTGAGCGAAGACCTCCCCGACAACGGCACCAGAAATCCTTCTTGCTATGTCTTGAGCTTGCGTTGGTTTTCCTTGAAGAGGAAAGGGTGATGCAGCATAGTAGCGTAAGTATTTCCCTCATTTTTTAAGAACCAAGGTATCAATCCAGTAGGAGGCTCCTCAAAAGTCCCACACACCTACACAAACAAACAAAGAACTCGCAACCAACGCGATAAAGGGGTTGTCAATCCCTTCACGGCCGCTTGCGAACGTGAGATCTGATAGAGATAATATGAAAAGATAAATATATTTTTGGTATTTTATAATATAGATGCAAAAAAGTAAAGATGCAAATAAAAGTAGATTGAAAGCTTATATGATAAAAGATAGACCCGGGGGCCATAGGTTTCACTAGTGGCTTCTCTCAAGATAGCATAAGTATTACGGTGGGTGAACAAATTACTGTCGAGCAATTGATAGAAAAGTGAATAATTATGAGATTATCTAGGCATGATCATGTATATAGGCATCACGTCCGTGACAAGTAGACCGACTCCTGCCTGTATCTACTACTATTACTACACACATCGACCGCTATCCAGCATGCATCTAGAGTATTAAGTTCATAAGAACATAGTAACGCATTAAGAAAGATTACATGATGTAGAGGGATAAACTCAAACAATATGATATAAACCCCATCTTTTTATCCTCGATGGCAACAATACAATACGTGCCTTACAACCCTTTCTGTCACTGGGTAAGGACACTTCAAGATTGAGCCCAAAGCTAAGCACTTCTCCCATGGCAAGAAAGATAAATCTAGTAGGCCAAACCAAACTCATAATTCGAAGAGACTTGCAAAGATAACTCAGTCATACATAAAAGAATTCAGAGAAGATTCAAATATTTCTCATAGATAAATTTGATCATAAACCCACAATTCATCGGATCTCGACAAACACACCACAAAAAGAGTTTACATCGAATAGATCTCCACAAGAGAGGGGGGAGAACATTGTATTGAGATCCAAAAAGAGAGAAGAAGCCATCTAGCTAATAACTATGGACCCGAAGGTCTGTGGTAAACTACTCACAACTCATCGGAAGGGCTATGGTGTTGATGTAGAAGCCCTCCATGGTCGATTCCCCCTCTGGCGGACCGCCGGCGAAGGCTCCAAGATGGGACCTCGCGGATACAGAAGGTTACGGCGGTGGAAATTATGTTTCGGTGGCTCCCTGGATGTTTTCGGGGTACGTAGGTATATATAGGAGGAAGAAGTACGTCGGTGGCCGCTCGAGGGGCCCAGGAGACAGGGGCGCGCCCAGGAGGGGTGGGCGCAACCTCCTATCTCCTCGCCGCCTCAATTGCTTCTTGACTTGCACTCCAAGTCCTCTGGATCACGTTCGTTCCAAAAATCACGCTCCCGAATGTTTCATTCCGTTTGGACTCTGTTTGATATTCCTTTTCTTCGAAATACTGAAATAGGCAAAAAAACAGCAATATGGGCTGGGCCTCCGATTAGTAGGTTAGTTCCAAAAATGATATAAATGTGTAAAATAAAGCCCATAAACATCCAAAACAGGTAATATAATAGCATGGAACAATCAAAAATTATAGGTACGTTGGAGACGTATCAGGCACCCAGTTACAGGTGGTGGTTTTTGTCATGATGAGCCGCCTGAGCATGATAATAAATTGCGGAAATACAAAAGGCAAGTCTAAGATGTATATACGGATAAGCCGCCCAAACTATGGGGGCATGTTATCTAAAAGTTCAGGATTGTTGAAATTTTTGGCCAAGTATGAGGCAAACAGGTTTCAACATAAACGACTATATTTGTGGATCTACAGACAGTTCAAAAAGGAGAAATAATTGCTAAACCTAAATAGCAGTAACAAAACTACTGATGAGCTACATGTTGATTTTGAAGAAATTATAGTCTATTTAAACTACCAGATGGATGTCAAGCTTACGGTTACAGTATTTCTATGATGTTCTTTGGATCAAAAACAAGTTCTATTCGAGATATAGCGAACGTGGAAAAGGATGAACACTGATGAACAACATGAACTCAGATGACCTAATGCAGATCTGAGGAAGAAGAAGAGTAGTACCTAACATAGTGGACGAAAGCGGAGGAGCGCTGCTGATTCCTGACGGAGTTGGAGCGGCGTCGCGGTCATGAGTGAAGAGGGTTGACACGGGTCAGCGGACTGTGGCGGAGCTCCAGTCGCAAAAGGACTCGCGAGAAAGACGACGAAGTGACGAAGGCAAGGTAAAAAGTAAAATGAAGGGATTTCATGCCTATTTATAAGGAAGGGCTACAATAAATGGCCGGTGCGAGAATCGAGGAGGCCCAATAAATTCAAGTGAAAGGACGCCTCGATTTTCAAAAGGATGGATTTATACAAAGATCCGTTATGACGTCAGGAAGGATTTCCCAAGATTGCAGGGATGGCATCATCTTCTTCTTGTGGCGGGTTATAAGACTTCCAAGTTTGAGGATTAAGAATTATAAAGGAGTCTCGCCAAACAGAAGGATCGAAGATTGACATGAATAGGTTCAAATCAATCTGGGCCTAATGTTGGGGGTATAACCCTGGGATGTAACCCGCCATGTGCTGGGCCGGGTTACTATGTTGGCGAGTCAAGATTGAAGACCGGCGAGAGCTGCCACGAGCAGGCTAAAGATTTTACACGGGCCTTGCCCAATGGGCCGGCTTGAAGCCCAATATGGAAGACGACGACTCAAGGACTAGAGATATGAACTGACTCAGGATTCCTCTCATGGGTGGGTTAGAGAGATAGTAAGTCACGAGTCTAAGGGCGACTCGGACTCTTGTAAGCCCAGGGTCTCGGCTTGTATATAAAGGCGTGACCCTTAGGCACATAGGTCAGATAACAAACAATCGAATATTAGGTCTAGCGATTCTGCTCCTTTGTAATCGATACTCAAGTAATAAGGAGAAAAGCATGAGTAAGATTTTACCTCCACCGCGAGGGGCCAGACCTGGGTAAATCGTGTCTCTCATCCCGCTCAACCCCGACAAGCTAATCACCATTGCGATGGCCTCATTGAAAGATTGTGGATGTTGCTAGAAGGGGGGTGAATAGGCGCTTTAAAATAATTACAGTTTAGGCTTGAACAAATGCGAAATAAACCTAGCGGCTAATTTGTCAAGCACAAAACCTACAACAATTAGGCTCACCTATGTGCACCAACAACTTATGCTAAGCAAGATAAACTACTAAGTGATAGCAAGATATATGACAAGAAAAAATATGACTATCACAAAGTAAAGTGCATAAGAAAAGGGCTCGGGTAAGAGATAAGTGAGGCACACAGAGATGACGATGTATCCCGAAGTTCACACCCTTGTGGATGCTAATCTCTGTTTGAAGCATGTGGAGGTGCAATACTCCCCAAGAAGCCACTAGGGCCAGTATAATCTCCTCACACCCTCGTACATTGCAGGATGTCGTGATTCCACTAAGGAACCCTTGAGGGCGGTCACCGAACCCGTACAAATGGCAACCCTTGGGGGCGGTCACCGAACCCGTACACTTTGGCAACCCTTGGGGGCGGTCACCGGTACCCGTCAACATGCTCGGGGCGGTCTCCACAACCTAATTGGAGACCCCAACGCTTGCCCGGAGCTTTACACCATAATGATTGAGCTCCGAACACCACCAACCGTCTAGGGCGCCCAAGCACCCAAGAGGAACAAGCTCAAGGGTACCAAACACCAAGAGTAATAAGCTTCTCAACTTGTAACTTCCACGTATCACCATGGAGAACTCAAAACCGATGCACCGAATGCAATGGCAAGGGCACACAGAGTGCCCAAGTCATTCTCTCTCAAATCCCGCCAAAGCAACAAATTCTAGGGAGGAAAATGAGAGGAAGAACGAAGAAGAGAACACGAAGAACTCCAAGATCTAGATCCAAAGGGTTCCCCTCACATAGTGGAGAAAGTGATTGGTGGAAACATAGATCTAGATCTCCTCTCTCTTTTCCCCCAAAACTAGCAACAATTCATGGAGGGATTGAGAGATAGCAAGCTCGAAGAAGGTCAACAATGGGGGAAGAACATGAGCTAGAAGGATAAGGTTCAATGGGGAAGAAGACCCCCTTTTATAGGTGGGGAAAAATTCCAACCGTTATCCCCATTCTCAGCCCGCAGCGAGCGGTACTACCGCTAGCCGCAGCGGTACTGCCACTCGGCCCAGTGGTACTACCGTTGGGACCTCACACAACGCCTAAGGGAGAAGGAACAAAGAGGAGGGTTGTTGAGCGGCACTAGTAGTGGTAGTAGAGGCAGTACTACCGCTTACAAGCGGTACTACCGCTCTTACTGCCGCTGAACCTGGCACGAGGCATGCAGGTCTCGAGTCGAGGCGGTACTAGAGCGAAACCAGAGCCATACTACCGCCTGTGGTTGTGGGCGGTACTACCGCTTGTGTCTTTCAGCGGTAGTGCCGCTCAGGGGACGCGGTACTACCGCTGGTGCCTCCCAGTGTCACTTCCAAGCAAAACAGATGCTCCAGGAAAACCAGAACCGCCACAACTTCTGCAAATGAGCTACAAATTGAGCAAACTCAAGCTTGTTGGATAAATGACGACGAGTAGCATCCAACATCGACTAATTATATTAAAAGAGGCAGAGGAGGTATGCTTAAGATATAGAGGAATGAAACCTCCAAGAGAGAAGAACCGACATAACCTCCAACATTGAAGACATCATAGTAGATGCATTTGAACTCTGTTTTTGAAGAACTCGGGCTTGTCATGAAGATGACCATAAGCTCTAAAACTCACAAAGAGAACCGGCAAATACCCCAACATAAAAAACATCAAGAAGATGCACGTGAGGTCTGTTTTTGATGAACTCGATTTGTCATGAAAATGACCATAAGCTCCAAATCTCACAAGGAGAACAACCAAACAAGAACCAATAAAGATGATGCAAGGATGCAATGGTTTGAGCTCTCTACGAATGATACGATCGAGCTAATCATCGAGATCCCCCCTTGATAGTATAACAATCGATCCTATAACCTGATTTCCCAACTACCACCATGATATCGAGAAAATAGAAAACCTATCAAGGGCAAACCTTTGCTTTGCACATAGTTCACTTGAGCAAGATGATGACGATTGGCAAGACTTGCTTGCCTGCATCGCGCTGCACGAGCCGGATCTGGACATGGGAGATGACCGCACCAGGTGGCGGCTAGAGCCATCTGGTCAATTCTCCACTAAATCTCTCTACTAGGCTATCGCCTCCTCTCCGGGACCCGAGGCTCTCATCGCCATCTGGGAGATCCGGCTCCCCTTGAAGATAAGGATATTCTTGTGGCAATGGATCCGCGGCCGCCTCCCATACGGTGTGGAGGTTCTGAAACTCAACAGCCCGGTGATGGGCGATGCCCGCTCTACAGGTCTGAAGAGGATTCGAACCATATCTTCTTCACCTGCGTGTCCGCACAGTTCATCTGGAGCTATTTCCGCAAAATAGTGGGTGGAAGCTGGGATCACAACAACTTCCCCAATCTCTTTGCCGAACTCCAGGCGTTACCACCCTCATCTCGCCACATTAGGTGGCTGACCATCGGTGTGCTAGCCTAGATGTTGTGGACTGTTAGAAATAAGCTTGTGATTCAGCATATTCTTATTTGTCGTGCTACTGACGCTCTGTTCAAATGGTCTGGTTACTTGCAGCTTTGGCGGCTGCTTAGCCGCCACAGGGAGAGAGAAGCCATCACCTCCATCATTACCCAGCTTCATGCGATGGCTCTCCGAATGGCTCTGCCGCTTCCCCCACCATCACCGGAGCCATATTAGATCTTCCCTGCCTCGCCGCCACCGCGTGTGTTGTGCATGCTTTCTGTGTCTATGTGTTGGGCTTGTTGTGTTGTGCCCACAGATGAAACCGTTTTGATGTTTGTGTGTGTGTGTGTGTGGTTGTATGTGAGACCTTGCCTGCGGTGGCGGTGTGTGTGTGTTTTGATGTTGGTACTTTGTTGACTTTGTGCTTGGTGGTTGCTTTATTTATAAAGCGGGGCGAAAGCCTTTTTGGGTAATGCTCTAGAGGAAACAAGTAAAAATAAGTCAGTTGTTCTCACACCCAAACTACATCGATGTGAAGATTGAAGAATGGAATAAACAAGTGTGGTAGCTAACTATACAAAATATGGGGTCAATACGAGCTTTGCATTACCAATATAACCTAACTTGGAGTCCTTATTGGTGATTTCAATGAAATCCTTTATAATCATGAGAAGGAAGGAGGAAAACCCATACCCATAAGGTATATGAATGCTTTTAGATATGCAATGGATTTATGTGATCTACACGATCTTGGCTATGAGGGTGAACCATTTACGTTGCAATGAGGAAATATACGTGAACAGATGGACTGTGCAGTGGAAACAAGTGATGAATGATGTCGTTCTAGCTAATTTTCCATTTAGTTAGACTATGAACATTTGCTTTTGGTTACTGATCAATAAAATCAACTAAACCGAATACTCAAACCGGTTAAGAGGCTCTGAGTCCATTGGTTGCAAGGGGAGAAATTAAATGATGTTCTACATGAGGCTTGGGAGGATGTCATGGCACATGCACTAACAACAGACGTGAACAACCGTCTAGTTCATATGAATGCAAAAGTTGCATGAGTGGGAAAACATAAATTAAAGAAACCTAAAAACAGGCTAATGCAGGTGTGGCGGGAATTGGACCACATTATGTTAAGACCAATGACCGATGACAATAATGAGCAGAGGAAGAATCTTTCCTATGTCATTGAGCAGCTATTGGTGCCAGGAGGAGTTTCATTGGACACAAAGGGTGAGGGCAAACTGGCTGGCCGACATACCTCCTTTTTCATGCATTCGTCTCGGCTCGCAGTAAATGAAATCTTGGTATGAGTTTAAAAATGTTGATGGTGATTGGATGGAAGGTACATACCTCATGAATATCTGATTCTTGATTACTTTGCTAATTTATTCTCCTCTAAAGTTAATCAAACATATCAAAAGTTGTTACATAAAATTGCTCCAAAGGGTATGCAAAAGATATGAATAATTTGCCGACGACTCCCTTTACATCTGACGATGCAAATAAAGTTCTATTTTGAATAGGTGATTGAAGGATAACAACTTGACTAGAGGGGGAGGGGTGTGAATAGAAGATTTTAAAAAGTTTCTTGGATAAAAGCAACTTTCTTTAAGAAGCGCATCGAAATTATCTCTAAGGCGGAACGATCGTTGGCGTTGTGGGTTGGGTGCTCCTTTGACGGTGATGTGGGTTGGGGACGATGGCGGAGAAACGATGGTGGCAGAGCTACGATTGCGGTAGTGCGGACGAGACAAGAAAAGAGGAGAGAAACATTGGAAAATCAGGAAAGGAGGAGCACATCTTCAAGCGATTTGACGTGGGCCCTTGCACTCAGTCTACCCGGGTGCCTTCATATCCACCCCACATATGAGCAGGGTACGGGGGTTGCCGGTTAGCCGAGATGTTTTTGGCTGGACTTACCCGATCCTATTGAATAGTGTTTTTTGTCCGGACAGTGATCGGACAGACCACCCAGATATGTTTGGTGCAGATATGGTACGTCTGGTTGTAGATGCTATTGGGGAGCACACCAATGGGTGAGACGGTGACTGACTGTGGGGAACTGCACAATAAGCCTTATAGTTTCTTTGTATCACAGGATTAGAAAACACCGGAATTCGAAAAACACAGGAAGTTGACGGGATTGCGTGGGCAAAACAGAGGATTACATAACAAAGGAAAACTGCAAGAATGATCATTTGGATGGAACACAGGAATAGTGCCTCGATCCTACACGAATGAGTGTAAAAAAGAGGTTAGAGTAGATGTTGAAACTCCTATAGGATTGAGGTGTAGGAATGCAATCCATAGGAATTTTGGAGGTGCTGTTCCTTTGATCTGAAGGGCTTCCTTAGGAGAAAAATCCAATGAACTGGAATCCTCCAATATTCCTATAAAAATCCTTCGATCCAAAGAGCCAGTTAGAGATTGGATCATCATTTTATTTGTAGGAGAAAGTCGTTTAAATTGAAAAATGCTGTTTCATGGGCCCAGGAGACATTTGGCCCAAGCGGACAGCACCTCTCCGTTCCCCAATCATTCGGTTCCTCACTCCTCTCCTCCCCAAATCAAAACCCTCACCGTCACCCCCGTTCCCGTCCACCGGCGGCCATGGACCCGCAAGTGACCCTCCACACCAGGAGGAGCGGCCGGCCAAGACCCCGAGACGCTGGATGTTGGCTCAAATCTGCTGCTCTGCACCCTGTACGACTTCCTCCCAGCCCCGCCCGTCTCCCCCACCGCCGCCCGCTCGCTCGCCGCCGCCGCGTCCTGGGTCCCCGACGGCATCGACCGCATCAGCGGCCTCCCCGACACGGTCCTCGGCGAAATCCTCTCCCGCATCCCCGCTGTTGAGTATATTGTGTACGTGTATATGTGTGTGTAGGGCCCACCTCCTGTTTTTCCTTGTATATTTGAGGTTGTGGCACACCTCTGTACTTATATATACGTGCCTGGGGCACCGATCAATACATCGCGATTGCACAGCCATAACTTGTCCTTCTACATGGTATCTATCGCAGTAAGATCCTAAACCTAGCCGCCGCCGTCGCCGCCGCCGCTGCGCCTCCGCGCCGCCACTGCCTCACGCCGCCATCACCAGCCGCCGCCGCCGCCGCCCTCC
>NC_041385.1:771721079-771730184 GCF_002162155.2 Triticum dicoccoides
CCGCACCGCTCCCTCTCCCTCTCTGTAACCCGCGCCGCGCACCCCCCCTGCACCCCGCGCCGCGCCCCAACCCGATCACCGCCGCCATCATGAGCTCCTCCTCCTCTACAGTCTCCAACCCGTTCGCCGGTCCCGACGTCACCCTCGTCCGTGACCTCAACATCCATGAGCGCGTCCCGGTCAAGCTTGACCACACCACCGCATCCTACTCCGCGTGGAAGCGGTACTTTTCGCTCGTGTTCCGTGAGTACCTCCTTCACGGCCACGTGGACGGCACTGTGGACTCCGCACTCATGATCCATGACGAGGAGTGGATGATCCTCGACGCCACTATCATTCGCTGGTTCTACCTCACCATCTCCAGCGACATCTTCCACACCGTGGTGAACGACGAGGACGACGCCCATGCGGTCTGGACCAAGCTCAACGGCCTCTTCACCGACAATCGGCTGCAGCGCAAGGTCCTCCTCTATGGTGAGTTTTACGGGTGCCAGCAACTTGACTCGTCCATCGATGATTTTTGCATGCGTCTCAAGAAGATCGCCGATGAGCTCCGTGATCTGAGGGAGAAGATCGGCGACGAGCTCCTCATCAGCACCCTCTCCGGCGGCCTCAACGAGGACTTCGGGAACGCCGCCTCCAACCTCACCCTCATCCCGGAGCCCACCTTTGGCAAGGTGGTCGCGTACCTCAAGCTGGAGGAACGCCGGATGCGGGCGGCCAGGACGCGCGCCACCCACACCGCCCTCGTTGCCGGCACACGTGGGGGTTCGGCCCCGCCACCGTCTCGCCCGACGCCGCCCCCGCAGGCGGCGCCCGCCTTCCAGCCGGGCTTCCCGCCCGCCCCACCCACCCCCTTTCCGCCGCCCCAGCCGGCGGGCAATGGGGGAGGCCGTCGCGGCGACCGCCGGGGTGGCCGCAAGCAGGGAGGCGGCGGCGGCGGCGGCGGTGCTCAGGGAGGAGCGCCACGCCAGCAGCAGCCGGCTCCTCAGCCGGCGGCCCCGTGGTACGCCGGTCAGAACCCGTGGACCGGCGTCGTCCACGCCTATTCTATGCCGGTTCCACGGGCTCCTACTCCGGGTCTTCTCGGCACTCGGCCTCCGTCACACCAGGCGTATTACGCCGCGCCGCAGCCCTATGCGGCGCCCTACGGGCAGCAGCCGCCGCCAGGCGGGCCGCCGCTGCTGCCCCTGACGTCTGCGCCGTCTCTTCCGCCGGCGCCGTGGGACCCGGCTCTCCTGGCGGCTCTCCACACCGCCCCTTCCCCGTCCAGCTACACCGGCGACGGCGATTGGTACATGGACAGTGGCGCCACCGCTCATATGGCGGCGTACCCCGGTAACCTCCATACTGCCCACCCTGTCCACACCTCCAACCGCATCACCGTCGGTGACGGTTCTTCTCTTCCTATCACCCATATTGGACATACATATTTTCCGTCTAACTCCACCCCTATATCCATGTCTAATATTCTTGTCTCTCCTGATCTTATTAAAAATCTTGTTTCCGTCCGTTCTCTTACACGTGAAAATCCGGTGACCGTTGAATTTGACGCATGTGGTTTTTCTGTTAAGGACGCTCGCACGCGGATGGTGCTCCACCGATGTGACAGCCCCGACGAGCTCTACCCGGTTCACTCCGCCGCCTCCACCACTTCCGCCGCCCCTGTCGCTCTCGCCACCGGAGTGGATCTCTGGCACGCTCGCTTGGGTCATCCTAATCCTGCCACCCTTCGCCACATACTTCGGAGTTTTTCTTTCACGTGTAATAAGAACGAGGATCACTCATGTCATGCATGCCGTCTTGGCAAACATGCTCGTCTTCCGTTTAGGGCTTCTTCCGTTGTTGCATCGTACCCGTTTGAGTTGATTCATAGTGATGTTTGGACATCTCCTGTTGCAAGTAATACGGGCTTTCTGTATTACCTTGTCATCCTTGATGATTTTTCGCATTATGTGTGGACCTTCCCGTTGCGCCGCAAGTCGGACGTTATCTCCACTCTTGTCGGTTTCTACTCTTATGTCCGCACGCAGTTTGGCCGGCCCATTCTTGCGTTGCAGACAGACAACAGGAAGGAATTTGACAACACTGCTGTCCGCGATCTTCTCGCCACACATGGCACGATTTTTCGTCTCACTTGCCCGTACACCTCGCAGCAGAACGTTCGTGCTGAGCGCATCCTTCGCACTCTTAATGACTGCGTTCGGACTCTTCTCTTTCACGCCAATGTGCCTCCACGCTTCTGGCCTGACGCTCTAGCCACCGCTTCCCTCCTCATAAACATCCGTCCATGTCGTACTCGTGGGAACTTTACACCTCACCACCTTCTCTTCGGTGCACCCCCCTCTTATGAAGGGCTTCGCATTTTCGGCTGCCTGTGCTACCCTAGCATTGCTGCCACTGCGCCTCATAAGCTCGCACCCCGCTCCGTCGCCTGCATCTTTCTCGGCTACCCACCTAACACTAAGGGCTACCGCTGCTACGATCCAGTCTCTCATCGTGTTTTCACCTCCCGACACGTTTACTTTGATGAGATGGTCTTCCCGTTTCAGCAGCAGGCACCCCTCGTCGTCTCGTCACCGCCGGCCCATCGACGACCTCGTCAGGTGGACGAGCACGCCTGGTTCGTGGACCGCCTCCGGGCTTTGGCGGTCCACGGGCCCTACTGCCGGCGCCCTCCACGGCCGGCCCTGCCATTGTGGCCGGCGCCCCGCCTTCACCCGCCGCCCCCGACTCGGGCGCCGCGGGGTCGGGCGCCTCCTCCGCCGCCCCGACGCTGGCCGCCTCGCCGGCCGCCTCGACGGCCTCGCTGCCGGCCGCCTCGCCGGCCGCCTCGCCGGCCTCGCCGTTGGCCGCCTCGCCAGCCCCGTCGCCGGGCGCCTCGCCGGCTCTATCGCCGGCCGCGACGCCGGCCGCGACGCCGGCTGTGACGTCGGCCTCCTCGTCGGCCGCCTCGCCGGCACCGACGCCGGCCTCCACGCCGGCCTCTTCGCCGGCCGCCTCGCCGGCCGCCTCGCCGGCCCCGGCCCCAGTGGCCCCGTCCGGTCCTGTCACCCGTGCTCGCGCCGGCATTCACTGCCCGAGCCTCCGTTACTCGCGTGACGAGTACGTCCTCGCCGCCTCTGCCGCGGAGCCGTCACCCATTCCTGCGTCCGCCCGCGCCGCCCTCCGTGATCCTCACTGGCTTGCGGCGATGCAGGAAGAGTTCGACGCTCTCCAACGGAACCGCACCTGGACTCTGGTTCCCCGGCCTCCTCGCGCCAACGTCATCACCGGCAAGTGGGTCTTCCGTCATAAGACCCGCTCAGACGGTTCACTTGAGCGCTACAAGGCTCGCTCGGTGGTCCGCGGTTTCCGCCAGCGCGCTGGAGTTGATTTCACGGAGACGTTCGCCCCGGTTGTCAAACCGGGCACGATCCGCACTGTCCTCCAGCTCGCCGTTTCTCGCGGCTGGCCCGTTCACCAGATGGATGTCTCCAACGCCTTCCTTCACGGCCATCTTGAGGAGCAGGTGTTTTGTGAGCAACCCACCGGTTTCGTCGACGCCTCATTCCCCGGCCATGTGTGCCTGCTGTCGCGCTCTCTTTACGGGCTCAAGCAGGCACCCCGCGCCTGGTACCAGCGGATCGCCGGGTTTCTTCAGACACTGGGCTTCAGCGTCACTCGCTCGGACGCCTCACTGTTTGTCTATCGCCACGGTGACACGACTGCATATTTGCTGCTTTACGTCGACGACATCATCCTGACAGCCTCCTCCGCAGTCGTTCTTCAGCAGATTACTCTCCGGCTGCGTGACGAGTTCGCTATCAAGGACCTGGGTGCTCTCCATTATTTCCTTGGCATTGAGGTCGTTCGGCGTCCGGACGGTTTCTTTCTTCATCAAAAGAAGTATGCCCATGAGCTTCTTGAGCGCGCTGGCATGCTCAACTGCCATCCGGTTGCTACTCCTGTTGACACGAAGGCCAAGGTTTCTGCTCTTGCGGGTTCGCCTGCGTCGGATGCTCCGTTCTACTGGTCTATTGTCGGCGCCCTTCAGTACTTGACTCTCACCAGACCGGATCTTCAGTATGCTGTCCAGCAGGTGTGTCTCCACATGCACGCCCCTCGTGACTCTCACTGGACTCTCGTGAAGCGGATCCTTCGCTACATCCGCGGCACGATGTCCCTTGGGTTGACATCACGGCGTCCACTTCTCTGGAGATGGTGGCTTACTCCGATGCAGACTAGGCCGGCTGCCCCGACACTCGTCGGTCCACCTCTGGCTACTGCGTCTACCTCGGTCCTTCCCTCGTGTCGTGGTCGTCCAAGCGACAACCCACGGTTTCGCGCTCTAGCGCGGAGGCTGAGTACCGAGCTGTGGCCAACGCTGTTGCCGAGTGCACCTGGCTTCGACAGTTACTTCAGGAGCTACATCACGATGTCTCCCAGGCTACGGTTGTCTACTGCGACAACATCTCTGCGGTGTACCTCTCCGCCAACCCCGTTCATCATCGCCGGACGAAACACATCGAGCTGGACATTCACTTTGTGCGCGAGCAGGTGGCTCTTGGACGCATGCGGGTTCTCCATGTGCCAACTGCTCAGCAGTTCGCTGATGTGATGACGAAGGGACTGCCGACTTCCATCTTTGAGGAGTTTCGTTCCAGTCTCTGCGTCACTGGCGCCGCTTCGACTGCGGGGGGGTGTTGAGTATATTGTGTACGTGTATATGTGTGTGTAGGGTCCACCTCCTGTTTTTCCTTGTATAGTTGAGGTTGTGGCCCACCTCTGTACTTATATATACGTGCCTGGTGCACCGATCAATACATCGCGATTGCACAGCCATAACTTGTCCTTCTACACCCGCCAAGGACGCCGCGCGCACCGCCGCCCTCGCCTCGCGCTGGCGCCACCTCTGGCGCTCGGCGCCCCTCGCTCTCGTCGACAGCCACCTGCTCCCGGGCGGCGGCGCGCGCGGGCAGCTCGTCATCGGCGCCCCCTCTCCCCGCGCCGTCACCGCCACGGTGTCCCGCGTCCTCGCGGGGCACCAGGGCCCCTTCCGCTGCGTCCACCTCACCCGCACCACCATGGAGGAGCACCGGGGCGAGATTGTGCGCTGGCTCGACATCCTCGCTGCCAAGGGGGTCCAAGACCTAGTCTTTGTCAACCGCCCCTGGCCGATAGACCTGCGCCTCCCCGCCACGCTCTTCAGCTGCGCTCCCCTCACCCGCCTCTACCTCGGCGTCTGGAGGCTCCCGGAGACCGCCGCCGTACCGCGCGGCGCCAGATTCCCCAATCTCAGGGAGCTCGGCCTGTGCTTGTATGCCATGGAGGACCGTGATCTGGCATCCATGCTTGAAAGATCCTCGTCTTGATGGCAAGCCATAGCGGAGTGCGCCTCCGCCTCGTCAGCCAGAGCATGCGGTGCGTTCAGCTGGGCTTCACCTACTTGGAGTACATCGACGTGGTGGATGCACCTCGCCTGGAGAGGATCTTCCAGTGGGAGATCACTACCCACAGCCTCTGCGCCAAGAAGCACTCTTCCAGGATCAAGATTGGACGTGCACCTAACCTGCGTATGCTGGGATACCTTCTGCCAGGAGAGCAAGATTTGGGGATTACCAACACCGTCATCGTGGTAGTACTACTACATCCTGCTAATTTAATTTGCTTGTGTAGCTGTGCTGTGTCAATTAATATTGCCAATGTATGATCTCAAATTCTCAATCCCTGGGATGCATTGCAGGCTGGGAGCAAGGAGAACATTGTCCCTAGTGTCCAGATTTTGGCCATAGAGTTGCACTTTGGTGTCCGGGGTGCTGTCAAGAAAGTATCTGGTTTTCTCAGAGGCTTCCCTAACCTGGACACGCTCCATGTCCAGGTAAAATTGGTTAGCTTAAGTACACTTGCTGGATTTGCAATTTTGCAATAATCTAGTATGGTCAGAACTATGAATCAAATCAATGATATAAGTTATAACCGCCTCCTACTGCTGCATGATAAGATACCTTGGTTATGTATGTTATGTACGCGCTGATTGATTTCATCTGCAGTCCGTCCGCGTATCTGAAAAGTCCACCGGCAAGGTCAATCTCAAGTTCTGGCAGGAGGGCGGCCCCATCAAATGTGTCGTGGAGGGCATGAAGAAGGTGTTCCACTTCTACGAGTTCCGAGGGTCAAAAAGCGAGGTTGCTTTCCTCAAGTTTATCGCGGAGAGAGGTCGTGTGCTGGAGCAGATGGTGGTTGTGGTGGCCATTGAGTGTTTCTCCTCAGGGGATAATGTGAATGCCAAGCTGAAGCCTCTGGCCAGTGCGAAATGGACGAGCAAAACTTGCAAACTACAGCTCTTCAAGACCCCGCTCACTGCTGGGGGAGGTCCTGCTTACAGCCACCCGCTAGCTTCTGATTTTGGATGTGCTGACCCTTTTGACCTCAAGTACTACGACAAAGCAGAAAGGATCTCTGTAAGTTAATTAGTAGCATCATGATGAGCCTCTTGTGTTGCAACAGTACAGGTACCTAGCTAGACTTTGTGTTGCATGACTACTCGACATGAATTTCTCCTGGCAAGCTGTGGCATGCTTTCTGCATGATGAGGTTGTTTGTACCAGAATTCTGGAATTCTTATGTGGCTGGATGCTGGTGGGAGTAACAGAATTAGTTAGTACCGAATTTTTAACTTTCGAAGTCGATCTGTTCGGTTGAAGGTATGTTTTATATTCAGCTTGGTTTTCGGTTTATCTTCCAAGTCAATTGTGAGCAGGGCTATCTAGCAGTACTCCAGTCAGTTAATAGCTAGTCCAACTGCAATTCCATTATGTTGTGCAGTTGTTAGCATGAAATAATTTGGTATGCATTAGATTGGGTTCAGCTCAAAATAGTATTAATTAATTACCACAATTATGGTCATCACTTTTTATTTTCACAAACTTTTTACATGTTCCTTTTGTAAAGTAGTATTACTGGTTACTGCAACTGGGCAGATATCTGCTTCAGAAAACAGGAACAACATCGAAGAAACATACTCCAATCCTGCTTCACATTCAACCAAATTTTCTTACTGAACACAAGCTCACTCATAAAATTACACAGCGGCTGTGGGCCTGGCCTGTTCCGTGGCCTACTGCCGCTCTACCACCCACGGCGAGGCCACCCGCTAAACAGTCTTGTTATTCCGCAGTCCCCTGAGACTACTTCTTGAAAGTTTCAGTTGATTTTTTCCTCATAGCCTGAGCATGACAGTGGGATTGCTGTTGTGATCTGTTCTCTGTTTGGGCCTGCTGTTGTGAGTATTTGATGGTTCCTCTGCTGTATTCCGCTGCGTGTTGTGACTGTATTGGTTTGAAATCACGTCCTGTTGCGCAATTTCCAACAAGTTCAATTTCAGGAAAGGGCATCCCCCTCGGCATCTATCTGAAATTAGTGAGATCGATCGGTGTGCTGTTATTGATTTAACTGAGGCCGCAGGATTGATGAATATTGTGTAGCCTGCCTGCCTGCATGCCTCCACTCCACTCCATAGCTTCAGTAGTGCTGATGCATTTGAATTCAGTTTTCTAAAACTACAGATGTACTGCTTGGTACTATCTTTTACACTATTTTGGGACGGAGGGAGTATCTCAGTAATAATCTTTTTTCTCTTTCTCTAGAGTAAGCACTAGCATCTCTTTTGCTTGTCCCCTGGAGTGTCCAGCTCATTTGTCCTACTAGATCACTGCAACACTAGGTCACTCCAAGTTTCGGGACGTCTCAGGTCAGCTGTGATGTCGACCGCTAGCAGTTCCGTTCCGGGACAGCAGGTGGGCTCTGGACTCTGGAAGACATCTGGTTACAACAGCAGTACTGATTACCAGCACTAGTGTCTGTGATCGTTGGTCTGGTAGTTCCCATCGGCAATCCCAGATAGGTGAAAATGGCATCGAACCGATCGAGCACTGAAAGATTTGAGCTAATTCAGGAGCCAGAGCTCCAGCAGTATTGATGGGTACTAGGACAGATTTCTGAAAATTATTTTTCAGACCAATGGAATCAGCATAGTCCATAAGGAGTTGCTTCTTTTTGCTAGCTTGGATAGGGCACGCTGGCATGGCAAGTATCAAGTCATCGGCGTACTATATCACTGGGTAATCTGGTGATCCTCGCACGGGGATGGGGAGTTCAATCAGGTTGGCGCGATGTGCTTTGTTGATAGCCGACTGGAGAAGATCTGCCGCAAGAACGAATCCCCCTGATGGACACCCTATCGGCAGATGAAAGCTGTCTGTCGGGCACGCTTCAACAGCATCGGCGACGTTCCAGAGTTGAAGATACACTCAATCCACCCAAGCCAGCGAGCGTCGACGCCCATGTTCTTTGTAATTTCCAGCATAGCAGAGTGTTCGATTGTGTCGAAGGATTTGGCAAAATCCAGCTTCAACAGAACGATTTCTCTTCCAGAGTTTTGGCATTGAAAGATGTACTCGAAGGCCCACGCAAGGCAATCTTGAATTGTGCGGTCGCGTAGGAAGCCATACTGGTTCCTATGAACAATTTGCAGTATCAGTTTTTTGGAGTCGATTCGCAAGGAGTTTTGTAATGATTTTCAAACAGCAGTTCTATAGTGTAATTGGCCTGTAGTCATTTGCTGTTTGAGGCGATCCAGCTTTTGAGATAAGAGTAATGAATCCCGAGTTGATGCTTTTCAGATCCAGGGTTCCATGGTAGAAGTCATCACATAGCTGATAGAAGTCATTTCTGACGATGTGCCAGCAGGTTTTCATAAAACATGCCATTGAACCCGTCCTGGCCAGGAGAGTGATCATCAGGCATTTTTTTACAACCTTGTCAATTTCCTCATGTGTGAAAGGTTCAGACAATGTTTCCAAACCATGTACCTTTTGGATTATGGATGATAAATCAAATTTCATAGCCGGAGGGGATGATTCACCTAGACGCTGTTTAAAGGCTTGGAAAGGGACAGCCTTTTTGGCAGCATGATCATGCACTTCAGTGCCATCAGGGAGCTTGAGAGAAGCAATTTGAGTTTTTTCCGTACTGTTCAGTCGCCAAGGCTTGAAAAAGCTTGGTGTTCTCTTCTCCGAATTTAATCCATCGAATAGTGCAATGCTTCTTCCAGTAGGCGTTTTG
>NC_041385.1:771730443-771739071 GCF_002162155.2 Triticum dicoccoides
GTTTTGGTGCTGTGGGAGGGTGAGGAGATGGGCTTTGACAATCCTTCTGAAGTTCTTCTCTGGGGTAGACAGTGGACGCAAGTTAGCCCATCTAGCCCAACTAGGGCCTCATTGCAGTTTTGAATCAGAATTGAGAGGCGGGAAATTCCTTTACTCCAAGTCTTGAGTTTATATCTCAGTTTTTTCAACTTTCTGCATATATATGATGGCAGCACTATTTGTGGCGTGGCAAGGACTGTTCCAAGAGTTTGCGACCACATCGAGAAAACCTGAGTGATTGATCCAGTAGTTTTCAAAGCGGAAGATTTTGCTCTTGGGGGTCTTTGTTTCAATGGTGACAAGTTTTTCCTAGAGTCATCGCCGTAGCATTAGGATACGAGAGAGCCCAATTACTCGAAGAGAAAGCCTAATCAAGTTGTTCCAGCAAGAGATCCTCTTGCATATTACTCCAGGTGAATGAGCGCCCTTTTAGGGGAATTTCAACTAGTGCCTGAGTGCGGATTATGTCATTAAATAACATGATATCATTTAGTTCTCCTCCAGGTTAATTCCTGTTACTTACGGATCTTATGAAATTAAAATCGCCCACGAGGAGGCAGTCTTCGGAGTTCTGGATGTTCAGGTCATAAAGCCAAGAAGTGAAAGAATTCCTGTCTTCGCCATGTCACGGGCCATATGTATTGAAAAGCTTCCAAACATTTCCAGATAACTTAGAAGCAAATTCAAAGGCAGTGCTCCAGTTCGTTGTGTCAACCCTAACCACTTCCATCCGTCAAAAAAAAAAAACCTAACCACTTCCATAATGTTCAGAGGGACCAGTGTCGATTGGCCATGTGGTCTTCAGAGCATGAGCAACAAACAACAACTGCAGTTTCTTGCAGAAAAGAGTAGCATTCATTTGTTGGGTTGCCAAATCAAATGCTGACTATTCGCCCTGAAATTACATTGAGATGTATAAGTATGTTTTTTCCTTCATATAAAAGATCCTTGATTTGCTTGTACTAGTATGATCTGCTTGATTGCATATTAACCAACACAGTTAACGGAATCGATGTCTGCTCTGAATTCTGATACATGCTCCTGGCCAAAGCTAGGACGTCAAGTAGTTTCAAAACCTAGTACAAATTGCAGCAAACTCTATGAGCTGCTCATCTTCACCTGCGGCGTCGATGAGATGCGCATCTCATCTTGGGTTAAGAAATCTATATATGGAGGCAGCGCTCAAGCTCCTCTGTCTATCAGAGTAGAAATCAGGCCACCTCACCTGTGAACTGCTAGGGCTATGCCGATCTAATAAAGCTGAAGAACTACATAATGCCACACTGGCAGCGCGATGCATAGGGTGCAGGAGCATGACAGCCGAAACTACAGCCTGCGGCGCGTGGAAGCCCCCCGGGGCAGCGCCGCGGCGATCCTGAGGCATCAACGCACGTCGGCTGGCATCAGGGAAGAACTGCTCCCAGTTGCAGGCGGCCATATAATTTGGTAACAAACTCTTTCCAGCTGAGATCAACATACTCCCTCTGTAAACTAATATAAGAAAGTTTAGATCACTAAAGTAGTGATCTAAACGCTCTTACATTAGTTTAAGGAGGGAGTAATGAATAGCACAAATAAAAATATAGTGCATAGCAGATCCATTCATGCTGGCAACAACAACTGCACAGAAAGATGGCAAATACATTCATGCTGACAGCAACAACCACAACAACAACATAATGCATAGTTTCATGTGAAATTGCAGTTGGACGAAGCAGAGAGAAAATGAAAAATAAGGTCAACACTACGTAATTCGATCTGATGCGTCTATCCACATAAAACTTGTCGTACTACTTGAGGTTTTTCATGTGAAAAATGTGAGGTCAGGCGCAGCCAACCTTAGCAAGCGTAACACAGCTCGGCAAATAGGTTTTTTAGCTGCTGCCAGTTCCTTGCGACAGCACAAAGTCTAAGCTTGGCTCCAAATCAATTCCTGCCACGTCATCCACTTGCTGGCGCCAATTGGCTTCCCGCCTTCGCGCCCTTCTTCTGTTCTACCCCCTCTGTTCCATAATCCCATAATGTAAGACTTTTTTGACACTAGTGTAGTGTCGTCAATTCCAGCCTGAGTTGCATCCCTTGCTTCAGTGTAGATCGCTGATATGCTACAAGAGCCAGCTAGTATGTTCTCTAGGGTTTGCTGCATTGGATAACTGAATCTCTCCACAGCTGCACTTCTTCAATAGAGCCTAATTAACGACTACTGCAAGTACTGTACTATGTCAGCTAAGTACCTTAACAGAACTAATTAACGGGCAGGTTCATTTGTGGTAGTAATAGTATGATCTCCTTGATGGCCAATCAACACAGTTAACAGAACTAATGGGTGCTCTGAATTCTAATATATCCCACAGCCAGACGATTACCACCCTTTTAGCAACAGAATCTACTACTCCCTCCGTCCCATCAAAAAGCGTCTTACATTATGAGGCAGAGGGAGTAGTATATATGAGCTGCTCATCTTGGGCTAATAAATCTATAAAGCACTCGATCAAGCCTCGTCTGTCTATCAGAGTATATATCAGGCTACTTCACCTGGGAACTCAAGAACTCCATGAAGCTGAGATCAGAGTATCTATCAATCAGGCTATACTTCGTCTGTCTATCAGAGTATATACTCCCTCCGTCCGGAATTACTTGTCGTGAAAATGGATAAAATTGGATGTATCTAGAACTAAAATATGTCTAGATACATTCATTTCTTCGACAAGTATTTCCGGACGGAGGGAGTACTATATATCAGGCAAAACTGCATGCTGGCCGGCATCGGGCAGAAACTGCTCCCAGTTGCAGGCGGCCATGTGCTTTGGTAAGCACTCTTTCCAGCTAAGATTAACATAATTCATAGCAAAAAAAAAAGGAGAGAGCATAATGCACAGCAAATTCACTCATGCTGACAACAACATGATGCATAGGAGTTTTATGTGAAACAGCAGTTGGACGAACCAGAGAGACTTACTAGATAGCTATACTGACAATTGGCTAATTCGATCTGTTGCGTCCAAACATATCCCACATAGAACTTGTCTTGCCACAAACAACCTTACCAAGCATGCATTCTACAGCTCGCCGAATACGTTTTTTAGCTGCTGCACAGACAACCTTACGACAACACAAAAAGTCTAGCTTACCAGTGGTCTTGCACAAGAGATACAAACTTAACTTACATGGATGATCCTTTCTGCTTTGTAGTAGTACTGGAGATCAAAAGGGTCGGCAAACCCAAAATAAGAAGCTATCTTGGTGCTGTAAGCAGGACCTCCCCCGCCAGTGCGCGGGCTCTTGAAGAGCTCTAGTTGGCAAGCTTTGCTGTTCCATTTCGCACCCGTCAGAGGCTTCAGCTTGGCATTCACACCATCATCCCCCAGAGAGAAACATTCCACAGCAACCACGACCACCATCTGCTCCAGCACCCGCCCTGTCTCCGCGATGAACTTGAGGAAAGCAACCTCGCTTCTCGACCCTCGGAACTCATAGAAGAACACCTTCTTCAAGCTCTGAAGGACGCATTTGATGGGACCATCCTCCTGCCAGAACTTGAGATTCACCTTGCCAGTGGGCTCTCCAGATAAGGTGGGGGACTGCAAATTTAATCAATCAGTGCATACATAGTTGGATGATAGATACATATAATCTTAAAATGCAGCAGCAGCAGGCAATCAATCATAAAACTAACTTATTCACAGCTCTTGACCATGCTAGATATACAATCAATTATGACCATGCTAGATATACCATAGCCACTAGTATTGCAAAATTGCCAATGCAGCAAGTGTGTCTAGTTAAGTTAACCGAACTGTGGTTTCAGGATGTCCCAGAGAGTGTATCAATGTTATTAGCTGCAGATTGTATCTCTATTAACTAATCAATAAAGTTCCCGTTTTCAGCGCAAAAAATAAAAGTTGACCAATTTTACATGGACATGGAGCGTCTCCAGGTTTGGGAAGCATCTGAGGAAGCCAGGCACTTTCTTCACAGTGCTGCGGACACCGAACTGCACCACCATGGCCAAAATCTGGACACTAGGGACAATGTTCTCCTTGTTCCCAGCCTGCAATGCGCCCAAGGACAGATAAACTAATTGGCATTATCAATTTACATAGGTACAGACATGCAAATCAAATTGGCATACCACTATGATGGTGTTGCTAATCCCCAATTCCTGCCCTCCTGGCTCAAGGTATCCCAGCACACGCAGGTTGGGTGCATGGCCAATCTTGATCCAGGAAGGGCGTTTCTTGTTGCCGGGGGGAGTGGGCTCGGCCCTGGGAACAGTTTCCCATTGGAAGAGCCTCTCGAGGCGAGGGGCATCCACCACGTCGATGTACTGCAAGCAGGTAAGGGCCAGTTGAAGACACCGCAGGCTTTGGCTGACGAGGCGGAGGCGCACTCCGGTTTGGCTCCACATGATAAGGAGAAACTCCAGGACGGGGCTTCTTTCCAGCATGAAGGCTAGATCACGGTCCTCCATGACATTCATGCAGAGGCCGAGCTCCAGGAGGTTGGGGAATCTGGCGCCGCGCGGTACGGCTGTGGTGTCCGGGAGCCTCCAGACGCCGAGATAGAGGCGGGTGAGGGCGGCGCAGCTGAAGAGCGTGGCGGGGAGGCGCAGGTCCATCGGCCAAGGGCGGTTGACAAAGACGAGTTCTTTGACCCCCTTGGCGACGAGGATGTCGAGCCAGCGCGATAGCTCGCCCCGGTGCTCCTCCATCGTGCTGCAGGTAAGGTGGACGCAGCGGAAGGGCCCCGGATGCGCCGCGAGGGCGCTGGCCACGGCGGCGGTGACGGCGCGGGGAGAGGGAGCGCCGATGATGAGAGGCCCGGACGCGCCGCCGTCCGGAAGCAGGTGGCTGTCGACAAGAGTAAGGGGAGCCGAGCGCCAGAGCGGGCGCCAGCTCGAGGCGAGGGCGGCGGTGCGCGCGGCGTCCTTGGCGGGGAGGCGGGAGATGATGTCGAGGAGGACCACGTCGGGGAGGCGGCTGATGCGGTCGACGCCGTCGGGGACCCTGGAAGCGCCGGCGAGCGAGATGGTGGCGGTGGGGGAGACGGGCGGCTTCGGGAGGTAGCCGTACAGGATGTGGAGCATCATGTTGGTGCCGAGATCCAGCGACTCAGGGTCCTGGCCGCGGCGCTCAAGGTCGGCACGCATATCGCTCCTAGAGACGCTCCCGGAGGGGCCGATGATCACTCGCGGGTCCGTCTCCATGGCCGCCGGTGGAGGGGGAGGGAGGTGACGGCGAGGGTTTGGTATGGGGAGCAATGGGAATGGAGGCGGCGCTGTTGGAGTGAGTGGTGGTGGTGAGCAGAATGTTGGGCCAAATGTCGGAAGCAGGCATCTCCTCGGCCCATGAACAGCTTCTATGCAAATGTTGATTAGTTTGCACATACATTAGTTTGCAATCACATCATTTTCTCAAAACAATAAATAAAATAGCAATCACATGACATAGTTTGCACATGAACTATGTGTAAGGACATACAAATTTGGTCATAGCATCACATCACATAGTTTGCCATGAACTATGCGTAAAATGCATCACATTTTGGTCAAGTAGCAATCACATCACATAATTTGCAGTTTGATGTATAAACTTGGACATACAAGTTTGGTCGATTAGTTTACCATGCACTATGTGTAAACCGCGTCAAAATTTGCGGGAAGTGAGCGTCCAGGGACGAACCTGATGTGCTGCTACTGCTAGTTGTTGATGGAGCTCTTCCCCTTCTATGCAAAGAGGATGGATGCAGGAGCGGCCTGCATGGAGGGCGCCATGGACGGAGGCACCGATGGGATCTTTGAGTTGCTGCTTGTCATCAGCGGCGACGCTAGGAATCGGCAGCGACCCAGGCAGCCTTCGTTAACTGTAGCTACTGTAGGTACAGTAACGCTACAGTCAACGAAGCAACCTGCGCTCACGCCCCAGGCAGCTGCCCGGGCTGCCTGGGGCCTGTCTCCGCCACTGCTTGTCATGGCTATGGTTGTTGTTGTCACTATCGTGGCTATGGTGGTGATGCATGGGAGAAGAAGCATGACGAAGAGGACATGCGCGAGGAAGCCCTGGAACTCAGAGCTCCTGCTTCTACATGTCGAGGGGTGCTTCTTCTCCATCGTCTTGTAGAAGTGCGGCTTCACCACAACCCCCAGCGTATGGGTCGTCGTATCCCGCGCCACCATCACTACAAAAAAAGACACATCCGTGACATTTTGGCCCGAAAGATTTTTTTCTGTCATGCTTATGACACTTCTATGACGATAATTGTGACAAAAACACGTATCATCATAGATGTGGTGGGATCCTACTTCTATGATAAAAAATCATGACAGAAATTGAGCTTTTCGTCATGGGCGGGCCGGAGACGCAGTTGTATGACATTCTTTGGGCCGACCATGACGGAAAAAATCATGGTAGAAACGAGGGCGAGGAAAATACCGGGGAGTTCCCGGTTACGGTGGGTTTCCGCCTCTTCGCCCTATAAATTGCTAAATATTCCAAAAACCCTGGGGATAACCCTAGATCAAAAGTTCTGCCGCCGCAAGCCTCTGTAGCCACAAAAAACCCAATCTAGACCCCGTTTCGGCACTCCGTCGGAGGGGAAAACCATCACCCATGGCCATCTTCAACATCCCAGCGGCCACCATGATGAGGAGGGAGTAGTCCACCCTCAGGACTGAGGGTTTGTACCAGTAGCTATGTGTTTAATCTCTCTCTCTCTCATGTTCCTGAGATGTCACGATCTTGATGTATCACGTGCTTTTTTAATATAGTTGGATCATATGGTGTTTTCCCCTCTCTATCTCGTTGTGAATTGAGTTTTCCCTTTGAGATTTCATTTTATCGGATTGAATACTTTTATGGATTTGAGAGCACTTGATGTATGTTTTGCTATGAATACCCGTGGTGACAATGGGGTATCATATTGATTCACATGATATGTGTTTCGGCACTCAACTCGCGGATTCCCGAGGTGACATTGGGGTAATCTATGCATAGCGGTTGATGCACGCTCTCGTCTTTGTTTCTCTGGTAGAAATCTTGGGGCACTCTTTGAGGTTCTTTGTGTTGGATTGAGTATTATGAATTTGAAATTGTTTGATGCATATCGTATAATCAACTCACGGATACTCGTTGTGACATTGGAGTATCTAGGTGACATTAGGGTTGGTTGTGTTGGGGAACGTAGTAATTTCAAAAAAGAAATCCTACGCACACGCAAGATCATGGTGATGCATAGCAACGAGAGGGGAAAGTGTAATCTACATACCCTTGTAGACCGAAAGCAGAAGCGTTAAAACAACGCGGTTGATGTAGTCGTACGTCTTCACAGCCCGACCGATCAAGCACCGAAACTACGGCACCTCCGAGTTCTAGCACATGTTCAGCTCGATGACGTCCCTCGAACTCCGATCCAGCCGAGTGTCGAGGGAAAGTTCCGTCAGCATGACGGCGTGGTGACGATCTTGATGTTCTACCGTCGCAGGGCTTCGCCTAAGCACCGCTACAATATTATCGAGGAGGACTATGGTGGAGGGGGGCACCGCACACGGCTAATAGATCTCAAAGATCAATTGTTGTTGTGTCTTTGGGGTGCCCCTGCCCCCATATATATAGGAGCAAGGGGGAGGCGGCCGGCCTATGGAGGAGGCGCACCAAGGGGGGAGTCCTACTCCCACCGGGAGTAGGACTCCTCCTTTCCTTGTTGGAGAAGAAAAAAGGAGGAGAGGGAGAAGGAAAAGGGGGCCGGCCCCCTTGTCCAATTCGGACCAGAGGGGGGGCGCAGGCCTCCTTCCTTTTGGCCTCTCTCCTCTATTCCCGTATGGCCCAATAAGGCCCATATACTCCCCGGCGAATTCCCGTAACTCTCCGGTACTCCGAAAAATACCCGAATCACTCGGAACCTTTCCGAACTCCGAATATAGTCGTCCAATATATCGATCTTTACGTCTCGACCATTTCGAGACTCCTCGTCATGTCCCCGATCTCATCCGGGACTCCGAACTCCTTCGGTACATCAAAACTCATAAACTCATAATATAACTATCATCAAAACCTTAAGCGTGCAAACCCTACGGGTTCGAGAACAATGTAGACATGACCTAGAACTATTCTCGGTCAATAACCAATAGCGGAACCTGGATGCTCATATTGGCTCCCACATATTCTACGAAGATCTTTATCGGTCAAACCGCATAACAACCGTTGTTCCCTTTGTCATCGGTATGTTACTTGCCCGAGATTCGATCGTCGGTATCCAATACCTAGTTCAATCTCGTTACTGGTAAGTCTCTTTACTCGTTACGTAATGCATCATTCCGTAACTAACTCATTAGTTACATTGCTTGCAAGGCTTATAGTGATGTGCATTACCGAGAGGGCCCAGAGATACCTTTCCGACAATCGGAGTGACAAAACCTAATCTCGAAATACGCCAACCCAACATGTACCTTTGGAGACACCTGTGGTACCTTTGGAGCGGCACCGGACGGCGGCGGGTGGCTGGGCGACGCCGGGCAGCGGGTGGCGGGGGCGGCGCCGGGCGGCAGGGGCGGCGGTGGGTGTGGATCTGGTGGGCGTCGGGGAGGGGAGAGGG
>NC_041385.1:771739496-771750952 GCF_002162155.2 Triticum dicoccoides
GGGTGTGGATCTGGTTTGCCGTCCGCCGTTTTGTCTCTTTGCCGTCTGCTAGCAGACAGCAAAGAGGGGGCGTTTTTTTCCGTAAACAGCTCGTTAGTGGGGGGGCACCTCTCTCTTTGCCGTCCTCCAGCTGACGGCAAAGATTCTTTGCCGTCCGCCAGCTGATGGCAAAGAATCTTTGCCGTCCGCCAGATGACGGCAAAGAAGTGACTGATGGCAAAGGCCTGTTTTGCCGTCAGCTATTTCTTTGCCGTCTGCTTTTGGGTAGCTGATGGCAAAGACCTTCTTTGCCATCTGCTAGCAGACGGCAAAGAGCTGGCAGATGGCAAATTAGCTGATTCCAGCAGTGTATACCTTTGTTCACTTTGCCATCCTTCTTATCCGCCAAATACTTGGGGCAGTTCCGCTTCCAGTGTCCAGTCTGCTTGCAGTAGAAGCACTCAGTCTCAGGCTTAGGTCCAGACTTGGGTTTCTTCTCTTGAGCAGCAACTTGTTTGTTGTTCTTCTTGAAGTTCCCCTTCTTCTTCCCTTTGCCCTTTTTCTTGAAACTGGTGGTCTTATTGACCATCAACACTTGATGCTCCTTCTTGATTTCTACCTCCGCAGCTTTTAGCATTGCGAAGAGCTCGGGTATAGTCTTGTCCATCCCTTGCATATTATAGTTCATCACGAAGCTCTTGTAGCTTGGTGGTAGTGATTGAAGAATTCTGTCAATGACACTATCATCAGGAAGATTAACTCCCAGTTGAATCAAGTGATTATTATACCCAGACATTCTGAGTATGTGTTCACTGACAGAACTATTCTCCTCCATCTTACAGCTATAGAACTTATTGGAGACTTCATATCTCTCAATCCGGGCATTTGCTTGAAATATTAACTTCAACTCCTGGAACATCTCA
Organism: Triticum dicoccoides; assembly: GCF_002162155.2. Lineage (NCBI taxonomy): Eukaryota > Viridiplantae > Streptophyta > Magnoliopsida > Poales > Poaceae > Triticum > Triticum dicoccoides. The sequence continues at coordinate 771,740,399 of NC_041385.1, forward strand.
TATGCTCCATGACGTTCAAAACGTCGTTGAAGACCCGGTTCCAAGCCGTAAAGCATGACACACTGAACTATCGAGTAGTCATCAGCTTTGCTCTGCCAGACGTTCTTAACGTCATCAGTTGCATCTGCAGCAGGCCTGACACCCAGCAGTGCTTCCAGGACGTAATTCTTCTGTGCAGCAATGAGGATAATCCTCATGTTACGGACCCAGTCCGTGTAATTGCTACCATCATCTTTCAACTTAGCTTTCTCAAGGAACGCATTAAATTCAACATAACAACAGCACGAGCCATCTATCTACAACAAACATAGACAAGTAAAATACTATCAGGTACTAAGTTCATGATAAATTTAAGTTCAATTAATCATATTACTTAAGAACTCCCACTTAGACAGACATCACTCTAGTCATCTAAGTGATCACGTGATCCAAATCAACTAAACCATGTCCGATCATCACGTGAGATGGAGTAGTTTTCAATGGTGAACATCACTATGTTGATCATATCTACTATATGATTCACGTTTGACCTTTCGGTCTCCGTGTTCCGAGGCCATATCTGTATATGCTAGGCTCGTCAAGTTTTAACCTGATTATTTCGCGTGTGCAACTATTTTGCACCCGTTGTATTTGAACATAGAGCCTATCACACCCGATCATCACGTGGTGTCTCAGCATGAAGAACTTTCACAACGGTGCATACTCAGGGAGAACACTTCTTGAAAATTTTAGTGAGAGATCATCTTAAAATGCTACCGTCAATCAAAGCAAGATAAGATGCATAAAGGATAAACATCACATGCAATCAATATAAGTGATATGATATGGCCATCATCATCTTGTGCTTGTGATCTCCATCTTCGAAGCACCATCGTGATCACCATCGTCACAGGCGCGACACCTTGATCTCCATCGTAGCATCGTTGTCGTTACGCCATCTATTGCTTCTACGACTATCGCTACCGCTTAGTGATAAAGTAAAGCAATTACAGGGCGTTTGCATTTCATACAATAAAGCGACAACCATATGGCTCCTGCCAGTTGCCGATAACTTTGGTTACAAAACATGATCATCTCATACAATAAAATATAGCATCACGTCTTGACCATATCACATCACAACATGCCCTGCAAAAACAAGTTAGACGTCCTCTACTTTGTTGTTGCAAATTTTACGTGGCTGCTACGGGCTGAGCAAGAACCGTTCTTACCTACGCACCAAAACCACAACGATAGTTCGTCAAGTTAGTGTTGTTTTAACCTTCGCAAGGACCGGACGTAGCCACACTCGGTTCAACTAAAGTTGGAGAAACAGACACCCACTAGTCACCTGTGTGCAAAGCACGTCGGTAAAACCAGTCTCGCGTAAGCGTACGCGTAATGTCAGTTCGGGCCGCTTCATCCAACAATACCGCCGAACCAAAGTATGACATGCTGGTAAGCAGTATGACTTGTATCGCCCACAACTCACTTGAGTTCTACTCGTGCATATAACATCAACGCATATAACCTAGGCTCGGATGCCACTGTTGGGGAACGTAGTAATTTAAAAAAAAAAATTCCTACGCATACGCAAGATCATGGTGATGCATAGCAACGAGAGGGGAGAGTGTAATCTACATACCCTTGTAGACCGAAAGCGGAAGCGTAGAACAACGCGATTGATGTAGTCGTACGTCTTCACGGCCCGACCGATCAAGCACCGAAACTACGGCACCTTCGAGTTCTAGCACACGTTCAGCTCGATGACGTCCCTCGAACTCCGATCCAGCCGAGTGTCGAGGGAGAGTTCCGTCAGCACGACGGCGTGGTGACGATCTTGATGTTCTACCGTCGCAGGGCTTCGCCTAAGCACCGCTACAATATTATCGAGGAGGACTATGGTGGAGGGGGGCACCGCACACAGCTAATAGATCTCAAGGATCAATTGTTGTTGTGTCTTTGGGGTGCCCCCCTGCCCCCACATATATAGGAGCAAGGGGGGAGGCGGCCGGCCTATGGAGGGGGCGCACCAAGGGGGGAGTCCTACTCCCACCAAGAGTAGGACTCCTCCTTTCCTTGTTGGAGAAGAAAAAAGGAGGAGAGGGAGAAGGAAAAGGGGGCCGGCCCCCTTGTCCAATTCGGACCAGAGGGGGGGCGCAGGCCTCCTTCCTTTTGGCCTCTCTCCTCTATTCCCGTATGGCCCAATAAGGCCCATATACTCCCCGGCGAATTCCCGTAACTCTCCGGTACTCCAAAAAATACCCGAATCACTTGGAACCTTTCCGAACTCCGAATATAGTCGTCCAATATATCGATCTTTACGTCTCGACCATTTCGAGACTCCTCGTCATGTCCCCGATCTCATCCGGGACTCCGAACTCCTTCGGTACATCAAAACTCATAAACTCATAATATAATTGTCATCGAAACCTTAAGCGTGCGGACCCTACGGGTTCGAGAACAATGTAGACATGACCTAGAACTATTCTCGGTCAATAACCAATAACGGAACCTGGATGCTCATATTGGCTCCCACATATTCTACGAAGATCTTTATCGGTCAAACCGCATAACAACGTACGTTGTTCCCTTTGTCATCGGTATGTTACTTGCCCGAGATTCGATCGTCGGTATCCAATACCTAGTTCAATCTCGTTACTGCTAAGTCTCTTTACTCGTTACGTAATGCATCATTCCGTAACTAACTCATTAGTTACATTGCTTGCAAGGCTTATAGTGATGTGCATTACTGAGAGGCCCAGAAATACCTTTCCGACAATCGGAGTGACAAAACCTAATCTCGAAATACGCCAACCCAACACATACCTTTGGAGACACCTGTAGTACTCCTTTATAATCACCCAGTTATGTTGTGACGTTTGGTAGCACCCAAAGTGTTCCTCTAGCAAATGGGAGTTGCATAATCTCATAGTTACAGGAACATGTATAAGTCATGAAGAAAGCAATAGCAACATACTAAACGATCAAGTGCTAGGCTAACGGAATGGGTTATGTCAATCACATCATTCTCCTAATGATGTGATCCCGTTAATCAAATGACAACTTTTTTGTCTATGGTTAGGAAACATAACCATCTTTGATAAACGAGCTAGTCAAGTAGAGGCATACTGGTGACACTATATGTTTGTCTATGTATTCACACATGTATCATGTTTCCGGTTAATACAATTCTAGCATGAATAATAAACATTTATCATGATATGAGGAAATAAATAATAACTTTATTATTGCCTCTAGGGCATATTTCCTTCAGGTTGATGTGTATTATATGGTGTTATTTTAGTACGAACTCTTGGTTAGGTCGATCAAAAATAATAGCTTGGTTTTATTTTAGTACGAACTCTAGGATAGATTGATCGGAAAGAATAGCTTTGAGGTGGTTTCGTACCCTACAAACAATTTCGTCTTATCTTCTCCGCTAGATAAGAAGTTTGGAGTGATTCTTCATCGCACGTGAGGGATGGTTATATGATCCAATTATATTAGCATTGTTGAGAGATTGCACTAGTGAAAGTACGACCCTAGGTCCCATTTTCAAGCATTGCAATATCGTTTGTGCTCCGTATTATCAATTGCTACCTTCCTGTTTTTTATTGTTCTTATTACAAAAACCAATATCTACTATCCATATTACACTTGTATCACCATCTCTTCATCGAACTAGTGCACCTATACAAATTACCATTGTATTTGGTGTGTTGGGGACACAAGGGACTCTTTTTTATTTGGTTGCAAGGTTGTTTGAGAGAGAACATCTTCATCCCACGCCTCCCACAGATTGATAAACCTTAGGTCGTCCACTTGAGGGGAAATTGCTACTGTCCTACAAAACTCTGCGCTTGGAGGCCCAACACGAGTCTACAAGAATAAAGTTGCGCAGTAGACATCCCGGTGGTTATGGAAGCCAAGAGAGAAAGAAGAAAGAGGAAGCAAGTGAAATGCAGAAGCTCAGTGGAAGATTAGCGAAACTAGAGGAACTTGAGAGCCAGCAAGCTACCGACCAACCATCTTAGCGGCACGAAGATCCTTCCTTCGACACTGCCCTAGAAGCTACCCACCATCTCACCGGAGAATCAGCGTGGCTTCCACGGAGCTCATTCAGCCTGATTTCACGGCTCCTCGCTACCCCGTGAATAGTATCACGGAGGCTGAACATTGTGTGCTAATGGCAAAATGCCAGAACCTGACCTTGAAGTCGGCGGTCGGCTCTGTTTTACCTCCTCGAGCTGAGGGAACTTCCATTGCCATCCAATTCAACATGGATATGCTATTGTCATGTTGGATGATATAATGGAGGGATTTGAGGGGCTGGAGCTTGACTACCCTACAGGTGAAGGGAATATTCTTCTGGAAAATACTTGAAGGAGTACATGTCCATGAAGAAAGGAGAACATCAAGCTTCCAAATTGGACGCCGCCTCAGTAGACTCAGCCGGATGAGGCCCCTCGGCAGGCTTAGCCAGATGAGGCCCCTCAACAGAGTCCTCTTCCGCCTTAGTTGTCTCCGGCGCGTCAGCGGACTCCACCTCCTCCTCCTCCTCTGCCTCCTCCGGCGCGTCAGCGGACTCCACATCCTCTGGCACGTCAGCGGACTTTGCTGCCTCAGCAACGGCGGAAGAGAGATGCCACTACTCCGGCGGCTAGTAGTACAAAAGGCGGGAAGAAATTTAGAGCTGGTCCAAGCCTCGGGGTTCCTCCAAAGTTACCATATGAGAGGACTGAGAAGGAAACCAATGACATCGTGGATGCCGAAGTGCAGGCCATTTTGAACGGAAACCTCCACCTCCGAAGGAAACAATAGATCTGCTGAAAGCGAAGCGCACTTTGGATGCCCTTAAGCAACTACTACTTCTTGAGCTTGCGTTGGGTTTTCTCTTGAAGAGGAAAGGGTGATGTAGTAAAAGTAGAGATTAGTATTTCCCTCAGTTTGAGAATCAAGGTATCAATCCAGTAGGACAATGCACAAATCACAGAATACCTACACAAACAATCAAGCAACTTGCACCCAACGCGATAAAGGGGTTGTCAATCCCTTCACGGTTACTTGCAAAAGTGAGACCTGATAGAGATAGATAAACGATAAAGTAAATATTGTTGGTATTTTTGGTTTATAGATCAGAAAGTAAAAGATTGCAAAAAGAGTAGATCAAAAACTAATATTGTAGATCGGAAAATTATACTATGGAAAATAGACTCGGGGGCCATAAGTTTCACTAGAGGCTTCTCTCAAGATAGCAAATAATACGGTGGGTGAACAAATTACTGCCGAGCAATTGATAGAAAAGCGCAAAGTTATGACGATATCTAAGGGAATGATCATGAATGTAGGCATCACATCCGTGTCAAGTAGACCGAAACGATTCTGCATATACTACTATTACTCCACACATCAACGGCTATCCAGCATGCATCTAGAGTATTAAGTTCATAAAGAACAGAGTAATGCATTAAGTAAGGTGACATGCTGTAGAGGAATTAACTCAAGCAATATGATGAAACCCCCATATTTTTATCCTCGATGGCAACAATAAAATACGTGCCTTGCTGCCCCTACTGTCACCGGGAAAGAACACCGTAAGATTGAATCCAAAGCTAAGCATTTCTCCCATTGCAAGAAAAACCAATGTAGTTGGCCAAACCAAATCGATAGTTCGAAGAGAATTACGAAGATATAAAATCATGCATAAAAGAATTCAGAGAAGATTCAAATAATATTCATAGATAAGCTGATCATAAATCCACAATTCATCGGATCTCGACAAACACACCGCAAAAAAGTATTACATGAATAGATCTCCAAGAACATCAAGGAGAACATGGTATTGAGAATCAAAGAGAGAGAAGAAGCCATCTAGTTACTAGATATGGACCCGTAGGTCTGTGGTAAACTACGCACGCTTCATCGGAAGGACAATAGAGTTGGTGTAGAAGCCCTCCGTGATCGAATCCCCCTTCGGCAGGATGCCGGAAAAGGCCCCTCGATGGGATCTCATGAGTACGGAAGGTTGCGGTGGTGGAAAAGTGTTTTGTGGATGCCTCTGGTGGTTTGGGGATATATGGGAATATATAGGCGAAAGAATTAGGTCAGGAGGTGCACGAGGGGCCCACAAGGGTGGGGGCGCGCCCTCCGGCCTTATGGCCGCCTCATGGCTCCTCTGACTTCATCTCCAAGCCTCCTGGGTTTTTTTTCTGGTCCAAGAATAATCATCGCGAATGTTTTATTCCGTTTGGTATTCCTTTTCTGCGAAACTCAAAATTAGGGGAAAAAACAGGAACTGGCACTAGGCTCTAGATTAATAGGTTACTCCCCAAAAAAAATATAAAATAGCATATTAATGCATATAAAACTGTTGGGGAACGTAGCATGCGATTTCAAAAAAATTCCTACGCTCATGCAAGATCTATCTAGGAGATGCATAACAACGAGAGGGGGAGAGTGTGTCCATGTACCCTCGTATACCGAAAGCGGAAGCGTTTTACAAAACGGTTGATGTAGTCGAACTTCTTCTCGTTCCGACCGATCAAGCACCGAACGCACGACACCTCCGAGTTCTGAACACGTTCAGCTCGATGACGTCCCTCGAACTCTTGATCCAGAAAAGTGTCGAGGGAGCATTTCGTCGGCAAGACGGCGTAGTGACGGTGATGGTGAAGTGATCTGCGCAGAGCTTCGCCTAAGCACTACGTGAATATGACCGGAGGCGTAAACTATGGAAGGGGGGCGCCGCACACAACTTGGAACAATTGATGGCGTGTTGTAGGCTCCCCCCACGTATATATAGGAGGGAGGGGGAGGCCGACCCTAGGCGCGCCCAAGTAGGAGGAATCCTACTTGGGCTCCTAGTTGGATTCGCCTCCCCCCCTTTCCTTTTATCGGAGGGGGAAAGGGGGAAAGAGAGAGAGGGGGAGAAGGAAAGGGGGCCCCGCCCCCTTCCCTAGTCCAATTCGGCCTCCTTCCCTGTGGGGGGTGCGCCACCCCTTTTGTGGGTTGGTGTGCCTCCCTCCTATGGCCCATATCTTCCTCCGAGGGTGTGGGGGGGGGGGTCCGGTAACCCCTCCCCTCCGGTACTCCGATACATACCCAATACATTCCGGAACACTTCAGGTGTTCGAATACTATCATCCATTATATCAATCTTTACCTCTAGACCATTTCGAGACTCCTCGTCATGTTCGTGATCTCATACGGGACTCCGAACAACATTAGGTCACCAAATCACATAACTCATATAATAACAAATCGTCATCGAACGTTAAGCGTGCGGACCCTTCGGGTTCGAGAACTATGTAGACTTGACCGAGACACCTCTAGCGGAACCTGGATGCTCATATTGGCTGCTACATAGTATACCAAGATCTTTATCGGTCGTACCGTAATGACAACATACGTTATTCCCTTTGTCATGGGTATGTTACTTGCCCGAGATTCGATCGTCGGTATCTTCATGCCTAGTTCAATCTCGTTATCGACAAGTCTCTTTACTCGTTCCATAATACATCATTCCGCAACTAACTCATTAGTCACATTGCTTGCAAGGCTTCTTATGATGTGTATTACCGAGAGGGCCCAGAGATACCTCCCCGATACTCGGAGTGACAAATCCTAATCTCGATCTATGCCAACCCAACAAACACCTTCGGAGATACCCGTAGAGCATCTCTATAATCACCCAGTTACATTGTGACGTTTGATAGCACACAAGGTATTCCTCCGGTATCCAGGAGTTGCATAATCTCATAGTCAAAGGAATATGTATATGACATGAAGGAAGCAATAGCAATAAAACTAAACGATCAATATGCTAAGCTAACGGATGGGCCATGTCCATCACATCATTCTCCTAATGATGTGACACCGTTCATCAAATGACAACACATGTCTATGGTTAGGAAACTTAACCATCTTTGATTAACGAGCTAGTCTATTAGAGGCTTACTAGGGACACTATGTTTTGTCTATGTATCCATAGATGTATCAAGTTTCTGGTTAATTCAATTCTAGCATGAATAATAAAGATTTATCATGATATAAGGAAATATAAAATAACAACTTTATTATTGCCTCTAGAGCATATTTCCTCCAGTCTCCCACTTGCACTTGCCTCTAGGGATTATTGGATCACTACTTTAGACATATTTTTGTAATGACAAAATGTGTCATGTTTGTCATACTTTCGGTATATATGTTGTCTTGCCCTTTGGCTATGACCTGTTTTTTTATGTAAATTTACTGTATTGGTCTAATCCATTCTGAGCAATCGCTTTAATTCCCTCTATTAACAAACGCATTGAAATTGATTCTGTCTTAGTCTCATGCCGATGTTGATCACCATTGTGTCTCGCTCCTACCACAATTGAATGTTTCTTCTTCACTATATTGTTATGTTGTAAACCTGAGTTCATATTAACTTAGCATTACCTGCCTGACCAAATGTTGAGACCGGCACCCTCGCGTCAAGGCGCGATCCTGATCTAGTGGCATATGAAAGGCCAATGTGGCACTGAAAATGCATATCGTGCCATGGAAAGCGACATAGGGGACCCTTGCTACAAACCAGTATAAGGTATATCGTCATTTGTCGAAGCAGGGTGCTTGTCCGCCGTGTGGTCTCAAAAGGCAAGCAAGCTTCCATGCCCTAGTTATTTGCTCTCACGCAAGCAAGATCCATGGCAAAGAAGTATCTCGGGTGGACACGACGATTTGAAGCTTAGAGCATCTTCAACAGTCGTGCTTAATATGAGGCGCACGCGGGAAACAACACTTTTAGCGCGCGCGGAGTGTTTTCGCGCGTGCCAGCGGGCACGGGAAATTTCAGCGCGCGGGGAAAAACTGCCTGACGCGCGTTAATTTTGGAGCACCGCGTCCGGTGCGCTCTATAAAACGCGTGCGCCCGATGCTCTCACCGCACACTCGAGTGCCGACGCCCCCTTCTTCCTCCTGCCACCCTCTTCTTCCTCGCACCTGACGCCCCGACGCCGACATGCCCCGCACCGCCGAAGCATCTCCGGCTACCACGGCATCCGCGTCCGCCCTTCTGGCGCATTCTATGCGGAGATCTGCTCCGGTGACGCGCGTCTCGCTCTCGGGATGTTCGAGACCGCACACGAGGCCGCCCACGCGTACGACGCGGCGGCGTGGCGCCTCGGGAGGCCTCGCGCATAGATGGACTTCTAGGACGTCTGGACGTGCGAACAGGCACAGGCAGTCGCCCCTCCGCCGCGGATAGTAACTGACGCCGACCGTCAGGAACACCGTCGGCAGCAGCGCTGCCTCCTCATAGGTGGACGAGCGAGCCATGGCGGAGTGGCGCCAGCGCCACCCGGAGGACGTCGCCAATGAGAACACCTTCTCGGCGAAGAGGAGGGTAAGGCGGCGCGCGGAATGGGTAGACAGGCGTCGTCGGAAGGCTCTGGCGATATCGCAGTGTGATCTGTGACAGGCATCATTCTTCTCTGACAATGACGATTGGTGGGAAGACGTGTTCCTTGATACGTCGGACGACACAAGCGAGGAGGAGGAGGACGATGACTCAGAGTAGTTTCTAGTTGCACCCTAGTTTCTACCTCGGACTAGTGTCTTTTTTTTACCTATCTATGCTATGAACTATCTATGTATCGCTTTTTTTATCTATTTTATTTATCTATGCCTATGGTTTTTTATTTGGTTAGAGTGCATAGCGCCGGGTTTTTTCAGCGTTGTTGGAGCGGCTCCGACGCGCTATATTTTGCAACGACCGCTGGAGCCAGCGAATCGCGGCGCGCAAAACCTCACGATTCCGGCGCGCTAAACTGTTTTTTAGCGTGTTGCGCGGCTGTTGGAGATACTCTTATAGCTCAAATTTACGGTACAAGGGAAATTACCATGGAATAAAAATATCCCTTTTTACCTGGAAAAAAACATACACGACCTGGGCTTATAAAGGAGCCCCACTCGTTTCACTAACAGGTTGGCCCCACATCAATTCCTGCCGCGTCACCCACTCGTTCCCGCCTTGGCGCCCTTCTGCCTTAGAGCATTACTAGTAGAACCTTCAAACCCTCAAATCCTTAAAGCAGTTTTAAGGGTTGAGAAGTGCCACTTTTTGACACTTTTAAGGGTTGAAAAACAGGGGCAAATACTAGAACCCTCAAACCCAACCCTTATAACGGAATATTCCGTCGAGCACCTCGGGAATTCCGTGGAGCACCTCGTGCACGACGGGCAGAGGGTCGACGATTGGGGGCGCGGGCGCGGTCTTCGTCCGGGAGGTGGTCCTCTTCACGACTGGGGTCCCTGCCGCGGCGAGCTTGGCCACCGCAGCACCCTTCGGCCCAACCGACGACGTCTTACGACGGCGCTTGGTGGTGGGCGGCTGCGGCGGGGCGAGGGAGGAGGCGGGGGCCAGGACGACTGCGGGCTGCGGAGGGACGACGTGCTGGCTAGCACGCCGCCGCTTAGCGCCGAGGACGTGGGTGGCGGCCACCACCAACGCGACCTGCGCCTAGCTCGGGACAGGCGGCTGCTGGGCCGACGTGGGCGTCGCGGAGGCGGCGATTGGGGGCGGGGCGACGG
>NC_041385.1:771751417-771773485 GCF_002162155.2 Triticum dicoccoides
GACTGCGGGCTGCGGAGGGACGACGTGCTGGCTAGCACGCCGCCGCTTGGCGCCGAGGACGTGGGTGGCGGCCACCACCGACACGACCTGCGCCTGGCTCGGGACAGGCGGCTGCTGGGCCGACGTGGGCGTCGCGGAGGCGGCGACTGGGGGCGGGGCGACGGGCGGGGCAAGGGAGGAGGCGAGCGTGAGGACGGGGGCGGGCGGCGGCTCCATGGCGCGCGGCGGCCGGCGGTGATTGGGGGCAGGGCGACGGGCGAGGCAAGGGAGGAGGCGGGCGACGAACCTGATTTTTCTCTCCCGCGCGCGCAACAGACAAATAGAGGTTGGGGCTGTTTCCCCTCTCAAACACTTACTTTTAGAGGCTGGGAGAGCGATCCGGGCTCTAACCCTTAAAATTGTTTACAGGTTTAGGGGTTAAAGGGTTCTAGTCTTTGTGTTTTTTTCGTCTCAACACGTAAAAAACGGTTATTTTTGAGGGTTTAAGGGTACTACTAGTAATGCTCTTACACCTTCAGTTTCGTCAGTTCCAGCCTGAGTTGCATCCCTTGCTTCAGTATAGGAGTGTGACAGTATGTTCTGTAGGCGCACTTCTTCACTAGAGCCAAATTAACGATTACGTACTATGTGTCTATGTCAGCTACCCTAATTTCAGTCTAAAAAAAGCTACCTTAATTTCATTAATTAATGAATATATTTATTTGTGGTAGTATGATCTGCTTGACTTCTAATCAACACAGCTAACAGAACTGATGGGTGCTCTGAATTCTGATACATACTCCCAAAGTTCCGATTTATTCGTCATGGTTTTAGTTCAAATTTTGAACTAAACCCACGACGAGTAAATCGGAACGGAGGGAGTATATCCTACGGCCAAACTATTAGTACCCTTTTAGCAACAAAATCTACTATTGGAGTAGCCTCTTGGGCTAATAAATCTATAAAGCGCTCTCTATCAGAGTAAGTATATATCATGCTACTTACCCTGTGAACTCAAGAACTCCATAAAGCTGAGATCAGAGTATATATCAATCAGGCTACTAAGGCAAAATTGCATGCTGGCTGGCATCAGGCAAAAACTGCCAACAACAACAACAACATAATGATTTGGTAAGAAACTCTTTCCAGCTGAGACCAGCATAATGCATAGCACAAATAAAAATATGGTGCATAGAAAATCTATGCATGCTGACAACAACAATAACAACAACAACAACAACAACAACAACAACATAATGATTTGGTAAGAAACTCTTTCCAGCTGAGACCAGCATAATGCATAGCACAAATAAAAATATAGTGCATAGAAAATCTATGCATGCTGACAACAACAACAACAACAACATAATGATTTGGTAAGAAACTCTTTCCAGCTGAAACCAGCATAATGCATAGCACAAATAAAAATATAGTGCATAAAAAATCTATTCATGCTGACAACAACAACAAAAACAACATAATACACAAGGTTGGACGAACCAGAGAGGCCAGACAGCTATGCTGACAATTGACTACTAAAACGTAAAATAAGACAAACACTATCAAATTCGATCTGTTGCGTCCACCCACATCCCACAAAAAACTTGTCTTGGCACACTAAGCATTCCCCAAAAAAGGTTTTTTAGCTGCTGCCAGGTCCTTACCACAACACGAAGTCGCTGCCAGGTCTTGTACAAAGCTACTGTACAAACTAACTTACAGGGATCCTTTCTGCTTTGTAGTAGTACTGGAGGTCAAAAGGGTCAGCAAACCCAAAATCACAAGCTATCTGGTGGCAGTAAGCCGGACCTCCACCGCCATCAGTTAACGGGCTCTTGAAGAGCTGCAGTTTGCAAGATTTGTTGTTCCACTTTGCGCCGGTCAGAGGCTTCAGCTTGGCATTCAGACCATCATCCCCAGGAGAGAAACATTCCTCGGCCACCACGACCACCATCTGCTCCAGCACCCGTCCTCTCTCCGCGATGAACTTGAGGAAAGCAACCTCGCTTCTCGACCCTTGGAACTCGTAGAAGAACACCTTCTTCATGCTCTGCACCACGCATTTGATGGGACCATCCTCCTGCCAGAACTTGAGATTGACCTTGCCAGTGGGCTCTTCAGATATGAGAGGGGACTGCAGATGAAATCAATCAGTGCTTACATAGTTTGATGTGATATATGTATAATATATGAGCACATAACTACATATAATGCAGCAGCGGCAGGCCATCAATCATAAAACTAATCTTAGTCATAGCTCTGACCATGCTTGATATACAATCAATTATGACCATGCTAGATATACCATTGCCACTAGTATTGCAAAATTGCCAATGCAGCACGTGTATCTAGTTAAGTTAACCAAGTTTACATGGACATGGAGCGTCTCCAGGTTGGGGAAGCATCTGAGGAAGCCTGGCACTTTCTTCACAGCGCTGCGGACACCGAACTGCACCTCCATGGCCAAAATCTGGACACTAGGGACAACCTTCTCCTTGCTCCCAGCCTGCAATGCGCCCAAGGACAGATAAACTAATTGGCATTATCAATTCACATAGGTACAGACATGCAAATCAAATTAGGATCTGCTGTGAGCTGCATACCACTATGACGGTGTCGCTAATCCCCAATTCCTGCCCTCCCGGCTGAAGGTATCCCATCACACGCAGGTTGGGTGCACGGCCAATCTTGATACTGGAAGAGCGTTTCTTTTTCCCGGGGGGAGTGGGCTCGGCCCTGGGAACAGTTTCCCATTGGAACAGCCTCTCCAAGCGAGGGGCATCCACCACGTCGATGTACTGCAAGCAGGTAAGGGCCAGCTGAAGACACCGCAGGCTTTGGCTGACAAGGCGGAGGCGCACTCCGCTCTGGCTCCACATGATGAGGAGGAACTCCAGGACGGGGCTTCTCTCGAGCATGAAGGCCAGATCACGGTCCTCCATGACAGTCATGCAAAGGCCGAGCTCCAGGAGGTTGGGGAATCTGGCACCGCGCGGTACGGCGGCGGTGTCCGGGAGCCTCCAGACGCCGAGGTAGAGGCGGGTGAGGGAGGCGCAGCTGAAGAGCGTGGCGGGGAGGCGCAGGTCAATCGGCCAAGGGCGGTTGACAAAGACGAGATCTTTGACCCCCTTGGCGACGAGGGTGTCGATCCAGCGCGCCATCTCGCCTAGGTGCTCGTCCATGTTGCTGCAGGTGAGGTGGACGAAGCGGAAGGGGCCCGGGTGCGCCGCGAGGGCGCTGGACACCGATGCGGTGACGGCTCGGGGAGAGGGAGCGCCGATGATGAACGGGCCGGACGCGCCGCCGTCTGGAAGCATATGGCTGTCGACAAGTGTAAGGGGCGCCGAGCGCCAGAGCGGGCGCCAGCGTGAGGCGAGGGCGGCGGTGCGCGCGGCGTCCTTGGCGGGGAGGCGGGAGATGATGTCGAGGAGGACCACGTCGGGGAGGCGGCTGATGCGGTCGACGCCGTCGGGGACCCAGGAAGCGCCGGCGAGCGAGAGGGTGGCGGTGGGGGAGACGGGCGGGGCCGGGAGGTAGCGGTGCACCATGTAGAGCATCATGTTGGAGCCGAGATCCAGCGTCTCAGGGTCCTGGCCATGGCGCTCCAGGTCGGCGCGGATGTCGCTCCTAGAGATGACCCCGGAGGGGCCGAGGATCACTCGCGGGTCCATCTCCATGGCCGCCGGCGGAGGGGGAGGGGGAGGGGGGGAGAGGCGACGGCGAGGGTTTGGTTCGGGGAGCAGTGGGGAATGGAGGAGTGGTGGTGAGAGTGAGATATTGGGCCAGGCAAATGTGGGAAACGGAAGCAGGCATCTCCTGGGCCCATGAAACAGCTTCTGGTGATTTATTTTTTGAACTGAGCTTCTGTCCAATTTGATCGAACGACGTCCGTGTTTACTTCACATTGAAATCCCAAGGCAAGGCACAACGTCCGTGTTAGTTCGTTCAAATTGTGTGGTTTCCTTTTTCAGCTTTTCATGTTGCATGTATATATTTTTGCAGGATTTCATATTATATTACGTATAAGGAAACCGAGGCGCGACTTTCAGTTTACAATGTTAGCTACTCCCTCCTCTCCAAAATGTATGTTCAAGGCAAAAAGAAGAAAATTCACGGTTTGTTCCGCAAGACGATCCCCAGATGTGAGGGCCTCGAGCTCTAGGGGTGCAGAGAAGACACATTGGAAGCGGTTGTGGAAGAAGCCATGCCCGTCGAAGGTTCGTAACTTTTGGTGGATGGTTATTAAGAAATGTGTTCCCTGCTATGTCATCTTACATGACAAACATATGAGTGGGTCGCTTTTTGCGAGACTTGCAGCCTAGAGGAGTCTATCACACATGCCCCCTTTTGAATGTACATGGGCCAAGCTTTTGTGGCAAGGGATCAATAAGTTGACGGTTCTCAAGGTCCCGATGCTCCATCCCACTTATGGGCAATTGAACTAATTAAATTAGTCAAGGTGAATGGTAAAGAAGCACATATTATTTATGTGGATGCTGGGAGGTCTTAGGTGAGATGAATGAGAGTAGAGGTGATCAATGGCGGATATGTAATCCGCCCGACCAAATGCCGAAGATTATGATTTCTCCAAGTTATCCACGCGTACTAAGTAGTAAGAAAACATGTAGCCCAGTACATCGGAGCAATGAAGAATATGAAGTGAAATTACAGAAGTCTAAGGACGTTGCATTAGATCTAACCTAGATGAGAGAGAAGAGGTGGCCAACTTGGAAGAGGGCAGCAACCAGGGTTGTTTCTGGTGCCTCATGATGCACCATCTGCCCCCCCCCCCCTATATATATGTGTCCCAAAGGGGGCCGACCTACCCCCCTTGCGCTAGAGAGTCCTATTAGGACCCCCCACCCCACCATGTGGCATTCTACAACACGTCAATGACATAACCTTCTACAAGTGATTTTCTTCGTGGGAGATAGTCTCCATCAAAGGGGGGCACCTTGTCCACCACAAATACATTGTAGGCAAGGGTGGACAAGAATTTGATTGGGCGACTTTTAAACTCATAAGATTTGTATATTTTTTCTCTCAGACCACAAACATTTTCAATATAATCTTCATGAATTGGGTAGGGGCGCAAATAAAATGGTTGTTCAATACTAGATAAAATGCCTCGCAAAAAAACTACCAGATAAAATGGACATAATTTGCACATACACGCAGATAGTTGTATTGAGTTGCATCTCAGAAAGTCGTGTACTACTGTATTGTTATGGTATTGTCTTGGTTGTGTGCATCACATGCAAGTCAGAGTTGGAGAGGAAGGTGGAGACCTGGAGGATGCTGCGATTGCTGGGACAACAACACCAATATGGTCGACCATGGTTGTGCCTGGGAGACTTCAACGAGATCCTGACCGGGGATGAGAAGATTGGAGGGGCAGTAAGGGCGCAACGGTTTATGGACAATTTCAGAGGGGCACTTGAGGCTTGTGAGCTTAGTGACCTAGGCTTTGAGGGAGACAAATTCACTTGGCGAAACCATAGCAAAGAAGTGGCCACATACATTTGTGAGCGCCTCGACCGAGCGACGGTCAACGCTGCGTGGTGTGAGTGGTTCCCCGAGTTCACCGTGCAGAACGGTGCTCCTCGCCACTCCGATCACAGGCCAGTTATTGTATGTACCAAAGGAGAAAATAAGAGAGATCCTGGAGGCGATCGGGGCTTTCGATTTGAGTCATGGTGGCTCCGGGAGGAAGGTTGCAGTGCTAAGATACAAGGCGCATGGGAGCAAGGATGCATGGAGGGTTCGGGTGACGTGGCCTCTGCCATGAGGAATGTGGTGGGAAGGATGAGAATCTGGGGGAAGGAGGTGGCAGGTGAGCTAGAGGAGCAACTGAGAAAGGCTCGTAGGGAGTTGGAGAAATGCATGAGGGCACCAGTGTCAGAAGAGAAAATTCGGGAGGAAGGCAGGCTACGGTGCCTTGTTGAGGAGTTGGAATGTAAGAAGAACACCAAGGCCAAACACCATTCTCATGTTTCTTGGTTGCGGGATGACAACAAAAGTACCAAGTATTTCATGGCGGTGGCCTCTGCAAAACGGAAAGCTAACAGGATAAAGAAGTTGAGGAAGGAAGATGGTGTGGAGGTGAAGGAAGGGGAAGACCTAAATAACTATGTGCGTTCCTATTTACAGAATCTGTTTACTTCTTCTAGGTGTTCTAGGTTGCCAGAGCTCATTGACAAGGTGCAGCCGAAAGTCACTAGTGCTATGAGAGGAATACTTGAAGCTGAGGTGTCCAGAGAAGAAGTTAAGGCGGCACTTGACCATATTGGGATCTTAAGGCCCCGGGACCGGATGGGATGCCATCGTTGGTGTACAAGAAGCATTGGCATTTCATGGGGGAGAAAGTTGTTGATGAGGTGCTCTTGGTCCTCAATGGTGTCAGGATGCCGAACGGTTGGAATGATACGGTTGTGGTGCTTATCCCAAAGGTCAAGAGTCCAAACAGAATCAAGGATTTGCGCCCGATTAGTTTGTGCAATGTGATATACAAGTTGGTGTCGAAAGTGATTGCCAACTGGCTCAAATTGGTTCTTCCGGACATCATCTCTTAGAACCAAAGTGCGTTTGTGCTTGGGAGGCTTATTACGGATAATGTTCTCATTGCCTATGAAGTATCACACTACTTGTTGAATAAGAAAAAGGGCAAGGAAGGTATTGTTGCAGTCAAGGCAGACATGAGTAAGGCTTATGATAGGGTGCAGTGGGAGTTTCTAAGAGCCATGCTGAACAAACTTGGGTTTGGGCCATGATGGATCAACTTGGTGTTGCATTGTGTGACCTCGGTTCGCTACCAGATCAAGGTGAATGGAACCTTAACAGAACAGTTTTCACCCACGCAGGGCCTTCACCAAGGAGACCCAATATCGCCGTACTTCTTTGTCATCTGTGCGGAAGGACTTTCGGCGTTGTTGCATGAGGCGGAGCAAGTAGGAAAAATTTCTGGAGTGAAAATTTGCCATAATGCTCCGAGTCTATCACACCTATTGTTTGCGGATGATTCGGTTATGTTGCTGAAAGCGAAGCATGAGGAAGCCCGAGAGCTGCGCCAGATCCTTGATCTGTACGAATGCTGCTCTGGGCAGTGTATCAACCTGGAGAAATCAGCCATTATGTTTAGCCCAAACACTAGGGATGCAACAAAGGCTCAGGTGAAAAATGCTCTGCAAATTCAGAGTGAATCTTGGAATGAGAAGTATCTGGGCCTTCCTGTTCACATTGGGAGATCCAGGAGAAAAGCTTTTGCCTTCGTGAAAGGGGCTTTGGCTGGATGGGTGTATGGATGGAAGGAGAGGCTTATTGCTAAGTACGGGAAAGAGACTCTGGTTACAACAGTTGCTTGGGCCATTCCCACATTCGCAATGTCATGTTTTTACTTGACCAAATCCTTCTGCGAGGAGCTTAGTTCCCTGATTGGAAACTACTGGTGGAGCCAATAGGACAAGGAACATACGACCCACTGGATTAGTTGGAACAAACTGATTAGGCCTAAAGCTTTGGGAGGGCTCGGGTTCCGTGATATGCACGGTTTCAACCTTGCTATGTTATCCAGACAAATTTGGAGGATCATTCAAAACCCGGAGTCCCTGTGTGCTAGGGTTTTGCAGGCCCGCTACTTCCCAAATGGGAATATTTTGGAGGCTGTTCCAAGGGAGGGGATGTCCTATGCCTGGTGTAGTTTGTTGCACAGGCTAAATCTGTTTTGGGAGGGCTATATATGAAGGATTGGGGATGGCACAGGCGTACGCATTTGGTTGGACCCATGGATTCCACGGCCTTTGTCCAGACGCGTCATCACCCCGCGCGGATCAAGCCTCCTGGAGTGGGTTAGCAATCTCGTTAATCCAACCACTGAGTCCTGGGATGAGCAACTGGTGCGGGACACCTTCTGGCCTAATGATGTGAAGCATATACTTCAGATTCCTCTTCGAGATGGTGTCCCCGACTTTGTGGCCTGGCAGTATGATAGCAAGGGGATCCACTTGGTTAAGAGTGCTTACAAACTCCACATGCAGCTCGAGCAGTCCAACAGTGATGGAGGGGTCGGTGAGAGTGATAGCAATCCTGGGTGTCTAGACTGAACTGCTGACGACTCCTGGAAGCGGATTTGGCGTTTACCTTGCCCCAAGAACATCTAGATGTTCACGTGGAGATTGAAGCATGAATCCCTTGCCCTCCGTACGAATGTAGCCCGTAAAGGAATCACATCCAAAGTACCAAATGCCTTTTGTGTGGGCTGGCAGACAAGGATGGAGCTCACCTTTTCACAAAATGCAAAACAGTGAGGGGGTGTGGAGAGACTTGGCTATGGAGAAGGAGAGAATGCATCTGGAGGAAATCACGTCCGTGCATGCTATGCTAGATTTCCTTTGGGGTCTGGATGTCAAAAAGCGCCTGCATGTGCTTACTTTCTAGTGGCTATGGTGGTCTAACCGGAATAATTTGAGGGAGGGAGAGTTACCCTTGGAGGCGGATGAGGTGCACTAGTAGAAAAACACCTATTAGTCCCGGTTTGTAAGGGCCTTTAGTCCCGGTTCATGAACCGGGACTAATGGGTCGTTACTAATACCTCCACCCATTAGTCCCGGTTCAAACACGAACCGGGACCAATGTGCCTCCACGTGGCCCTGTGCGCCGAGCCCAGTCAGGGGTCCTTTGGTCCCGGTTGGTGGCTCCAACCGGGACCAAAAGGCATCCACGCGTCTACATTCCAGTGGCTGGGGTTTTTGTTTTTTTAAAGGAGGGGGGTTGGGGGTTTTGGGGGGTTAATTTAGGTGTTCCATATATTGTGTTAGCTAGCTAATTAATAGAGAGAAGTGTCCTCTCTTATGTCTGTGCTTGGTCGACGCTACGTACTATATATACATAAGTGATCGAGAGAACCATTCAGTACAGAAGTTCGTCATGCATACCGAGAGAAGTGATCGATCGACCTCTCCTTCTCCGAGAGATTGGTCGAACAACAAGTTTTCGTATCATGTATCCGACGCTACTGGCTACATACATGTACAATATGTATAAGATCTCTTAATTACACAAACCCCTAGCATTTGAAATCAATTTCCACATGGTATTCTCCGGCTTTACTGATGACGTGTGAGGGAGTTCCGGACTAGGGGGTGTCCGGATAGCCGAACTATCATCATCGACCGGACTCCAAGACTATGAAGATACAAGATTGAAGACTTCGTCCCGTGTCCGGAAGGGACTTTCCTTGGCGTGGAAGGCAAGCTTGGCGATACGGATATGTAGATTTCCTACCATTGTAATCGACTCTGTGTAACCCTAGCCCTCTCCGGTGTCTATATAAACCGGATGGCTTTAGTCCCTAGGACGAACAACGATCATACCATAGGCTAGCTTCTAGGGTTTAGCCTCCTTGATCTCGTGGTAGATCCACTCTTGTAACACACATCATCAATATTAATCAAGTAGGACGTAGGGTTTTACCTCCATCAAGAGGGCCCGAACCTGGGTAAAACATCGTGTTCCTCGTCTCCTGTTACCATCCGCCTAGACGCACAGTTCGGGACCCCCTACCCGAGATCCGCCGGTTTTGACACCGACATTGGTGCTTTCATTGAGAGTTCCTCTGTGTCGTCACCGATAGGCTTGATGGCTTCTTCGACCATCATCAACGACGCAGTCCAGGGTGAGACCTTTCTCCCCAGACAAATCTTCCTATTCGGTGGCTTTGCACTGCGGGCCAATTCGCTTGGCCAACTGGAGCAGATCGAAAGCTACGCCCCTGGCCGTCAGGTCAGATTTGGAAGTTTGAACTTCACGGCTGACATCTGCGGGGACTTGATCCTCGATGGATTCGAGCCACAGCCGAGTGTGCCGCACTGTCACAGCGAGCATGATTTAGCTCTGCAGCCGGACAGTACCCTGGAGGCCGCACTCGAAACCGCTCCGATCTTCAATCTGGAGACGGCTGCGCAGATCGAGGACGAATGCCTAGACACCGCTTCGGGGGCTGCAACCTCTACGGCGATAGAGCCGAACACTGACTTTGTCCCTCATAAAGCTCGTGACTCCGAGGTGCCGGACTCCTCGCCGGACTCCGAATCTCCCGCGCCCCCTCGATCGAATCCGATTGGGCGCCGATCATGGAGTTCACCGCAGCGGACATCTTTCAACACTCACCTTTCGGCGACATCTTGAGTTCGCTAAAACATCTCTCGTTATTAGGAGAGCCCTGGCCGAACTGCGGTCAGGACGGTTGGGATGCGGACGACGAAGAAATTCAAAGCCCACCCACCACCCACTTGGTAGCCGTTGTCGACGATCTAACCGACATGCTAGACTACGACTCCGAAGACATCGACGGTATGGACGACGATGCCGGAGACGAACAAGAACCAGCGCCTACCGGGCACTGGACAGCCACCTCATCATACGACATATACATGATGGATATCCCAAAAGATGGGAATGGCGAAGGAACAGAGGAGGATGACCCCTCCAAGAAACAGCCCAAGTGCTGGCGTCAGCGGCGCCGCTCTAAATCCCGCCACAGCAAGAATGAAGACTCCGGCACTGGAGATAATAATACACCGGACAGTGCCGAAGACAACCCACTCCAGCAAGATACAGCGCAGGAGGACGGAGACGCCAGTCCTTATGAAGGAGCGGCAGAGGAGGAGGCAGAGGATTATACGCCTCCCTCCGGAGACGAGGCAAGCCTCGACGATGACGAATTCGTCGTGCCTGAGGATCCCGTCGAACAAGAGCGTTTTAAACGCAGGCTTATGGCCACGGCGAACAGCCTCAAGAAAAAGCAGCAACAACTTAGAGCTGATCAGGATCTGCTAGCTGACAGATGGACTGAAGTCCTCGCGGCCGAAGAGCATGAGCTCGAACGCCCCTCCAAAAGCTACCCTAAACACAAGCTGCTCCCCCGATTAGAGGAGGAGGCTTACGAACCCGCATCACCAGGAGACAATACGGCTGACCGACCACCCCGTGGTCGCGACAGAGAGGCCTTTAGGCCCCTCACTAGACCCGTACCCCGGTATCGCCCGAAAAGCACATGGCCACAGGGGAACACTCTGGACTTGCGAGATATATTGGAGGATAAGGCAAGACAATCAAGATCGATCTATGGATCGCATGGGCGCCCCACGATACGTGATGATAACCGTCGCACCGGACACAGTAAGTCCGGCCGGGCCGAACAAAATAGACCAAGCTCCCTTGAGCTCCGTCGTGATATCGCCCAGTACAGAGGCGCCGCACACCCACTATGCTTCACAGATGAAGTAATGGATCATCAAATCCCCGAAGGGTTTAAACCCGTCAATATTGAATCCTACGATGGCACAACAGACCCCGCGGTTTGGATCGAAGACTATCTCCTTCACATCCACATGGCCCGCGGTGACGATCTCCACGCCATCAAATACCTCCCCCTCAAACTTAAAGGACCAGCCCGACATTGGCTCAACATCTTGCCAGCAGAGTCAATTGGGAGTTGGGAGGACCTGGAAGCCGCATTCCTCGACAACTTCCAGGGCACTTATGTGCGACCACCAGACGCTGATGACCTAAGCCACATAATTCAGCAGCCAGACGAATCGGCCAGACAATTCTGGACACGGTTCTTAACCAAGAAAAACCAAATCGTCGACTGTCCGGATGCGGAGGCCCTCGCGGCCTTCAAGCATAACATCCGCGACGAGTGGCTTGCCCGGCACCTGGGACAGGAAAAGCTGAAATCCATGGCAGCCCTCACATCACTCATGACCCGCTTCTGCGTGGGTGAGGACAGCTGGCTAGCACGCAGCAACAACCTCAGCAAAAACTCTGGCAGTCCGGATTTCAAGGACCGAAATGGCAGGCCGCGTCGTAACAAAAACAAACGCCGCATTAACGGCGACAATAGTGAGGATACGGCAGTCAATGCCGGGTTCAGAGGCTCTAAACCCGGTCAGCGGAAAAAGCCATTCAAACGAACTACTCCGGGTCCGTCCAATTTGGACCGAATACTCGACCGCTTGTGCCAGATACACGGCACCCCCGAAAAGCTAGCTAACCATACCAACAGGGACTATTGGGTCTTCAAGCAGGCAGGCAAGTTAATTGCCGAAAACAATGACAAGGGGCTGCATAGCGACGACGAGGAAGAGACCCGACCGCCGAACAATAGAGGACAGAAGGGTTTCCCCCCACAGGTGCGGACGGTGAACATGATATACGCAACGCACATACCCAAAAGGGAGCGGAAGCGTGCACTCAGGGATGTCTACGCGATGGAGCCAGTTGCCCCGAAGTTCAATCCATGGTCCTCCTGCCCGATCACTTTTGACCGAAGGGACCACCCCACCAGCATCCGCCACGGCGGATTCGCCGCATTGGTCTTAGACCCAATCATCGATGGATTCCACCTAACCAGAGTCCTGATGGACGGCGGTAGCAGCCTGAACCTGCTTTACCAGGATACAGTGTGCAAAATGGGCATAGACCCCTCAAGGATTAAACCTACCAAAACGACCTTTAAAGGCGTCATACCAGGTGTAGAAGCCAATTGTACAGGCTCAATTACACTGGAAGTGGTCTTCGGATCCCCGGATAACTTCCGAAGCGAGGAGTTAATCTTCGACATAGTCCCGTTCCGCAGCGGCTATCATGCCTTGCTCGGACGTACCGCGTTTGCAAAGTTCAACGCGGTGCCGCACTATGCATACCTCAAGCTCAAGATGCCAGGCCCTCGAGGAGTCATCACGGTCAACGGAAACACTAAACGTTCTCTCCGCATGGAGGAACATACAGCGGCTCTCGCGGCAGAAGTGCAATGCAGCCTCTTAAGGAAATTCTTGAGTCCGGCTGTTAAGCGGCCGGACACAGCTAAGCGCGCCCGGAGTAACATTCAACAAGACCATCTGGCACGTTCCGAGCACGCATAGCAGTGCGGCCCCAACCCCAGCTCCTGCGAAATGTCAAAGTAGGTCCTTCGCGTACACCATTACGCTCTGAAGATACCATGGGCATGGGAGAGGGACACGACCACGATAAGCCCAGATTATGGCTCAACCACACCAGGGGCTCTCAAGTGTGTTGTTCTTTTTTCTTTTCTTTTTACCTTTTATTTTTTACCCATAGGACTCCGTTTGTCAGAGGCCCTGTTCGGTAGTAGACCTGCCGAACTCACGATGCAACAGCCAGGGAAGGATAAAGGCTACAACGAATATACAGGTGGTCTCCATTACGAGCATTTTTATACACCAATCTGCAGCCTACCCCTGGAGGGGGACATGTTTAACAGTCCCATCCCTTGCTTATCGCACTATTTGTATCGTTCTGCATTCATAGCAGCACTTATTGAATAAAACAATGCAGCACCTTTTTGCTTATAATTGCATTTCTTTTTCATACATATGTTCATTCACGGCATGTTGCATCCGTACACTTTGGTATGGCTAATATACACCAGGGGCTTATGTTTCCCGCATTATGGTGTGATGAGTCCGAACACTTTCACAAGTGCGGCACCCCAAACTTATAGCACTATATGCATCGGCTCCGAATCATGTCTTGGGTCAATAGTTGGGTTTGCCCGGCTCCCATGTTTTGGTACCTTATGTTCCGTTATATCGGCTAAGGTAGCACTGGGAGAACCACTGCGATTGCGCCCCAGTTGAGCTGGGTTAACGCCTCAGTGGAGAAAGCTAAAACTGACCGTCATGATGAGGCGAGAGCCGGTCGCTGTTCGAGAGGTTTTTTGCGAGTCCTTAAAGACTTATGCCGCTTAGAGCGAGGAGCCGGATCTTGTCCGGCCCAGGCGTGGATAGCGCCCCAAATTCGGCCTTCCGAAGACTAGGGGCTTCGCCAAAATTTAAAATTATAGAATTCTATGGCTAAGTGAGAGTGTTCAAGCATTATAAGTCCGGTTGCCTTGTTCGCTGTGTTGAACGCCTCCCTAGATGGACCCAAAAATGGGAACAAGAGCGCTCAAGTTTATCCCGAACACCCCAGCACTCTTGGCATGGGGGCTGAAGCCGACGACTTGCCATCTCTCAGATTTGATAAACAGCTGCACAGAAGGTAAAATTTTAAATTAACAAGCGTTGCTTAGCGCATATGAACTAAGTTTTCAGCGCACAGGATAACAAAATGCGAGTCTACTAAAAAATTACATCTTTGGAGCACTCCCCCGCAATAGTGCGGGCGCCCTTCAGCACACTCTTATAATACATCTCGGGCGTGCGATGCTCCTTGCCCTCTGGTGGCGGGTCCGTCACAAGCTTCTGGGCATCCATCTTGCCCCAGTGCACCTTTGCGCGGGCAAGGGCCCGACGGGTACCCTCAATACAGGCGGAGTGCTTGATGACTTCAACCCACGGGCATGCATCCACCAGCCGCCGCACCAGGACGAAGTAGCTCCCAGGCATGGCCTCCTTAGGCCACAGTCGAACTATGAGACCCTTCATGGCCTGTTCGGCCGCCTTGTGGAGCTCGACCAGCTGCTTCAGCTGGTCGCTAAGGGGCACCGGATGTCCGGCCTCAGCATACTGAGACCAGAAGACCTTCTCCGTCGAGCTCCCCTCCTCGGCCCGGTAGAATGCGGCAGCATCGGACACGCTGCGAGGAAGATCTGCGAACGCTCCTGGAGAGCTCCGAATTCGGGTAAGCAACAGGTAATTAACACTCACATGCTTACTTTGCATGAAAAATGCCTTACCCGCTGCTATTTTCTTCACCGCCTCAATCTCCTGGAGGGCCTTGTAGGCTTCGGCCTTAGCGGCTTTGGCACCCTCAAGAGCCGTTGCAAGCTCAGACTCTCGAGTCTTCGAGTCACGCTCCAGGCTCTCATGTTTTTTCACGAGATCCTGGAGCTCTTGCTGTACCTCCGCCACCCGCGCCTCCTGCTTCTCTCGCTCGGTGCGCTCCGCGGCCGCATTGCATTCGGCCGCGGCCACCGCCTCTTTCAGGGTCGCCACCTCGTTAGTGGCCCCTGCAATACCCACGTTATCCTTGACATTCTTTTTGCAACCAAAATCCTTTTCTGTAAGGTACAATTTTAATAAGGTGTTACTCACCTTCCTTTTCCTCGAGCTGCTTCTTGGCACGGCCGAGCTCGTTCTCGGACTGCTCGAGGCTTTCCTTCAAATTATTGACCTCCGCAGTCAGTGCGGCAGAGGTCAGCAACGCAGCCTGCAATCCCATATTGACATATTTTTTATGACTCCTGCGTATATCTTTTTAAGATCCTCAGTCCGGCTTTTCTTTTCGAACACCGAACCGAGCATCAGGGGCTACTGTCTATGTGGTACCTTTTTACATATATTGAAATTCTTACCTCAAAGCCTGTTAAGAGGCTGCTGCAGGCTTCGGTCAGCCCGCTCTTGGCGAGCTGAACCTTCTGAATCACCGCACTCATAACAGTGTGGTGTTCCTCTTCAATGGAGGCGCCATTAAGCGCCTCCAGCAAATTATCTGGCGCCTCCGGTTGGATGGAGGCAGCCGGCGTCACGGTCTTGCCCTTCTTACGAAGGGGTCGCCCGCCGGACTCCGGAGCCACTGTGGGTTCCGGGGCCGAGTCCGGTGCAAAGTTCGGGAGGTTATCCTGCGACACCTCCGGGGCCTCCCCCTCATGGTGGGTCCTCTCCTGCGATCCCACCTCGGCGTCGTCCGTGGCGCGAGGGGTGGAGGCAGTCGGAAGGGAATCCATATCCGATGCACCCAAGGACCCGCTCGACGAAGCGGGAAGATCATCCTTGGGCGGACTGCAGGGTTATATGCGGCATTAAAAAGACATTATGTGGCGAAAAGGAAAAACCTTGAAGTTATTCGGAAGTCCGGATACTTATGATCTCGCCAGGGGCTTGGCCCTTGGAGGCCAGTCCTCGTCGTCGTCACTGGCGTTGGCGGAGCAGTCCGGGGGAAGAGTTTTTCCCTTCTTGGACCCCTCGGCCTTCCTTGTTGGGGAGGCCTTCCTTTTCTCCCCCCCGCTAGGGGAGAGGCTTTCTTCTTCTCCTCCTCGCCTTGGTGGGAGGAGTCGGCCTCGTATTCATCATCCGATAGCACCTGAAAACGGGAACTCTTCTGAGTCCCCGTGGCCTTCTTCTTGGCCTTCTTCTCCGGCACCACGTGGGGCGCCGGAGCCAGCAGTCCCGTTAGGCGGGCGTCCGCGGGGTCCTCTGGCAATGGGGCCAGACAGATAGTCCGTTCGGCCTTCGCCAGCCAGTCCTGTCAAAGGTAAAGGGAGTTTAGATCCCGCATAGAGTTAAATTATGGAAAACAAATGGCAAAATCACTTACCTTGTCAGCTGGACGCTGCGAGCAGAATCCGCGATCTTCGGTAGGGGATGCGAGAGCCTCGGCGCCCTTGAACAGCACCTTGCAGACATCTTCGTACGTAGTGTCGAAGAGCCCGCTCAGGGTCTGGTGCTGCGCCGGATCGAACTCCCACATGTTGAAGCCCCGTCATTGGCACGGGAGAATCCGGCGGATGAGCATGACCTGGACTATGTTGACAAGCTTGAGCTTCTTGTCCACCAGCTTCTGGATACAGGCTTGGAGTCCGGTCAGCTCCTCCGAATCCTCCCAGATCCGGCCACTCTCTTTCCAGGAGGTGAGCCGTGTAGAGATGCCGGATCTGAATTCGGGGGCCGCTGCCCAATCAGGGTCACGCGGCTCGGTGATGTAGAACCACCCCGATTGCCACCCCTTGATGGTTTCCACGAAAGTGCCCTCCAGCCAAGTAACGTGGGACATCCTGCCCACCATGGCGCCTCCGCACTCCGCTTGGCTGCCCTTCACAACCTTCGGCTTGACACTGAAGGTCTTGAGCCACAAGCCAAAGTGGGGCTGGATGCAGAGGAAGGCCTCGCACACGACGATAAACGCCGAGATGTTGAGGATAAAATTCGGGGCCAGATCATGGAAATCTAGGCTGTAGTAGAACATGAGCCCCCGGACAAAGGGATGAAGTGGGAAGCCCAGTCCGTGGAGGAAATGGGGAAGAAATACTACCCTCTCATGGGGCCTGGGGGTGGGGATGAGCTCTCCCTCGTCGGGGAGCCGGTGCGCGATGTCGCTGGACAAGTATCCGGCGTCGCGCAACTTCTGGATCTGCCCCTCCGTGACGGAGGAGGCCATCCACTTGCCTCCCGCTCCGGACATAGTTGGAGAAGGTTGAGGTGAGAAGTGCGGACTTGGGCGCTGGAGCTTGAGTTCGCGGAGATGGATAAGCTAAGGAGGAAGAAGGCGCAGGTAGAAAGGGTTAGATCTTTATCCCCTTATATGGGCGGACAAAAACATGTGTCCCCACCGGCCTGGTAAAACTCGCTTATCTCCCAAGCGTCACAATCAATGGCGCGGTTGGGTTACCCACGTCCGTATTGATGAGAATCCCGGAATAAGGGGAACACGATCTCTGCTTCGACAAGACGTGCCAAGGAAACCGCCTCGCTAAACGCGCGGAGGTGGAACAATAAAAACAATTCAAGTAAAGGCTTGGTAATGGTGTGATGTCACGCCACAGAATACGTCAGCAGATCGAACTTGTGTAATATTATTCTCTCTACGGTGGTATGTGGAATTTATTTTGCAGAGCCGGACACTATCCTGGTGCTCACAAACTTCTATAAATTATTCGGAGGAAGAACCCGCCTTGCAATGCCGAAGACAACATGCGTGCCGGACTCGTCGTCATTGAAGCCTGGTTCAGGGGCTACTGAGGGAGTTCCGGACTAGGGGGTGTCCGGATAGCCAAACTATCATCATCGACCGGACTCCAAGACTATGAAGATACAAGATTGAAGACTTCGTCCCGTGTCCGGAAGGGACTTTCCTTGGCGTGGAAGGCAAGCTTGGCGATACGGATATGTAGATTTCCTACCATTGTAACCGACTCTGTGTAACCCTAGTCCTCTCCAGTGTCTATATAAACCGGATGGCTTTAGTCCCTAGGACGAACAACGATCATACCATAGGCTAGCTTCTAGGGTTTAGCCTTCTTGATCTCGTGGTAGATCCACTCTTGTAACACACATCATCAATATTAATCAAGCAGGACGTAGGGTTTTACCTCCATCAAGAGGGCCCGAACCTGGGTAAAACATCGTGTCCCTCGTCTCCTATTACCATCTGCCTAGACGCACAGATCGGGACCCCCTACCCGAGATCTGCCGGTTTTGACACCGACAACGTGTTCAAGAAAAATCCCGCCAATTCCTCTTGAATTGCTTTCATGCGATCTGGTTCTAGGAGTTCATCCCGCATCTGCCACGTCTAATTTGAAGAAGGGGGTTAATTGATACATATATATGAATGAAACTCAACAGAAATGATGGTGTAATAAAATGAAATTGTGAATATTATTGCTTACGCACTTCATATTGTCTTCTAGAGTAGCCCCGCTTGTTTTTCAAAGTCGCGGTGTGGATGAACTCGCACACGTAGTATCCACAGAAATCATTCCCTTCCTCCTGCCACAAGAACTTTACGAGAAATAGAGGTCAATCAAACTGATAATGAAGCATTATAAATGGCATTGATGAAAGTATAGCTATAGAATCAACGGGAGATGCGCGCAACTAGCTAGCCAGTAGTACTTACTTTCGGGTATTTATATCGCAGCTCCTTCGGCAGTCCCAGAGCTTCTGCGGTGAACTGTTTCCAAACCCTGCAAGACAAAGAAAATAATTATTATTACTTGAGATATCAGGAAATGAACAAAAAGTTGCCGATATGGTGCGATAATGATCGATTGAACTTACTTGCTGAGCATTTCAGTGATGTCCGCATAGGTTTTGGGATCTTTCCGTCTCGAGTCTAAGACGGTTACTAGTCCGCGCTCAAGCTTAATCTCCAGAAGAATATAGTGGTACCTGCGCACGCATGCATAACTCATCAATTACATTACTATAACCTCGCTTGAGTAATAAGGGAAACCGAATATGCACACGACAGTAACACTCACGGGCCGTTGTAAGGAAAGAGTATGGTATCTTTGTTTTGATTTTTGATCAACAATTGTAGCAAGTTGTCCTCGGCCTCTTTGACGTTCTTTTCAACCAGAAATACATCTATGATATTTGTGTTAATGAACCCAATATCATAAATTTCTTGTTTTTTGCACTCGACGATCTTCAATCTGCATAATATATTGAGGATAATTAATTATAAATACATGCAATGAAAGAGCCGAGCTATATATAAAGACTTAATGACAAAAATAGTACTTACAGGCAGTAGCAAAAGACCATTAATTTATCGAGGGCCTTTTGATTGAAGAACTCCTCAAATGGAACACACAACAGATCATTTGAAACGAGGTCGTGCTCCTCTTTAATGTTCAGATACAAACTGTTCGTCCCCTCAGACTCTCTGCAGGTTTTCGTGTACCAACTATGGAATCTTAGCATCATTGTTGTCAGAGATTTTTCATCTTTGACGAGAGGCTTCCCATACTCGTATCTGTGTTCATCCACCGCCATGAAATCAGGAAGTGCATCGTCAGGCAGGTAATCTTCAAGATTGCCATAACCGGGCACCGTCCCCGGAGCATTAGACACATTGAGCGGGGGGCACGATTGTTGTGCTTGTTCGCCGAGCTGGGCAATTTTTTCCCCTTTGCTCGTTCTTTTAACCTTCTGTCACTGACAGTAGTTCCCGACCGCTTGGCTTGGAGATATGTCTGTTCAGTAATGCGCTCATAGTTGGTTCTCGGCGGAGACTTTGGTGGTTTCCTCAGGGCATCGATAGCGCGCTTTGCTTTCACCGGATCTACCTTCTCCTCCGGAGGTGGATGTCTCTTTGCTTTCACCCCTTCAAAGAAGTCCTTCACGTGGGTCCGCACAATCGTATTGTTTTCCTCCTCGGACCTCTCGTACGGTAACTTCTCTAGAGGCTTGAGAGATGATGGACCGTATTTGTATTGCCTCCCACCTCTGGTTGTGCTGCTAGACGCTAGAGCAGACGGAGCGGCTGCAGCGTCTGTCTTCTTTCGTGCTTTCTTACGAGGCGGAGGAGAAGGAGTACGATGCGCCGGAGCAGCCGGGGCGGCGGCGGGTCTCTTCCGCCCTTGCTGGCGAGGCGGAGAAGGAGGAGGCTGCTGGCTGCTCGGGAGCGCCGACGCAGGCGGAGAAGGAGGCGGAGTGCCGCCACACGCCGGAGAAGGAGGCAGAGTGCCGCCACGCGTGCCCTGATCGTCACTCACCGGAGGAGGAGGCGGTGGAGGAGGCGGAGTGCCCTGACTCGCCGGAGGAGGAGGAGGAGGCAGAGGCGTCCAGTTCGGAAGGTTGATGAGCTCCTTCCGCCGTAGGCATGGAGTCTTCAGAGCAAAACCCAGCCTAGTCTCCCCTTCACCGGTAGGGTGTTCAAGCGGGAGGTCCTCAAATCCCTCCATTATTTCATCCACCATCACCTTAGCATATCCTTCTGGAATCGGCTGGCAGTGATAAGTTGTGCCGGGTCCACTAGGATAAACTTGGCCAACAGCCGCCTTGACCTTCAAAGTCATCCATCGCGCCATAATGTGGCAACTTTGAGACTCCGTGATACCATCCACGGGATAGTTGGCAGGAGCCATCAAGACATGCTCCGGCTGAAGCAGCTCGGTGGAAGCCATGCTGCTTCTCCACTGAGATGGCGGGGTAGCTTCGGGGGAAGCTTCGGCAGGTCGTTTGTTGCGATCTGCTGCTTCTCGTTCCTCTTCTCGATCCTCTAGCCCCATTACCCTTCCAAGCAGCGCCTGCAGTTGGTCCTGCTCCAGTTTCTTCCTCCTCTCGTGGGTTTTGTAACCCCCTGCATCCGGAAAACCAACCTTCCACGGAATGGAGCCTGGCGTGCCTCGTGTCCGTCCAGGGTGCTCAGGATTCCCAAGGGCCATTGTGAGCTCGTCCTTTTCCCTGTTTGGAAGGAACGTCCCTCGCTGCGCTGCAGCGATATAGTGTCGAAGGTTCTTGACTAGTATTTCCAGTTGCTCGTCCGTCCACTGGCACTTCCCTGTTACAGGGTCCAAGGTTCCGCCAGCCCCGAAGAACCAAGTCCGGCAATGGTCTGGCCAGTACATTGTCTCTGGTTCGATCCCTTTTTCAAGCAGATCATGCTCAGCCTTGGTCCACTTAGGTCGGGCTTTGAGGTAGCCACCTGACCCTGTGCGATGGTGAAGCTTCTTCTTCGCAGCATTTTGCTTGTTTGTCGCCGACATCTTCTTACTCTTTTCCGATGTCTTGTGGGCCACAAATGCGGGCCAGTGATCTTTGATCTTCTCATATTTGCCGATGAATTCTGGTGTCTTTTTTTTTGACAAACTGGTTCAGCTCTTTCCTCCACCTCCTCATTAGGGTTGCCATCTTCTTAAGAGCACAAGACTTGATTAATTGCTCTTTAACTGGATTCTCCGAATCCTCCTCTGGCGGTAGGGTGAAATTTGCCTTCAGCTCAGTCCAAAGATCTTCTTTCTGCATATCATTGACATAAGACACCTCACGGTCTTCCTCCTTAGGCTTATACCATTGCTGGATGCTGATCGGGATCTTGTCCCTAACAAGAACCCCGCACTGAGCAGAAAATGCCTTCCTTGTCCGGATGGGTTCAATCGGTTCGCCGTCGGGCGCGATTTTTATGATCTCAAACTTTTCATCCGAGCTCAACTTTTTCTTCGGGCCTCGTCTCCTTACCGAAGTTGTGCTCGATCCGGAGGGCTAGAAATTATAAGGAAGAAAGACGAGAGTAATTAAGATGTGTACATATACCAAAACAATGGAAGCATCAGTTAACTAGTCAGCACGGGCTTAACTAATATATATATACCTGGCCGGACTCGGTTCGGTCACCGGAGCAGTCAGCACGGTCTCCTTCTTGTACCTCCATTGTGTCACCGGGGCCATCATGAACATAGTCCTCTTCTTGTACCGGCATTAATGGGCCGAAGCCATCATGAACATAGCCCTCTTCTTCATCCAGCTGACCATCGGTGTCGAGGAGAAATGACGCAACATCATCACTTCCATTTGCGATTATCTCCCCTAACATCGCTTCTGTTTCTTCATCTCAGGAGTGCTCCATAGTTTCTGCAAATATTTCCAACAGGTCAATTATTATTCAAACATGGTAGAGATG
>NC_041385.1:771773899-771775216 GCF_002162155.2 Triticum dicoccoides
CATGTTAGTGGCCTCGACGCTGCTTCTCTAGGGTTTGGGGTCGCCCCGACAAAATGCTTCAAGGGTTTGGGGTGGCCTCGACGACAATGCTCTTTTAACTTGGTAAATTTGGGTGGCCTCGAGAGAGTTAATTTGTCGGGTAGGGGCGCGGCGGGAGGGGGTAGGAGACCAACATCGTTTTCTCTCTAGGGTTTGGGCGTCCTCGAGAGTTTTGGTCGAGCGAGAGGGCCGAGGGCCGGGGGGTGCTGCCGTTGTATAAGTTATCACGGTCGAGAGGGGGTATATATATCGACCGCCCCTCATGTCGAAGTTATCTAGAGGGGGTTACATCGACAACGACGCGACATACATATACATGGGAAAATAATGTTATCGGGGAGGGGGTATCGGTACCACCCCCTCGTGTTGAAGTTTCTTCTTTCTCCTCTATTCCTTTCTTTCTTCTTCTACTCTTCTTTTTCTTCTTCTCCCTCGAGAAAGGAAAATAATTAAGGAAAAGGAAGAAAAGAGGAAGAAGGAAGAAGGAAGAAGAAGAAGAAAAAAAAGAAGAAAAAAAAGAGGAGAAGAAGAAAGGAATAGAGGAGAAGAAGAAAAAATAGAATTTTTTTTCTTCTATTTTTTCTTCTTCTCCTCTATTCCTTTATTCTTCTCCTCTTCTTTTTCTTCTTTTTTCCTCTTCTTATTTATTTCTCCTCCTTCCTCTCTTCTTTTTCTCCTTTCTTCCTCTTCTTATTTTCCTTTTTCCTCTCATTCTTTTTCTTCTTCTTCTTCCTTCTTCCTTCTTCCTTCCTTCTTCCTCTTTTCTTCCTTTTCGTTATTTTACTTTCTCCTCCACACTAACCTAAAATGCACTAACCTAAAATTGATATCTACTAACAACCTAAATATAAAATTAATACATATATGAAAAAACATATATAAACAAAAAAATGCTATGAACATTATATTCATACATACATATATAGCCACATCCATTCATCATATATATAGCTACCACATACATATATATGAAAAAAAATGCAATGAACAAAAAAAATACACTTATGAAAAAAAATACTATGAACATGTACACACATATACACATAAAAACACATATACACAAAAAAATGCAAAAAAATACATATATACTTGCATATATGTATAAATTTTTGCATATATAAATTTTTGCACATATAAACTTCTGCATATATAAAAAAAAGAGGAAAGGGCGCCGGCGGCCGGACCGAGGCGGCGGCGTGTGGTCGGGACGACGGCGACGGGGTTGGGAAAGGGGCGGCACGCGCGGCGACGGCGACGGGGTCGGGGAAGGGGCGGCGC
>NC_041385.1:771776478-771863905 GCF_002162155.2 Triticum dicoccoides
TTATTTATTTTATTTTGTTTCTACTTACAACAAAATACTTATTGTTGTTTTTTTGTTTTGTTTTTTGCATTATTTATTTTCTTTTATTTTTTGCTTTATTTTTTAATTCTTTTTGCTTTTAGTTTTAGGAAAATTATAAACTTTCTGTTACTGCCATTACTTTTCAAATTTGAAAACACTTTTTTTGTTTTTTTGTTTTCTTTCTTGCTTTATTTATTTTATTTTGTTTCTACTTACAACAAAATACTTATTGTTGCTATTTTTAATTATTACGAGGGCCGAACCATAAGACATTAAAGCATTTCAAATGAACTCTGAAAAAGTTGAAAGTTAGCATGGTATCATAAATTGACCCACACATAGCATGTGCATATACAAAACGGACAATGGTATCATACTCGTCAGTTACAAAGTTGGCATGGTATCATCATAATAGTTGCGGGAGAAAGTCTTCACTTTTTCTTCGCTTGTGTCATTTGCTTATTGCGCCGTAACCATGGATAATCTTCATCGTTTATCAGGATGCTGGGGTCAGCCTTGACTTTGAAGGGAGGAATTTCATGAAACTTTTCATAATGTTCAGACATGTCTGTCTTGTCCTCCACTCCCACGATGTCCCTTTTTCCTAAAAGAACTATGTGGCGCTTTGGCTCATCGTATGATGTATTCGCTTCCTTATATTTTCTCGTTCTCGGTCTGGTAGACATGTCCTTCACATAGATAACCTGTGCCACATCATTGGCTAGGACGAACGGTTCGTCAGTGTATCCAAGATTTTTCAGATCCATTGTTGTCATTCCGTACTATGGGTCTACCTGTACCCCGCCTCCTGACAGATTGACCCATTTGCACTTAAACAAAGGGACCTTAAAATCATGTCCGTAGTCAAGTTCCCATATGTCCACTATGTAACCATAATATGTGTCCTTTCCCCTCTCGGTTGTTGCATCAAAGCGGACACTGCTGTTTTGGTTGGTGCTCTTTTGATCTTGGTCAATCGTGTAAAATGTATTCCCATTTATCTCGTATCCTTTCCAAATCGTAACAGTCGAAGATGGTCCCCTGGACAACAAGTATAGCTCATCACAAACAGTGTTGTCACCTCTGAGACGTGCTTCCAACCAACTGCTGAAAGTCCTGATGTGTTCACATATAATCCAGTCGTCGCACTGCTCCGGGTGTTTGGAGCGCAAACTGTTCTTGTGTTCATCGACATACGGGGTCACCAAGGTAGAGTTCTGTAGAACTGTGTAGCGTGCTTGAGACCAAGAATATCCGTTCCTGCATATTATTGAGTCTCTTCCAAGCGTGCCTTTTCCAGTCAGTCTGCCCTCATACCGCGATTGAGGGAGACCTATCTTCTTAAGGCCAGGAATGAAGTCAACACAAAACCCGATGACATCCTCTGTTTGATGGCCCATGGAGATGCTTCCTTCTGGCCTAGCGCGGTTACGGACATATTTCTTTAGGACTCCCATGAACCTCTCAAAGGGGTACATATTGTGTAGAAATACGGGGCCCAGAATGACAATCTCGTCAACTAGATGAACTAGGACGTGCGTCATGATATTGAAGAAGGATGGTGGGAACACCAGCTCGAAACTGACAAGACATTGCACCACATCACTCCTTAGCCTTGGTATGATTTCTGGATCGATCACCTTCTGAGAGATTGCATTGAGGAATGCACATAGCTTCATAATGGCTAATCGGACGTTTTCCAGTAGAAGCCCCCTCAATGCAACCAGAAGCAGTTGCGTCATAATCACGTGGCAGTCATGAGACTTTAGGTTCTGAAACTTTTTCTCTGCCATATTTATTATTCCTTCTATATTTGACGAGAAGCCAGTCGGGACCATCATACTAAGCAGGCATTCAAAGAAGATTTCCTTCTCTTCTTTGGTTAGAGCATAGCTGGCAGGACCTTCATACTGCTTTGGAGGCATGCCGTCTTTTTCGTGCAAACGTTGCAGGTCCTCCCGTGCCTCAGCTGTATATTTTGTCTTCCCATACACGCCCAAGAAGCCTAGCAGGTTCACGCAAAGGTTCTTCGTCACGTGCATCACATCGTTCAAAGAGCGGACCTCTAGGTCTTTCCAGTAGGGTAGGTCCCAAAGTATAGATTTCTTCTTCCACATGGGTGCGTGTCCCCCAGCGTCACTCGGAACAGCTAGTCCGCCGGGACCCTTTCCAAAGATTACGTGTAAATCATTGACCATAGCAAGTACGTGATTACCGGTACGCATGGCGGGCTTCTTCCGGTGATCTGCCTCGCCTTTGAAATGATTGCCTTTCTTTCGACATTGATGGTTGGTCGGAAGAAATCGACGATGGCCCAGGTACACATTCTTCCTGCAGCTTGCCAGGTATATACTATCGGTGTCAAGTAAACAGTGTGTGCATGCGTGGTATCCCTTGTATGTCTATCCTGAAAGGTTACTGAGAGCGGGCCAACCGTTGATGGTCACGAACAGCAATGCCTTTAGGTAAAATTCCTCCTATTTGTGCTCATCCCACGTACGTACACCGTTTCCATTCCACAACTGTAATAGTTCTTCAACTAATGGCCTTAGGTACACATCAATGTCGTTGCCGGGTTGCTTAGGGCCTTGGATGAGAACTGGCATCATAATGAACTTCCGCTTCATGCACATCCAAGGAGGAAGGTTATACATACATAGAGTCATGGGCCAGGTGCTGTGATTGCTGCTCTGCTCCCCGAAAGGATTAATGCCATCCGCGCTTAAAGCAAACCATATGTTCCTTGGCTCACTTGCAAACTCATCCCAGTACTTTCTCTCGATTTTTCTTCACTGCGACCCGTCAGCGGGTGCTCTCAACTTCCCGTCTTTCTTAGGGTCCTCAATGCCATCGCATCAACTTGGCATGCTTTCCATTTCTGAACAGACGTTTCAACCGTGGTATTATAGGAGCATACCACATCACCTTCGCAGGAACCCTCTTCCTGGGGGGCTCGCCGTCAACATCACCAGGGTCATCTCGTCTGATCTTATACCGTAATGCACCGCATACCGGGCATGCGTTCAGATCCTTGTACGCACTGCGGTAGAGGATGCAGTCATTAGGGCATGCATGTATCTTCTGCACCTCCAATCCTAGAGGGCATACGACCTT
Organism: Triticum dicoccoides; assembly: GCF_002162155.2. Taxonomy (NCBI): domain Eukaryota; kingdom Viridiplantae; phylum Streptophyta; class Magnoliopsida; order Poales; family Poaceae; genus Triticum; species Triticum dicoccoides. Next base: position 771,779,614 of record NC_041385.1, read on the forward strand.
CTTTGCTGCGTATGTACTGTCGGGCAATTCGTTATCCTTTGGAAGCTTCTTCTTCAATATTTTCAGTAGCTTCTCAAATCCTTTGTCAGGCACAGCATTCTCTGCCTTCCACTGCAGCAATTCCAGTACGGTACCGAGCTTTGTGTTGCCATCTTCGCAATTGGGGTACAACCCTTTTTTGTGGTCCTCTAACATGCGATCAAACTTCAGCTTCTCCTTTTGACTTTCGCATTGCGTCCTTGCATCGACAATGACCCGGCGGAGATCATCATCATCGGGCACATCGTCTGGTTCCTCTTGATCTTCAGCAGCTTCGCCCGTTGCAGCATCATCGTGCACATCGTCTGGTTCCTCTTGATGTTCAGTAGCATCACCGTATTCAGGGGGCACATAGTTGTCATCGTACTCTTCTTCTTCGCCGTCTTCCATCATAACCCCTATTTCTCCGTGCCTCGTCCAAACATTATAGTGTGGCATGAAACCCTTGTAAAGCAGGTGGGTGTGGAGGATTTTCCGGTCAGAGTAAGACTTCGTATTCCCACATATAGGGCATGGACAACACATAAAACCATTCTGCTTGTTTGCCTCATCCACTTCGAGAAAATCATGCACGCCCTTAATGTACTCGGAGGTGTGTCTTGATCCGTACATCCATTACCGGTTCATCTGCGTGCATTATATATAATTAAGTGTGTCAAAAATCATTACAGAACACTAAAACCAAATTAATAGAAGTTCATCATCACACTAAAACCAAAGTACATACATAGTTCTCATCTAACAACATAAAGCTCTGCAGAGCATCTAAATTAATTAAACCATACACGGAAACTATGTAAAACATTTCAATGCGATCATAATCGCAACCAATGTAACAACTGATCCAACGGCATAATGATACCAAGCCTCGGTATGAATGGCATATTTTCTAATCTTTCTAATCTTCAAGCGCATTGCATCCATCTTGATCTTGTGATCATCGACGACATCCGCAACATGCAACTCCAATATCATCTTCTCCTCCTCAATTTTTCTAATTTTTTCCTTCAACAAATTGTTTTCTTCTTCAACTAAATTTAACCTCTCGACAATACGGTCAGTTGGAATTTCCGGTTCAACAACCTCCTAGATAAATAAAATCTATGTCACGTTGGTCGGCATAATTGTCATAAACAATAAATGAACCAATAGTTATGAAAAGATAATATATACCACATCCGAATCATAGACAGGATGAGGGCCGACGGGGGTGGATACCAAAACCATCGCACTATATAAGATGCAATAATAAAAGTAAGAAAATTATACAAGTATCTATATAAACATACAAGTAAGAGGCTCACCACGGTGGTGCCGGCAACGAGATCGGCGCGGGCGATCGACGGCGGTGAAGACGGGGACGGGACGTGACGGACCGCTAAACCTAGACAAATATTGAGGAAAATGGAGCTTGGAGGTGGAGCTTGGAGAGGAGAAAGCTTAAGTAGTGTGGCTCGGGCATTCCTTCGAACACCTCATGTGCATAGGAGGTGAGCTAGAGCACCACAAAGCTCCCTCCTCGCATGCCACGAAAAACAGAGCAGTGAGAGTGCTCTGCTCATGGGGTATATATAGGCAACTAATTGGTCCCGGTTCGTGGCTTGAACTGGGACTAAAGGGAAGCCTTTGGTCCCGGTTCAGGCGACCAACCGGGTCCAATGGTGGTGGGCCAGGAGGAAGGCACATTGTTTCTGGTTCGTCCCACCAACCGGGACCAAAAGGTCCAGACGAACCGGGACCAATGGCCCACGTGGCCCGGCCGGCCCCCGGGGCTCACGAACTGGGTCCAATGCCCCCATTGGTCCCGGTTCTGGATTGAACCGGGACTAATGGGCTGACCCGACCTGGATCATTGCCCCCTTTTCTACTAGTGGCGGCGAGACGAACGCGTAGCAATGCCATTGAATATATGCAAATTTTTACTTAGAACCAAGCTAAACAACAGCCGGACAAGTGCGCCCCCCGGAGGCGACGACTTACAAAATTAATGTTGATGGTTCCTTCTTTCTTGGACAGGATCATGCAGGCTGGTGCATCGTTGTCAGAACTGCAGATGGCAACCTTATATGTGCACGGGCCGGTAGGGATAATCACATTGGCGATGCTTTTGCAGCTGAAGCGATAGCCATGTCACATGCAATCAGCACGACATCAGACCTCGGACTGGTGAGGGTGCATCTCGATACTGATTCCTAGCTCCTGGCAGAGGTGCTTGATCTGCGCAAGGCGGACTCTTCGGCATTGATCGAGGACATGAAATATCAGTTAAAGATGTGGTTCTCTCGTGTTACCATCTCTGTATGCAGGCGTAGTGCGAATTCTGTAGCCCATGAGCTTGCTGGCATTGGGCGTGTGTGTGCGTGTGACCACCACCTGGAGTGGTCGCCTGATGTACCTGCCCATGTGGGTGCGTGTATCTGTTGAATCATGGATGGGCTTTAGGCCCATATGAACAATGATTCCTAGTTAATCTTGAGGCCCATGTATGGTATGGCAGGTGGTGGGAAGTTTAGTCCCACCTTGCTAGTTGAGGAGAGTTGAGACCCCTTTATAAGGGCTGCTCTACCACTTGCCATTGGGAGCTTGGGAAGAGGAGTGGTACATGCGCGCTCCTCCTCCTCCGTCGCCCGCCTCGCCTCGCCTCGTCACGACGCGCGCGCGCGCGCCGCGGGGTGCGGGTTGCGGGAATGAGCCGAGCCGGAGCTTATTTTTGCCGCTTAGGAATGAATTAATTAATTAGGGATTAATTAACGAGTCGCTAACAGGTGGGCCACTATCCGAGATGTTGGACTGTGGGCTGACTTGCGTTGCCGGGATCCGCCAACTCCCTTGCTGGGGAGTGCGTCGACTCGGTCGTGGGCCTCCGCCCAGGCCCACGACTTCCTGCTCGATGACCTATATAAGAAGGCTCTGCCCAGTGGAGTGACCAAGTTCGGTTCACTCCCTCCCTCTCACGTAACCTAGCCGTCAACTATTGCTCCTTGCTCTGTGCTGTCTCTGGCGAGTCCATCCCAACGACCGCGTGCACGGTTGGTCGGGAGAGCAGGTGCCTCCGGAACCCTGCCGTTCGAGATCCTGCCCGGGAGAACGGCAATAAGGTTTTTTGGGGAGCGTCTCAGCTCGAATGCTCCCGATCCGTCCCCATCTCCATCAGCCTCTGCTTCCACTACTTCCCCTGCATCAACACCATGGCCGACGATGCCGTCGCTAAGAAGAAGGCCATGGACGAAGCCGAGGCTGCCGCCGCCGCCGCCGCGTTGGCTTGGCCAACCGGAGGGTATGATCTGTTCATCCCTCATTTACTCGTGCTTGTGCTAGCCGTATATGTGTTGCTCATAGATGGTTTGCTTCTATGTTTTGTATGTGCTAGTATGCTTAGGAATCGGTATGAGATGCATACCATATTTTCCATGCTTACTGTTTACTCATGGATTAGTCTAATTGGAAAAGTGCATATATTTCCAACAATCCAAAAACCTTATTTTAAGCACTTTTCGATTCAAGGCTTTGTTGCGACACTGAAACCGGAAAAGTTTACTGGGACACATTTTAAGCGTTGGCAGACAAGGACCACCTTGTGGCTCACAGGAATGAACGTGTTCTGGGTTGGTGGTGTGTCTCCCACAGAAACGATTGTTCCTGAACAAGAAAAGGCGTTTAGGGAGGCAACCACCATCTTTGTGGGAGCTGTTCTTACTATGATCGGAGAGAAGTTGGTTGACGCATATCTCCATATGCATGTTGCCAAAAACTTGTGGGATGTGCTCGAAGCTAAGTTCGGCGCAACCGATGCTGGGAGCAAATTGTATGCCATGGAGTAGTTCCATGATTACAAAATGGTTGATAACCGTTCTGTATTGGACTAGGCTCATGAGATACAGTGTATCGCTAAGGAGCTGGAGCTCCTGAAGTGTGAGTTACTGGACAAATTTGTTGCGGGTTGCATTATTGCAAAACTCCCTCTTGGATGGAGGAACTTTGCTACTTCTCTCAAGCTCTTGAGACGTGAATTCTCTGTTGAGCATGTCATTGGTCATCTCAGTGTTGAGCAGAACTCGAGAGGAAAGGACTCACACGTGAAAGGGGCAGAGGGTTCTTCTAGCACCAATGTGGTAGAGAAGAAGTTCCACAAGTTCAAGGGAAAGAACTCTGTCCAGCAGAATACTAACTTTAAGAAGAAGGGTAAGAAGAAAGACAAAAAGAGAGATGGCTGCTTTACTTGTGGTTCATAGGAACACCGGGAAAACAAGTGCCCAAACAAGTACAAGAAGCCAGGACAGGACTCCAAGTCTGTCAATGTCACTCTGAGAAACAATGATGCGGCATCTAGGTATGGTAATCTGTTTACCATACTTTGAGTTTGTCAGTCCACCGATTGGTAGGTTGACACCGGGGCCAATATTCATGTGTGTGCTGATGTGTCTTTGTTTTCTTCTTACCAGCTCACACGAGATTGTTCCGTCCTGATGGGGAACGTGGCGCATGCTTATGTTCATGGTGTTGGCACGGTAGATCTAAAGTTTACTTTGGGAAAGATCGTGCAACTGAAGAACGTGCAACATGTCCCTGCCATCAAGAAGAATCTCGTTAGTGGATCCCTTCTATGTAAAGAAGGGTTTAAGTTAGTATTTGAGTCTAACAAAGTAGTCGTATCTCGGTATGGACAATTTGTTGGAAAAGGATATGACTGTGCTAGTTTGTTCTGCCTTTCCCTGGAGGATTTCTGTAATAAAGTCGTGAACCAAATTCATTCTAATGTGAACGAATCTGAGGTTTGGCATTCACGTCTTTGTCACATAAATTTCGGTTGTATGACGCGGCTAGCCAAGATGGATTTAATCCCGAGTTTCACTTTAGCCAAAGGCTCTAAGTGCCATGCGTGTGTGCAAGCTAAGCAACATCATAAGCCTCATAAGCCTGCGAAGGAGAGACACCTGGCACCGTTAGAGCTCATACATTCAGATCTCTGTGAGATGAATGGTGTCTTGACTAAAGGTGGAAAGAAAATACTTCATGACTCTAATTGATGATTCCACTAGATTCTGCTATGTGTATTTGTTAAATCTAAGGATGAGGCTCTACACTACTTTAAAGTCTATAAGGCTGAAGTTGAGAACCAACTTTAGAAGAAAATAAAACGAGTCTGGTCTGATCATGGTGGAGAGTACTTTTCCAATGAGTTTGATTTATTCTGTGCGGAACATGGTATTATTAATGAGAGGACGCCTCCCTACTCACCCCAGTCAGACGGGGTTGCCGAACGGAAAAATCGTACTCTAGCTGATTTGGTTAATGCCATGTTAGATACATCGGGTTTATCCAAGGCATGGTGGGGGGGGGGGCTATATTGATATCATGTCATGTCCTGAATAAAGTTCCCACAAAGGATAACGAAACTACCCCCTATGAGCAATGGGAAAAGAAAATACACTCTCTTACTTGCGCACTTGGGGCTGTTTGGCGAAAGTCAACGTGCCGATAACCAAAAAGCGCAAGTTGGGACCAAAGACTATTGATTGCGTTTTTCTTGGCTATGCCAAGCATAGCGTTGGCTATAGATTTCTAGTGGTGAAATCTGATGTACACGGCATGAAGGTCGGTATGATCATGGAGTCTAGAGATGCTACATTCTTTGATGATATTTTCCCAATGAGAGATATGCAAAGCAATTCTAGACTGGAATCTGATGAGACTCCTGAACCTGCCATTCCGATGGAATATTATGAACATAAAAGTGATGAGAGTTCCACGGAGGATGACGAGGAAGCCCCTATTAGGAGCAAGAGACAAAGGACTGCAAAGTCTTTTAGTGATGATTTCCTCGTGTACCTAGTGGATGATGACACTCCCAGTTCCATTTCAGAAGCTTATGCATCTCCGGATGCTGGCTACTAGAAGGATGCGGTCCATAGAGAGATGGATTCCATCTTGGCTAACGGGACATGGGAGATCACCGATCATCCTTATGGTTGTAAACCATTTGGGTGTAAGTGGGTGTTCAAGAAGAAGCTTAGGCCCGATGGTACTGTTGAGAAGTACAAGGCTAGGCTTGTGGCCAAGCACTATAGGGAAAAGCCTAGCAGCAGCGCGGGTTCTAGGTATATCAGTAGCACGGGACACGGCGCTACAGCTAACCCATAGCAGCAGCGCATTCGCGCCCGCACTACTTCTATACAAGTGTAGCAGCAACGTTGTTCCCGGGAGATCGCTACTGCTAATAGCTATAGAGCGCTTCTCCGGTGCGCGCTACTGCTACTGTGGCGCTGTTGCTAACTTTTCTCCACTCGCTACTGCTAATTTTAGTAGTTTTTGTTTTTTTCTGCATATTTGTTTTGTATTTGAACAGGCTTTATAGAATAATCTTTAGCACATACAAATGTCATCATGATACACATACAAATGGCTGCGGGACCACAAATGTAATCATAGCATATACATACAAATAGTCTCATCATAATCATCGTCCAACACAAAGTGGTATCTTGTCATCATCTCGAAAATAGCGATACATGCAAGTCTCGAATACTTGCAACTACAACGTCATCCATCTAAACAAAGGTATACGCGAGAAGAGCTATCACTATGAGTGAGAGCGAAACTATGCAGTACATGAGGCGGCGGTTACGAGTCCTCTCTCGCGCTAGCGTGAACCTCAAGTAACTACCTTCTCCTTCTTGTCTACTTTTGAAGCCTTTATGGCTGGCGCCCGAAAACCCATTCACTTGCGCCTGACACTCAGGCCACTCGTTGTACACCCCCGGAACCTTCCCTTTGTACACGACATAGCACTGCCATCTCGCCATCAAGAATCTAGGTACCTGTTAGAGATGCATCTTCATCAAGAGGATGTACAATCATATGCAACAAAATATACTAGAGCAACACGAAAAAGAAAGGGTTAGCAACTAGATGCAACATACAATACACAAACTAATTAAATAGAGGTACGCAGGTCATCGTACCCAAACTAACAAAGTAGCGTTGCGCAAGTTCGGCAGGGACCGTGGACATCACAAAGTTTCATCGCTACAGAAAGTATACAAGTTCAACCGACACATATCATCATCATCGACATCGTAAATCACTAGAAGTTCCATCCTTCCATATCATCCAGGATGGACCCTAGCATCTTGGACGGCGTGAGGTCATGATGTTACATGCCTATGCGAGTTCGGACGTCAGCTCGCGATATAGGGCCATGGTGGAACATCCCCTTCTCATCGACGACTTCTTTCATGATGATCGTCGCAATGTCCCTTTGGATGCGAAAGAAGTCATCTCTTCTGAGTATATAATCTGCTTGTCCATGAGATTCTACCCACTTGTGGATATGATTATCATTTCTGCCTATCATGCGAAGCTTTTGGTGATCCGTGCTGAACTCAATCATGAGATGGAGGATGTAGAATCCATCTTTCTTGCTTGGTTTTGGGACTTGGATGCAGCAGAAGTTAGTTTTATGCGCGAAACCCATCTTCTTGTTCCTTTGTTTCCTGATCTGCATGTGGCCACCTCTAATGCCGAGGCCTTGGAGAGCATCATCTAGAATATTCATTATGTGGGTGTAGTCCTTCTTCTCGTAGTCTCTAGAAGGGTCAAAATACATGGCGTGGGAGACTTGCGGGTAAAGAACGATAAGGACGGCGCGCCCGTTGCTGCGGGGAAAAGACACCTCAAGTTATTCTCCATATGAGCGAGAAGGAATGATTAGAATGTACAAAAGGGTTGTCCAGAATTGACTTACTTCGGATGATAAGGCAGGAGGACAATTTCCTGGTCCTTATTCTGTACCATGAAGTTTTGGAGGTAGTCCCTAGCAGTTTCATGCTCAAAGTCGCCAAGACTCAAGAAAGACTCGTGCATGTAGTACGGATCCGCCACACAGATTTGCGAGACTTCTTCTCTCTTCATGATGGAGCTCATATGTAGCGCAAAAAGACGGACGATTGTATAATCGAGCCACCTTGTCAGAAACATCTCAAAGATATGGTCAAACTGCAGGAAGAACACCTCCGCGGGCCATGTGTCGACGTAGCACTTCCCCTCAGGCACATGATCCGCGTATGTTGGATATCCTGGATCCTTCGAGGCTAGTAGGCTTTTCTCAGTCGACAACGGATGGTCGTGCAGTCTCCTGAGATCCCCTGATAGTGCCTCCAACGGTTTCGGCAGTAGCATTGGCTCGCCTGTGAGATGGAACATGGCCGCACCTTTCATGGGTACACGCTCTTCAGAATTCATCGTCTGGCTGCTATGTGCTCTGGCTTGTTTGGAGGCAGTTATCTTCCCCGATCTCTTCCTCTCCTTTTTCTTGGGCACACCTTCCAGACCCTTCCTTAACCCCTGCCCCAGTGTTGCTGGGCTAAGCACTATACGACCCCCGGCTAGTTGAGCATGTGTTGAGGAGGCATTTTCAGGCGTGTCTTGTGAGGATTTCATGAAGAGAGACTTCTTGCAATCCCTGCTACGACCTTCCTGCCTGGGCAGATCATCCATATCCTCATTAGCATGCTGATAGCCCGATTCGTCATATGGTTGACTCACCATATCTATGTCACAATCATACACGTTTGTATTGAGGAAACCATTGGGTCGACCTCCGTCTCATCATCTATTCTCTGTTCTGCAGGACCGATTCAACCAGTACTATTGCACCCCCTTCATCACGTCGTCCGCCGCTCTCACCCTGCACTACAAGAGCTGGTAATTGCGTAGGCGGGGTGGTGGTCTCCGCACATGCTTGTTGATGTGTGGTTATTGGTGTGCTCTCGGCCGGCTCTAGACGAATAAGATTCTTCGGCCATAGCAGCACCCAACCTTTGCAGCTTCCAATCCGCGGCGGGGTCTCGTCGTCCTCTCCCACATGCTATACTGGAGGAGGCAAATCCTCTGGCCCCGATTTCACACTGGACAAGTTAACCCTGAAGTGCCCAGTGGGGATCGGCTGGTTGTGGAACGTGGGTTGCAAGGGGTTCATTATCACCCCCTTTCCCACGTCCACCTTCTGGACTTTGATCAAGTAGAATATGGTGCACGGGGTTTCTTCGGCCTGCAAACACATGTCTGTGGCATACATAAAACATCCAAAAGGCAACGAAAATGGAATATTCTCTCTCTCTCTCTCTCTCTCTCTCTCTCTCTCTCTCTATATATATATATATATGTTGGTGCGACATGTAATTACCGTGAGGGCGTCAGGCTCAGCCAAAGACGAAGGCCCACCTAGCGCGCCAGAGACTGAGGACGGGCTGCTATGAGCGGGAGCGGGTGGGAGAGGAGGCCCGGTTGCATGAGCAAGTGATGGTGCGATGGTGTTGATGTTCACGGAGTTTCTCCCGTCGAAACTGGGCAACGGGAAATCATGTATCGTCTTGTCTGGATTTTCCTTCATCCAGTTGATGATAGCTGGAACCAAGTTAGTAGCGAAATCATTTCTGCAGGCAGTTACAGCTGCATTGACTGTGCTGTAGCAAATCATTTTTCTCCTTGGCTGTTTTTTTGCATCCTCAGCTGCTTTTTTCTCGACCGCAAGCTTCACCTTATCGTTGATGTCTGCCTGACTAAACTTCTTTTTCTACTTCTTGGCCTCCGGGCCCTCATTGTAAAACACCTTCCACTTGGCACCATCTCCAGCACCGTGCACATGACCATATTGCGGCCGCTGGTCCAAAGGGAGTCCCTTAAGTTTGTTCAAGGCCCGGTTGAGAGGGGTGTCCCACTTGGGCCTCATCGGAGAAGAAGGGCTTTCGGCTGCAAGCTGGTGTTGCTTCTCCTGCAGAAGGAGCGTGAACCGTTTAGGAATGTGTAGTCGACTAGATCTGGAGCTAAATGTAAGGTGGTAAAAGAATAATTACCAGTAGTCTGATCAATTTCCTTGTGATCTGGTTCGTGTAAAAAACCTTCTTTTCCTTGTCCCACTTGTAGAGGGCCTTGATGAAGTCACGCTCCAAGGGGTTGGTGAACTTCGTGAAGGGGTTTGGGAGACCCGCGACTTCACGTTCCGCGTCCTCCTTATCCCATATGGGCCTTTTACCGAGGTAGCCACGACTTCCGAGGCAATGCTTCCCCGTGTTCCTTTGCTGAAGGCTCTTGAATTTCGCAGCCTTAGCCTTGGCTGCCTCGGTAGCGCTAGTGTCCTTGAACTTTTCAAACTCCTCTTCCGCAAGTGTCGGATTTTCCTCCAGAATCTTGGACAGGGGTTCCTGAGCCTCAATAGCTCTTTTCACCCTCCCTTTCTAGGAGGCCAAATCATTACTGAACATGCCCATGGTGTGATTGTTAATCTTTTTCATCTTCGTATCATCCCACGGTTGTTCTATGTTATCATCCCGGTCGGGGAACTTGAATCTCTTGTGCAACTTTGTCAGGACCAATTGCGTCAAATGTTCTTTACTCCTTAAACCATCGTCATTGATGCTCGCACATTCCCGTAGGATGCATCCTACTTGGTTCCCATAGCACTTGCGAGGTTCTTCCGGCTCTAATGGCTCAAACTTGCCAGGTGCCATCTTTGTGATCACCAGTTGTCCAATCCCTAGTTTGTTAGGTTTTCGTATCCTCTGCTTCTTCTGCTTCTTCTTTTCGCACTACTAGAAAAAAGGTTGTTAGTGGCGCACCAGTTTTTGCTATTAATGGCGCACTATAGGTGCGCCACTATTAACACGCCACTAGTAACAAATAGTAATGGCGCACCTCTGGTGCGCCATTAGTATCCCAGATAATAGTGGCGCACCACATAGTGCGCCATTACTATGTCCAACAGTGCACCATTACTATGCCTCCTTGGGGGCCATATTTACCTTCACGTATGCCCCCAAGTGCACCATTACTATGCCCCATAATGCGCCACTGGTATTTAGCCTTGGTGCACCACTAATGCTCAATATGGTGCACCACTATTGGGGGCCATATTTGCCACTATGAATATTAGGAATTATTATTTTTTGCTTTTCTGGTATTTGCACAGGTTACAAAATATGTTATAGCACAGAATATAAACATCACACAATAGAATTCATCATATTAGTCTTCAAATTCGAAATAGCAAACAAAGTTCAAACATTAGCCAAGTTTAGGTCTCGAGACATTAGCAAAGTTCATCATATTAGCCGAGCTTGTCGTCACATTACAAACTCGATGTCGATCATCTAAACTACCATCACACAGAAGAGAGCTGCGGTCACGATGAGCATCATCGCGATGAAACTGGTCTTCATCTGGTTCCTCCTCCGCTCCCTCCTCTCTCCCGCTAGATAGCGTGGTTATCTAGCTTCCGCCTCCGCCCTAGTGGTGTACCCTTTGTAACTGTTACCACTGAAACGATGAACCTGTCTCCGACACTCCTCCCAGTTGTCGTAGACTCCGGGAACCATACCCTTGTACACGACATATGACGACATCTTTATGCACTAAACAAACAAAACGTTAGTAGCAATTCATAGATAATATATAAGCAATATATAAGTATGAAACAAAAGGATCGGAAGAGAAAAGTAACAAATTAATAGCATGTTCATGGTCCTACTAATAAATAGCATCGATTACATATAAGTTGAACGACTGTCCAAACTAAAGAGACATACAAGTTCATTAAAGTTTAATTACAACATGAGCTAATCGATATTTCAGAACTACATAGCATCAATACTTTCGACTTGACTCAGGGACCGGAGCGTGGATGAAGCCGCCGTCTATCGTGATGGTCATGAATGTGCGGTCGTTGTCAGCCTGCATTTGTAGCGTTGTTTCTATTTCACTGTTGGACGGTTGATATTTGAGGTAGAACTACCCCGAGATACAAAGGACATCTTGAAAGATGATTTCCGCAAACTCCGACTGGATGCGAAAGAATACTTGTCTGATGTCCGCGTCCTGGATTGCCGACAAGCGTGCGGCCCAGTCTTTGAGATTATCTGGTAGCATAAGGTGATTATGGTCCCGTACGATCGCACGCATGTGATGGAGGGCGTAGTAGGCATCCTTCTGACTGCCAGGCGGCTGCTTGACGTAGGGGAACATCGTTACATGGGTGAACACGTGCTTGTCATACCTACAAATTGGCCTCCTGAAGGAGCCTCCAGAGTTGGCGTAGCCGGGGAGAGAATCATCAAGAACTTTCTTGATATTTGTGTAGTCTTTCTTCGACTGACGGTCCGAGTTGAAATACGTGGGCATGGAATTTTTCGGGCTTAAGAGGATGAGTGTGCAATGTGTGTCACTGCACAAAACACGGAATGTTAGAAAAAAAGAATGATCGAAATCTAAGAAATCATATGTTACGGGGCGGTGAGGGGATGACTTACTCGGAAAAGTAAGGCACGGAGAAGTTATCCTTATCTGGGTTCGCCAGAATGACGCCTTCGAGGTATGAACTCGCGACTTGCCGGTCCCTAGCGCTGCCCAAGATCTTGGCATGCATGTAGAAGGGGTCGACTATCACGATGTCCGGGGTCTTGTCTCTAATGATCCACATCTCCATACTGAGCGAAAAAAGCCGAATGAAGGTGTAGTGCAGCGGATGAAGGTTAAACATAGCGAAGATGTCATCAAACCGTAGGACGGTCATACGCCTGATGGTGCTATCGACAAAGCCCTTGCCCTCTGGCACCTTGGTCACGAAAACTGTGTATGCCACATCATTCTCGGAGAGACGCCGCTTCTCCATAGAAAGAACACAGTCATGCAGACTCCGCATAGCACCGATTGCAGCATTGAGCAGATTAGTCGGTAGCATTGGCCTACCCGCCACATGCACCCTCCTCCAGATATCCTTAGATATTGGTGGCCTGTCCTGAGCACGGATCGTACTCGGTGCCGGCTGGCTCGCACCATTGTTATTTTTTCTTTTTCGTCCCTTCCGCTTCTTCTACTGTAATGGGATCGAGTTCTGCTCAGAGACCACCTTCTTGAGTGTGTTGGGGCTGATAATATTTCGCACCTCGGCTATTTGAGTCTCGGTGAAGGCGGCAGCTGGAGGTGTCTCCTGAGAAATGAACGCCAGACGACACCTGTTGCAATTGGGTTTCTCTGCGGTACCAGCTAGATCGCGATCGTCTTTTGCAGGGTTGGGTTCTTGAGAAGGAGGCCCCAAGAATTCGTCATAGTACCCATGTTCGTTGAAGTACTTATCAATGTTGGAAAGTATACCGTCATCGTCGTCCGGAACCTGTGCCATATGCATGTCCGGATCAGCTGACGACGGTAGCGTTGCGGCGGTCTTGCCATGGCTTGGTGCCGGCACGACTGACGGTGTTGTCTGTGGGGTGGTGTCCCGCCGCCCCCAAATGAATCTGGCTCTTTGGCCAAAGCAGGGGCCAGCTTAAGGAGGCGCTGAGTGTTGGGGAACGTTGCAGAAAATAAAATTTTTCCTACGGTTTCACCAAGATCCATCTATGAGTTCATCTAAGCAATGAGTGATAGGAGAGAGATGCATCTACATACCACTTGTAGATCGCGTGCGGAAGCGTTCAAGAGAACGGGATGATGGAGTCGTACTCGGCGTGATCCAAATCACCGATGACCAAGTGTCGAACGGACAGCACCTCCGCGTCCAACACACGTACGGAGCGGATGACGTCTCCTCCTTCTTGATCTAGCAAGGGGGAAGGAGAGGTTGAGTAAGAAGGCTCCAGCAGCAGCACGACGGCGTGGTGATGGTGGAGAGGCAGTACTCCGACAGGGCTTCGCCAAGCACTTAACGGAGGAGGAGAGGTGTTGGGGAGGGGAGGGGCTGCACCTTGGATGTTGTGTGCAGCCCTCCCCTCGCCCCTCTATTTATAGGGGAAGGGGGAAGGGGGCCGGCCCCCTCTAGATGAGATCTAGAGGGGGGGGGCGGCCAAGGGAGGGGGCTTTCCTCCCAAGCAAGGGGGGCTCCCCCACTAGGGTTTCACCCCAAACCCTAGGCGCATGGGCCCAGGGGGGCAGCCCTCCAGAGGCTGGTTCCCTGCCCCCTATGGCCCATGAGGCCCTCCGAGAGGGGTGGCCCCTCCCGGTGGACCCCCGGAACCCCTCCGGTGGCCCCGGTACAATACCGATATGCCCCCGAAACATTCCGGTGGCCGTATGACAACTTCCCATATATAAATCTTTACCTCCGGACCATTCCGGAACTCCTCGTGACATCTGGGATCTCTTTCGGGACTCCAAACAACATTCGGTAATCACATACAAGTCTTCCTAATAACCCTAGCGTCACCGAACCTTAAGTGTGTAGACCCTACGGGTTCGGGAGACATGCAGACATGACCGAGACGGCTCTCCGGTCAATAACCAACAGAGGGATCGGGATACCCATGTTGGCTCCCACATGCACCTTGATGATCTCATCAGATGAACCACGATGTCGAGGATTCAATCAACCCCGCATACAATTACCTTTGTCAAACGGTACGTTACTTGCCCGAGACTCGATTGTCGGTATCCCAATACCTCATTCAGTCTCGTTACTGGCAAGTCACTTTTACTCGTACCGTAATGCATGATCCCGTGACCAAACACTTGGTCACTTTGAGCTCATTATGATGATGCATTACCGAGTGGGCCCAGAGATACCTCTCCGTCATACGGAGTGACAAATCCCAGTCTCGATCCGTGTCAACCCAACAGACACTTTCGGAGATACCTGTAGTGCACCTTTATAGTCACCCAGTTACGTTGTGACGTTTGGTACACCCAAAGCACTCCTACGGTATTCGGGAGTTACACGATGTCATGGTCTAAGGAAAAGATACTTGACATTGGAAAAGCTCTAGCAAAACGAACTACACGATCTTGTGCTATGCTTAGGATTGGGTCTTGTCCATCACATCATTCTCCTAATGATGTGATCTCGTTGTCAACGACATCTAATGTCCATAGTCAAGAAACCATGACTATCCGTTGACCAACGAGCTAGTCAACTAGAGGCTTTCTAGGGACGTATTGTGGTCTGTGTATTCACACGTGTATTACGATTTCCGGATAATACAATTAGAGCATGAATAATAGACAATTATCATGAACAAGGAAATATAATAATAATCCTTTTATTATTGCCTCTAGGGAATATTTCCAACAGTCTCCCACTTGCACTAGAGTCAATAATCTAGTTACATTGTGATGAATCGAACACCCATAGAGTTCTGGTGTTGATCATGTTTTGCTCGCGGAAGAGGTTTAGTCAATGGATCTGCGACATTCAGATCCGTATGTACTTTGCAAATATCTATGTCTCCATCTTGAACATTTTCACGGATGGAGTTGAAACGACGCTTGATGTGCCTGGTCTTCTTGTGAAACCTGGGCTCCTTGGCAAGGGCAATAGCTCCAGTGTTGTCACAGAAGAGTTTGATCGGCCCCGACACATTGGATATGACTCCTAGGTCGGTGATGAACTCCTTCACCCAAATTGCTTCATGTGCTGCCTCCGAGGCTGCCATGTACTCCGCTTCACATGCAGATCCCGCCATGACGCTCTGCTTGCAGCTGCATCAGCTTACTGCCCCACCATTCAACATATACACGTATCCGGTTTGTGACTTAGAGTCATCCAGATCTGTGTCGAAGCTAGCATCGACGTAACCCTTTACGACGAGCTCTTCGTCACCTCCATAAACGAGAAACATGTACTTTGTCCTTTTTAGGTACTTCAGGATATTCTTGACCGCTGTCCAGTGTTCCTTGCCGGGATTACTTTGGTACCTTCCTACCAAACTTACGGCAAGGTTTACATCAGGTCTGGTACACAGCATGGCATACATAATAGATCCTATGGCTGAGGCATAGGGGATGGCGCTCATCTCTTCTTTATCTTTTGCCGTGGTCAGGCATTGAGCCGAGCTCAATCTCACACCTTGCAATACAGGCAAGAACCCTTTCTTGGACTGATCCATTTTGAACTTCTTCAAAATCTTATCAAGGTATGTGCTTTGTGAAAGACCTATGAGGCGTCTTGATCTATCCCTATAGATTTTGATGCCTAATATGTAAGCAGCTTCTCCAAGATCCTTCATTGAAAAACACTTA
The DNA here is from genome assembly GCF_002162155.2 of Triticum dicoccoides. NCBI lineage: Eukaryota > Viridiplantae > Streptophyta > Magnoliopsida > Poales > Poaceae > Triticum > Triticum dicoccoides. Next base: position 771,795,655 of record NC_041385.1, read on the forward strand.
TTCAAGTAGGCCTTAATGCTGTCCAAGAATTCTATATCATTTCCCATCAAAAGTATGTCATCTACATATAATATGAGAAATGCTACAGAGCTCCCACTCACTTTCTTGTAAACGCAGGCTTCTCCATAAGTCTGCATAAACCCAAACGCTTTGATCATCTCATCAAAGTGAATGTTCCAACTCCGAGATGCTTGCACCAGCCCATAAATGGATCGCTGGAGCTTGCATACTTTGTTAGCATTCTTAGGATCGACAAAACCTTCCGGCTGCATCATATACAGGTCTTCCTTAAGATAACCGTTAAGGAATGCCGTTTTGACGTCCATCTGCCATATCTCATAACCATAGTATGCGGCAATTGCTAACATGATTCGGACGGACTTAAGCTTCGCTACGGGAGAGAAAGTCTCATCATAGTCAATCCCTTGAACTTGTCGATAACCCTTAGCAACAAGTCGAGCTTTATATATGGTGACATTTCCATCCGCGTCCGTCTTCTTCTTAAAGATCCATTTGTTTTCTATCGCTCGCCGATCATCGGGCAAGTCAGTCAAAGCCCATACTTTGTTTTCATACATGGATTCTATCTCGGATTGCATGGCTTCTAGCCATTTGTTGGAATCTGGGCCCGCCATCGCTTCTTCATAGTTCGAAGGTTTACTGTTGTCTAACAACATGATTTACAGAACAGGGTTGCCATACCACTCTGGTGTGGAACGTGTCCTTGTGGACCTACGAAGTTCAGTAGCAACTTGATCCGAAGTACCTTGATCATCATCATTAATTTCCTCTCCAGTCGGTGTAGGCACCACATGAACATTTTCCTGAGCTGTACTACTTTCCGGTTCAAGAGGTAGTACTTCATCGAGTTCTACTTTCCTCCCACTTACTCCTTTCGAGAGAAACTCCTTTTCCAGAAAGGATCCGTTCTTGGCAACAAAGATCTTGCCTTCGTATCTAAGGTAGAAGGTATACCCAATGGTTTCCTTAGGGTATCCTATGAAGACGCATTTCCGACTTGGGTTCGAGCTTTTCAGGTTGAAGTTTCTTGACATAAGCATCGCATCCCCAAACTTTTAGAAACGACAGCTTAGGTTTCTTCCCAAACCATGATTCATACGGTGTCGTCTCAACGGATTTAGACGGTGCCCTATTTAAAGTGAATGTAGCTGTCTCTAGAGCGTATCCCCAAAATGATAGCGGTAAATCGGTAAGGGACATCATAGATCGCACCATATCCAATAGAGTGCGATTACGACGTTCGAACACACCGTTACGCTGAGGTGTTCCAGGCGGCGTGAGTTGTGAAACGATTCCACATTTTCTTAAGTGTGTACCAAATTCGTGACTTAAATATTCTCCTCCATGATCCGATCATAAGAATTTTATCTTTCGGTCACATTGATTCTCTACTTCATTCTTAAATTCCTTGAACTTTTCAAAGGTCTCAGACTTGTGTTTCATCAAGTAGACATACCCATATCTACTTAAGTCATCAGTGAGAGTGAGAACATAACGATATCCTCCGCGAGCCTCAACGCTCATTGGACCACACACATCAGTATGTATGATTTCCAATAAGTTGGTTGCTCGCTCCATTGTTCCGGAGAACGGAGTCTTGGTCATTTTGCCCATGAGGCATGGTTCGCATGTGTCAAATGATTCATAATCGAGAGACTCTAAAAGTCCATCAGCATGGAGCTTCTTCATGCGCTTGACACCAATGTGACCAAGGCGGCAGTGCCACAAGTATGTGGGACTATCGTTATTAACTTTACATCTTTTGGTATTCACACTATGAATATGTGTAACATTACATTTGAGATTCATTAAGAATAAACCATTGACCATCAGGGCAAGACCATAAAACATATCTCTCATATAAATAGAACAACCATTATTCTCGGATTTAAATGAGTAGCCATCTCGCATCAAACAAGATCCAGATACAATGTTCATGCTCAAACTTGGCACTAAATAACAATTATTGAGGTTTAAAACTAATCCCGTAGGTAAATGTAGAGGTAGCGTGCCGATGGCGATCACATCAACCTTGGAACCATTCCCGACGCGCATCGTCACCTCGTCCTTCGCCAGTCTCCGCTTACTCCGCAGCTCCTGCTGTGAGTTAAAAATATGAGCAACGGCACCGGTATCAAATACCCAGGAGTTACTATGAGTGCTGGTAAGGTACACATCAATTACATGTATATCAAATATACCTTTAGTGTTGCCGGCCTTCTTGTCCGCTAAGTATTTGGGGCAGTTCCGCTTCCAGTGACCCTTCCCTTTGCAATAAAAGCACTCAGTCTCAGGCTTGGGGTCCATTCTTTGACTTCTTCCCGGCAACTGGCTTACCGGGCGTGGCAACATCTTTGCCGTCCTTCTTGAAGTTCTTCTTACCCTTGCCCTTCTTGAACTTAGTGGTCTTATTGACCATCAACACTTGATGTTCTTTCTTGATTTCAACCTCTGCTGACTTCAGCATTGAAAATACTTCAGGAATGGTCTTCACCATCCCCTGCATATTGTAGTTCAACACAAAGCTCTTGTAGCTCGGTGGGAGCGACTGAAGGATTCTGTCAATGACCGCCTCGTCCGGGAGGTTGATCTCCAGCTGGGACAGGCGGTTGTGCAACCCAGACATTTTGAGTATGTGCTCACTGACAGAACTATTTCGCTCCATCTTACAACTATAGAACTTGTCGGAGACTTCATATCTCTCGACCCGGGCATGAGCTTGAAAAACCATTTTCAGCTCCTCGAACATCTCATATGCTCCGTGTCGCTCAAAACGCTTTTGGAGCCCCGGTTCTAAGCTGTAAAGCATGCCGCACTAAACGAGGGAGTAATCATCAGCACGTGACTGCCAAGCATTCATAACGTCTTGGTTCTCTGGGATGGGTGCTTCACCTAGCGGTGCTTCTAGGACATAATCTTTCTTGGCTGCTATGAGGATGATCCTCAGGTTCCGGACCCAGTCCGAATAGTTGCTGCCATCATCTTTCAGCTTGGTTTTCTCTAGGAACGCGTTGAAGTTCATGTTGACATGAGAGTTGGCCATTTGATCTACAAGACATATTTTGCAAAGACTTTAGACTAAGTTCATGATAATTAAGTTCGTCTAATCAAATTATTTAATGAACTCCCACTCAGATTGACATCCCTCTAGTCATCTAAGTGTTACACGATCCGAGTCGACTAGGCCGTGTCCGATCATCATGTGAGACGGACTAGTCATCATCGGTGAACATCTCCATGTTGATCGTATCTTCCATACGACTCATGTTCGACCTTTCGGTCTCTGTGTTCCGAGGCCATGTCTGTACATGCTAGGCTCGTCAAGTTAACCCTAAGTGTCTTGCATGTGTAAAACTATCTTACACTCGTTGTATGTGAACGTAAGGATCTATCACACCCGATCATCACGTGGTGCTTCGAAACGACGAACTTTAGCAACGGCGCACAGTTAGGGGGAACACTTTCTTGAAATTATTATAAGGGCTCATCTTATTTACTACCATCATTCTAAGTAAACAAGATGCATAAACATAATAAACATCACATGCAATTATATAATAGTGACATGATATGGCCAATATCATATAGCTCCTTTGATCTCCATCTTCAGGGCTCCATGATCATCTTCGTCACCGGCATGACACCATGATCTCCATCATCATGATCTCCATCATCGTGTCTTCATGAAGTTGTCACGCCAACGACTACTTCTACTTCTATGGCTAACGCGTTTAGAAATAAAGTAAAGTAATTTACATGGCGTTCTTTAATGGCACGCAGGTCATACAAAAAATAAAGACAACTCCTATAGCTCCTGCCGGTTGTCATACTCATCGACATGCAAGTCGTGATTCCTATTACAAGAACATGATCTCATACATCACAATATATCATTCATCATTCATCACAACTTCTGGCCATATCACATCACATGACAATTGCTGCAAAAACAAGTTAGACGTCCTCTAATTGTTGTTGCATCTTTTACGTGGCTGCAATTGGTTCTAGCAAGAACGTTTTCTTACCTACGAATAACCACAACGTGATTTTGTAAACTTCTATTTACCCTTCATAAGGACCCTTTTCGTCGAATCCACTCCAACTAAAGTGGGAGAGATAGACACCCGCTAGCCACCTTATGCAGCTAGTGCATGTCAGTCGGTGGAACCTGTCTCACGTAAGCGTACGTGTAAGGTTGGTCCGGGCCGCTTCATCCCACAATACCGCTGAAGCAAAATAAGACTAGTAGCGGCAAGCAAGTTGACAAGATCTACGCCCACAACAAAATTGTGTTCTACTCGTGCTATAGAGAACTACACATAGACCTAGCTCATGATGCCACTGTTGGGGAACATTGCAGAAAATAAAAAATTTCCTACGGTTTCACCAAGATCCATCTATGAGTTCATCTAAGCAACGAGTGATAGGAGAGAGATGCATCTACATACCACTTGTAGATCGCGTGCGGAAGCATTCAAGAGAATGGGGATGATGGAGTCGTACTCCCCGTGATCCAAATCACCGATGACCAAGTGCCCAACGGACAGCACCTCCGATTTCAACACACGTACGGAGCGGATGACGTCTCCTCCTTCTTGATCCAGCAAGGGGGAATGAGAGGTTGAGGAAGAAGGCTCCACCAGCAGCACGACGGCGTGGTGATGGTGGAGAGGCAGTACTCCGACAGGGCTTCGCCAAGCACTTAACGAAGGAGGAGAGGTGTTGGGGAGGGGAGGGGCTGCGCCTTGGATGTTGTGTGCAGCCCTCCCCTCGCCCCTCTATTTATAGGGGAAGGGGGAAGGGGGCCGCCCCCCTCTAGATGAGATCTAGAGGGGGGGGCCAAGGGAGGGGGCTTGCCCCCCAAGCAAGGGGGCGCCCCCACTAGGGTTTCCCCCCAAACCCTAGGCGCATGGGCCCAAGGGGGGGGGGCGTCCAGCCCTCCAGGGGCTGGTTCCCTGCCCCCTACAGCCCATGAGGCCCTCTGAGAGGGGTGGCCCCTCCCGGTGGACTCCCGGAACCCCTCCGGTGGCCCCGGTACAATACCGATATGCCCCCGAAACTTTCCGGTGACCGTATGACAACTTCCCATATATAAATCTGTACCTCTGGACCATTCCGGAACTCCTCGTGACGTCCGGGATCTCATCCGGGACTCCGAACAACATTCAGTAATCACATACAAGTCTTCCTAATAACCCTAGCATCACCGAACCTTAAGTGTGTAGACCCTACGGGTTCGGGAGACATGCAGACATGACCGAGATGGCTCTCCGGTCAATAACCAACAGCGGGATCTGGATACCCATGTTGGCTCCCACATGCTCCTCGATGATCTCATTGGATGAACCATGATGTCGAGGATTCAATCAACCCCGCATACAATTCCCTTTGTCAAACGGTACGCTACTTGCCCGAGACTCGATCGTCGGTATCCCAATACCTCGTTCAGTCTCGTTACCGGCAAGTCACTTTTACTCGTACCGTAATGCATGATCCCGTGACCAAACACTTGGTCACTTTGAGCTCATTATGATGATGCATTACCGAGTGGGCCCAGAGATACCTCTCCGTCATACGGAGTGACAAATCCCAGTCTTGATCCGTGTCAACCCAACAGACACTTTCGGAGATACCTATAGTGCACCTTTATAGTCACCCAGTTACGTTGTGACGTTTGGTACACCCAAAGCACTCCTACGGTATCCGGGAGTTACACGATCTCATGGTCTAAGGAAAAGATACTTGACATTGGAAAAGCTCTAGCAAAACGAACTACACGATCTTGTGCTATGCTTAGGATTGGGTCTTGTCCATCACATCATTCTCCTAATGATGTGATCTCGTTGTCAACGACATCTAATGTCCATAGTCAGGAAGCCATGACTATCCGTTGACCAACGAGCTAGTCAACTAGAGGCTTTCTAGGGACGTATTGTGGTCTATGTATTCACACGTGTATTATGATTTCCGGATAATACAATTATAGCATGAATAAAAGACAATTATCATGAACAAGGAAATATAATAATAATCCTTTTATTATTGTCTCTAGGGCATATTTCCAACACTGAGGTCATCACATCATCTTCGTCGGCCCCAGGGGGTCGAAACGGAGGTAACAAGTCGTCGCAGCTCCGCAACACCTGAACCAGTTGAACCCTATACACGGTGGGTGGCATCGGATTACCGTGGAACACGCGGTTGCCCGGTTGAACGATTTGGCCTTGGCGACATCGATCAACTCGCCGTCCACGAAGTGCAGGAGAGTGTATGGAACATCGGCGGCGCCCTGTGAAAACATGTAGGGCGTCAGGGATGCCCAGTCAAAGGCAAGGAGATGAAGTCATCGGTCGAGGCTTAGTTACCAACATGGCGTCGAGCTCGGCTAATGTTGAGGCACCGCCAACGGCATGCGTGCAAGTGATGGGGAGGCCGCTTGCTGCCGAGGTGCCGGCCGGCGTATTCTTCCAACACCTGGGTGCATTAAGCTCCAATGACGGCGCCAACGCCAGAGACACCAATGCCGGCGCGTTGTGCGAGTTGCTGCCCGTGAAGTTGGGAATTAGGGGCGGCCCCTGTTGGCCGCCCGCAATCCATCCCCATAGCCCCTCAATCAAGGAAGGCATAATGGCGGTGATCGTCGTTCCCAGTTGGTCTCGCACTCGCTCTTGGACTATCTCCGAAATCTGCGCCACTTGTGCCTTGAGTTCTTTAACCTCGCACTCCTGGCTTTCCGAGCTGGTCTTTCTCTCCTTTCGCCCAGCCTTATAAATTCTGACCATTTCGTGGACAAGCCTTTGCCGGCCACACGACCAGCTGACGACGGCTTAATGAACTTATCCTTGTTTTTCACTACGTTCAATGCCCTATTTAAAGTGATGTCCCAAAGGGAATACGGGGAGCTCTGAGACCCCGCGCTACTGCTTTCAGTTTCGTATGGAAGGAACGTGAACCATTTAGAAATTTGGCTTCATTAATTAGAATGCAACCATATGGAGCTAATTACGCGGGGGTGTATTCCTTACGAGAACAAGCTGAAACGCCTTCACCTTCGAATCCGTGGTAAGCTCCTTTGTTACCGGGTCCACCTTGTACCGGGCCCTAACATAGTTCCTGGTCTGCTTTTCATGGTATTTATCAAAGAGGGGCGGTAGGCCTTGCTCGGCACGCTCCGCGTCCTCCTTGTCCCATTTAGGTTCCGCCACTCTGTAACCACCGGAACCGAGTTTGTGGACCCCTAAGTTCAAGTCCCGCATATATTTCCCCCACTGACTTGATTCCGCGGATGCGTTTCTCTCGCACTTGATCTTGAGCTCTAGGTAGTCAGCTTCGCTGATCGAAGGATTTGTCTCCTTGATCTTCTCATAACTATCACCACTTAGAATCCTTCTCTTCACTGCGGCTCTCCAAGTAGCCAGGGCCGTGCTCATCTTCGTGAGGGTGGCACTGTTCACTTTATTCCCTGAGAGACATGTGTTTGCGAAGTCACCGGGGAACATGTATCATTCGTGCAGCTTTGTGAAGAGGAGGTTGCGCAAATTCCCCCGATCACGATGCCTTAGGTTCTTGGTGTTGATCGAGATGGTGCTCCAGAGAATGCACCCGAGTTTTCCCACGTACCCACTTACTAATTCTTTGGGTGCCGTTGGATGCCCACTGGAGGACACTTAAGTAAATTCCTCCTTGATGGTGCCGAGCATGTTGGGGCGCCGGTCCTTTCGTTGCCTCTTCGGTTGGCTGCCATCTGTGCGTTCGCTGCCATCATCAGTGGTGGCATCCTCGGCGGCACCATTAGTGGTGTCATCCCCAATGCCACTAGGGGTTGTGTAGTCGGGATCGGTGTCTTCCGCGGCGTCCTCATAGCGGTGAGGTTCTTCCTCCATCTCCTGGGACAGCTGCCAGAATGGCTTGCCCGAACCGTCGGCCTCATTGTTGTCAGCCATGTTCACTCTAAATAGGAAAAAAGGCTACTAGAGTTATTGGATGGGATCAGGGTAGTATATATTCTTCCATCCTATATAGTTTGCATTTCAACTTAAGGGAAAACTATAAAAGCCACTTAGAAATATTTGCTTTGTAGAAATAACATTGTCTATAAATGTTGATTAATTTTTGTTTCGGTTAAGAATCGGGCACCTTCTAGGTCAAGAAAATTGGGCATGACCTTTGCTAATTTTCTTGACCTAGGAGTGCCCCATTCTCAACCGAAACAGAAATTAATCAACATTTCAGGAGAAAGGGGTAACTATTTGTCCCTGCACAAAATATTGGTGGCAATCAGACTAGAGCGGAGACCTGGGTCGGATGATCTTAGATAGGATGCTTAGTATCACTAGCACATGCAGATCACCAGAGACCGCTGCGAAGGAAGTAGCAGATGTAACATTTAAATGCTCACACCAAGAAGCTAACAAACAACAAAATAACATCTAAATTCTGAGGCTCTGTCCCTGGCAATTAACTCCAGTTTCCATCCTATCTCAAGCATCATTCAAATATATATTTTAACGAACACAATGTGATCAGAGAAACAAAGCAGCACCAAATCAGTTATCCTAGCGTACTATGAATATGGAGATCAGAAGCAACAGTTTCTGTTCCTGCATACGACACTTCCAAATTATGCTAGCTATCCATGTTTCAATTTTCTTTCAGTACTTGATGTCCACTACACATCCTTCTTCTTGTAGACGTTGTTGGGCCTGCAAGTGCACAGGTTTGTAGGACAATAGCAAATTTCCCTCAAGTGGATGACCTAAGGTTTATCAATCCATGGGAGGTGTAGGATGAAGATGGTCTCTCTCAAGCAACCCTGAAACCAAATAATAAAGAGTCTCTTGTGTCCCCAACACACCCAATACAAAGATAAATTGTATAGGTGCACTAGTTCGGCGAAGAGATGGTGATACAAGTGCAATATCGATGGTAGATAAAGGTTTTTGTAATCTGAAATTATAAAAACAGCAAGGTAACTAATGATAAAAGTGAGCGTAAACGGTATTGCAATAGTACGAAACAAGGCCTAAGGTTCATACTTTCACCAATGCAAGTTCTCTCAACAATAATAACATAGATAGATTATATAACAATCCCTCAACATGCAACAAAGAGTCACTCCAAAGACACTAATAGTGGAGAACAAACGAAGAGATTATGGTAGGGTATGAAACCACCTCAAAGTTATCCTTTCTGTTCTATCTATTCAAGAGTTCGTAGTAAAATAACATGAAGCTATTCTTTCCGCTCAATCTATCATAGAGTTCATACTAGAATAACACCTTAAGACACAAATCAACCAAAACCCTAATGTCACCTAGATACTCCATTGTCACCTCAAGTATCCGTGGGCATGATTATATGATATGCATCACACAATCTCAGATTCATCTATCCAACCAACACAAAGTACTTCAAAGAGTGCCCCAAAGTTTCTACCGGAGAGTCAAGACGAAAATGTGTGCCAACCCCTATGCATAGGTTCGTGGGCGGAACCCGCAAGTTGATCACCAAAACATACATCAAGTGGCACATGATATCCCATTGTCACCACAGATAAGCACGACAAGACATACATCAAGTGTTCTCAAATCCTTAAAGACTCAATCCGATAAGATAACTTCAAAGGGAAAACTCAATCCATTACAAGAAAGTAGAGGGGGATAAACATCATAAGATCCAACTATAATAGCAAAGCTCGAGCTACATCAAGATCGTGCCATAGAGGGAACATGAGAGAGAACACGAGAGAGAGAGAGAGAGAGATCAAACACATAGCTACTGGTACATACCCTCTGCCCCGAGGGTGAACTACTCCCTCCTCGTCATGGATAGCGCCGGGATGATGAAGATGGCCACCGGTGATGGGTTCCCCCTCCGGCAGGGTGCCAGAACGGGCTCCCGAGAGGTTTTTGTTGGCTATAGAGGCTTGCGGCGGCGGAACTCCCGATCTATCTTCTCCTTGGATGTTTTTAGGGTACGTGGGACTATATAGGCGAAAGAAGTCGGTCGGGGGAGCCTCGAGGGGCCCACGAGACAGGGGGCGCGCCTAGTAGGGGGCGCGCCCCCCACCCTCGTGGCCTCCTCGAGGATCTTCTGACGTGAACTCCAAGTCTCCCGGATCATATTCTTCCCAAAAATCAAGCTCCCGAAGGTTTCATTCCGTTTGGACTCCATTTGATATTCCTTTTCTTTGAAATACTGAAACAGGCAATAAAACAGAATAACGGGCTGCGCCTCCGGTTAATAGGTTAGTCCCAAAAGTAATATAAAGGTGTATAATAAAGCCCATAATCATTCAAAACGGATAATAAAATAGCATGAATGCTTCATAAGTTATAGATATGTTGGAGACGTATCAGCATCCCCAAGCTTAATTCCTGCTCGTCCTCGAGTAGGTAAATGATAAAAGAAAGAATTTATGAAGTGTGAATGCTAGAAGGTGCACAAGTTTGATCAATGATAATTTCAATCACCTTTTCTAGCATCATTATATGTCATAACAGTATTTCATCTCATAAAACTTTTCATGATCAAGTAACAAGCTATTCACATGTTAAAGCATAGACCATAAACTTTCTTGAAAACTAGCAAGATTCATTCTTAGTCATCAAACATTTGCAATTCATCCTATTTTCAGGAAGGGTCTATGTCAGAGCTTTGATTTAGCAAACTTCACATACTCAACTATCATATAGTCTTTTACAATTGCTAACACTCACGCAATACTTGTGGTTATGAAGTTTTAATCAGACACAGAGAAAGATAGGGTCTAATAATGTTGCCTCCGAACGTATTCACCTTTGGGTGATGTCAACAATAATAGTTCATGCTAACGTACATCCAATTGGATATATATATCAGGATCACCCTAACACAAAGTGCTTGCCAAAGGATAAAATGAAAAAAAGGAAAGGTGAAGATCACATTGACTCTTGCATAAAGTAAAAGACATAAGGTAAAAGACAGGCCCTTCGCAGAGGGAAGCAGTGGTTGTCGTGCACTTTTAGGGTTGGATACACAAAATCTTAATGCGAAAGAACATCACTTTATATTGCCCCTTGTATATGGACCTTTCTTATGCAGTCCGTCGCTTTTATTGCTTCCATAACAAGATCGTACAAAGCTTATTTTCTCCGCAGTAATAAGTCATGCATATTTAGAGAGCAATTTTTATTGCTTGCACCGATGACAACTTACTTGAAGGATCTTACTCAATCCATAGGTAGGTATGGTGGACTCTCATGGCAAAACTGGGTTTAAGGATATTTGGACAAAGCTTATTTTCTCCGCACTAATAAGTCATGCATATTTAGAGAGCAATTTTTATTGCTTGCACCAATGACAACTTACTTGAAGGATCTTACTCAATCCATAGGTAGGTATGGTTGACTCTCATGGCAAAACTGGGTTTAAGGATATTTGGAAGCACAAGTAGTATCTCTACTTGGTGCAAGGAATTTTGGCGAGCATGAGGGGGAAAGGCAAGCTCAACATGTTTGAATGATCCATGACAATATACTTTAACTGAGATGTGAGAAAACATAACCCATTACATTGTATTCCTTGTCCAACATCAACTCTTTAGCATGTCATACTTAATGAGTGCTCACAATTATAAAAGATGTCTATGATAATATATGTATATGTGAAATCTCTCTTCCTTCAATATTCTTTCATGAATTGTTCAAATGACCAATACAATGCTTGCTAACCGTCAATAAATTTACAACCTCTACTTCTTAGATGTGAAGTCATTACTCCCCATGGGATAAGAGAATGAGGCATATATAATTTCAGATTTATGACATTCAACTCATTCAACCATTTACTCATAGGATATAAGTGAAGCACACGAGTAAATGGCAAACTACTCAAAAAGATATAAGTGAAGATCAATGAGTAGTTGAAGAATTATGCAAATATGTGAAGACTCTCTCTCATTTAAGAATTTCAGATCTTGGTATTGTATTCAAGCAGCAAGCAAAACAAAATAAAATGGCATTGCAAGGATAGCACAACTCATGTGAAGAAGCAAAAACTTAGGCTTAACCGATACTAACCGATAGTTGTTCAAGAAGAAAGGTGGGATGCCTACCGGGGCAACCCCAAGCTTAGATGCTTGAGACTTCTTGAAATATTATCTTGGGGTGCCTTGGGCATCCCCAAGCTTGAGCTTTTTTGTCTCCTTAATTCCTTTTATATGCCGGTTTCCCTTTTTATCACAAGCTTCATCCACACCGAACTCAACAAGAACTCGTGAGATAGGTTAGTACAAAACAATGCAAAAACCTTATCATATTCTACTGTAACAAATCACTAAAATTATTATTCAACATTGAATACTAAATTTCTCTGCATATTTAATACTCCTATCCTAAAATAGAATCATTAAACAAGCAAACATATGCAAACAATGCAAACATAACAGCAATCTGCCAAAACAGTATAGTCTGTAAAGAATGCAAGATTCATCATACTTCCCTAACTCCAAAAATTATAAGAAAAATACTAAGCTGTAAAAGATTTATCAGATCTCATTATGCATAAAGATTCAACATTATATCACTCTCTGACTTTTCTAGGGTATTTTTGCAACCGTGGTAAACTTTCTGTTTTGAAACAGCAACATGTATACTAGCAAAATAAGCATGGTAAAGGCTATCCTTGACATTTTTATTGAAAATAAAGATGCAAAAAATTATTATAAATAACATAAAGCAAATAATAATAAAAGAAAATGACGCTCCAAGCAAAACACATATCATGTGGTGAATAAAAATGTAGCTCCAAGTGAAGTTACCGATGAACGAAGACGAAAGAGGGGATGCCATCCGGGGCATCCCCAAGCTTAGGCTCTTGGTTGTCCTTGAATATTAACTTGGGGTGCCTTGGGCATCCCCAAGCTTAGGCTCTTGCCACTCCTTATTCTATAGTCCATCAAATCTTTACCCAAAACTTGAAAACTTCAACCACACAAAACTCAAAACAAAACTCGTAAGCTCCGTTAGTATAAGAAAATAAAACCACCACTTAGGTACTGTTGTGAACTTGTTCTAACTTAATATTGGTGTTAAACCTACTGTATTCCAACTTATCTATGGTTCATACCCTCCGATACTACTCATAGATTCATCAAAATAAGTAAACAACACATAGAAAACAGAATCTGTCAAAAACAGAACAGTCTGTAGTAATATGTTTCATTCGAATACTTCTGGAATCCCAAAAATTATGAAATAAATTTGTGGAACTGAGGAATTTGTCTATTAATCATCTTCAAAAATAATCAACCTAAAAGGACTCTCCAGTAGAAAATGGAAGCTAATATCGTGAGCGCTAAAGTTTCTGTTTTTTACAGCAAGATCATATAGACTTCACCCAAGTCTTTTCAAAGGCTCTACTTGGCACTTTATTGAAACAAAAGCTATAAAACATGATTACTACAGTAGCATAATCATGTGAACACTCAAAAACAGTAAGGGTAAATATTGGGTTGTCTCCCAACAAGAGCTTTTCTTTAATGCCTTTTCTAGCTAGGCATGATGATGACAATGATGCTCACATAAAAGATAAGAATTGAAACATAATGGGAGCATCATGAAGCATATGACTAGCACATTTAAGTCTAACCCACTTCCTATGCATAGGGATTTTGTGAGCAAATAACTTATGGGAACAATAATCAACTAGCATAGGAAGGCAAAACAAGCATAGCTTCAAAACTTTAAGCACATAGACAGGAAACTTGATATTATTGCAATTCCTACAAGCATATGTTCCTCCCTTATAATAATTTTCAGTAGCATCATGAATGAATTCAACAATATAACCAGCACCTAAAGCATTCTTTTCATGATCTATAAGCATAGAAAATTTACTACTCTCCACATAAGCAAATTTCTTCTCATGAATAGTAGTGGGAGCAAACTCAACAAAATAACTATAATGTGAGGCATAATCCAATTGAAAACTAAAATCATGATGACAAGTTTCATGGTTATCATTATTCTTAATAGCATACAAGTCATCACAATAATCATCATAAATAGCAACTTTGTTCTCATAATCAATTGGAACCTCTTCCGAAATAGTGGAATCATCACTAAATAGAGTTGACACTCTTCCAAATCCACTTTCATATTCATCACAATAAGATTCAATATCCTCCAAAATAGTGGGATAAATACTACCTAAAGTTGACACTCTTCCAAAACCACTTTCATCAATAGGAGGCATGCTTTCATCATAATAAATATTCTCATCAAAACTTGGGGGACAAAAAATATCATATTCATCAAACATAGCTTCCCCAAGCTTGTGGCTTTGCATATCATTAGCATCATGGATATTCAAGGAATTCATACTAACAACATTGCAATCATGCTCATCATTCAAAGATTTAGTACCAAGCATTTTATAGACTTCTTTTTCTAGCACTTGAGCACAATTTTCCTTACCATCATTCTCACGAAAGAAATTAAAAAGGTGAAGCGTCTGAGACAAACTCAATTCCATTTTTTTGTAGTTTTCTTTTATAGACTAAACTAGTGATAAAACAAGAAACAAAAAGATTTGATTTCAAGATCTAAAGATATACGTTCAAGCACTCACCGCCCCGGCGACGGCGCCAGAAAAGAGCTTGATGTCTACTACACAACCTTCTTCTTGTAGACGTTGTTGGGCCTGCAAGTGCACAGGTTTGTAGGACAGTAGCAAATTTCCCTCAAGTGGATGACCTAAGGTTTATCAATCCGTGGGAGGTGTAGGATGAACATGGTCTCTCTCAAGCAACCCTGCAACCAAATAACAAAGAGTTTCTTGTGTCCCCAACACACCCACAATGGTAAATTGTATAGGTGCACTAGTTCGGCGAAGAGATGGTGATACAAGTGCAATATGGATGGTAGATAAAGGTTTTTGTAATATCAAATTATAAAAATAACAAGGTAACTAATGATAAAAGTGAGCGTAAATGGTATTGCAATAGTAGGAAACAAGGCCTAAGGTTCATACTTTCACTAGTGCAAGTTCTCTCAACAATAATAACATCGATAGATTATATAACAATCCATCAACATGCAACAAAGAGTCACTCCAAAGACACTAATAGCGGAGAACAAACGAAGAGATTATGGTAGGGTACGAAACCACCTCAAAGTTATCCTTTCTGTTCTATCTATTCAAGAGTTCGTAGTAAAATATGAAGGAAATATGACCTAGAGGCAATAATAAAGTTATTATTTATTTCCTTATATCATGATAAATGTTTATTATTCATGCTAGAATTGTATTAACCGGAAACATAATACATGTGTGAATACATAGACAAACATAGTGTCACTAGTATGCCTCTACTTGACTAGCTCGTTTATCAAAGATGGTTATGTTTCCTAGCCATGGACAAAAGAGTTGTCATTTGATTAATGGGATCACATCATTAGGAGAATGATGTGATTGACTTGACCCATTCCGTTAGCTTAGCACTTGATCGTTTAGTATGTTGCTATTGCTTTCTTCATGACTTATACATGTTCCTATGACTATGAGATTATGCAACTCCCGTTTACCGGAGGAATACTTTGTGTGCTACCAAACATCACAATGTAACTGGGTGATTACAAAGGAGATCTACAGGTATCTCCGAAGGTACATGTTGGGTTGGCGTATTTTGAGATTAGGATTTGTCACTCCGATTGTCGGAGAGGTATCTCTAGGCCCACTCGGTAATGCACATCACTATAAGCCTTGCAAGCATTGCAACTAATTAGTTAGTTGCGGGATGATGTATTACGGAACGAGTAAAGAGACTTGCCGGTAACGAGATTGAACTAGGTATTGAGATACCGACGATTGAATCTCGGGCAAGTAACATACCGACGACAAAGGGAACAACGTATGTTGTTATGCGGTCTGACCGATAAAGATCTTCGTAGAATATGTGGGAGCCAATATGAGCATCCAGGTTCTGCTATTGGTTATTGACCGGAAACATGTTTCGGTCATGTCTACATTGTTCTCGAACCTGTAGGGTCCGCATGCTTAAGGTTTTGATGACAGTTATATTATGAGTTTATGATTTTTGATGTACCCAAGGAGTTCGGAGTCCCGGATGAGGTCGGGGATATGAAGAGGAGTCTTGAAATGGTCGAGACATAAAGATCGATATATTGGACGACTATATTCGGACTTCGGAAAGGTTCCGAGTGATTCGGGTATTTTTCGGAGTACCGGAGAGTTACGGGAATTCGCCGGACAGTATATCGGCCTTATTAGGCCATACGGGAATAGAGTAGAGAGGCCAAAAGGAAGGAGGCCTGCGCCCCCCCCCCCTTTGGTCCGAATTGGACAAGGGGCGCAGCCCCGTTTTCCTTCTTCCTCTCCCCCTCTTTCCCCTTCTCCTACTCCAACAAGGAAGGAGGGAGTCCTACTCCCGGTGGGAGCAGGACTCCCCCCCCCTTGCTCCTTTATATACGGGGGCAGGGGGCACCTCTAGGCATAACAATAATTGATCCCTTGGATCTCTTAGCCGTTTGCGGTGCCCCCCTCCACCATAGTCCACCTCGATAATATCGTAGCGGTGCTTAGGCGAAGCCCTACGATGGTAGAACATCAAGATCATCACCACACCGTCATGTTGACGGAACTCTCCCTCGACACTCGGCTGGATCGGAGTTCGAGGAATGTCATCGAGCTGAACGTGTGCTAGAACTCGGAGGTGTCGTAGTTTCGGTGCTTGATCGGTTGGGCCATGAAGACGTACGACTATATCAACCGCGTTGTCATAACGCTTCCGCTTTCGGTCTACGAGGGTACGTGGGCACACTCTCCCCTCTCGTTGCTATGCATCACCATGATCTTGCGTGTGCGTAGGATTTTTTTTGAAATTAGTACGTTCCCCAACAGTGGCATCAGAGCCTAGGTTTTATGCGTTGATGTTATATGCATGAGTAGAATACAAGTGAGTTGTGGGCGATACAAGTCATACTGCTTACCAGCATGTCATACTTTGGTTCGGCGGTATTTTTGGATGAAGCGGCCTGGACCGACATTACGCGTACGCTTACACGAGACTGGTTCCACCGACGTGCTTTGCACACAGGTGGCTGACGGGTGTCAGTTTCTCCAACTTTAGTTGAACCGAGTGTGGCTACGCCCGGTCCTTGCGAAGGTTAAAACATCACTAACTTGAGGAACTATCATTGTGGTTTTGATGCGTAGGTAAGAACGGTTCTTACTCAGCCCGTAGCAGCCACGTAAAATTTGCAACAACAAAGTAGAGAACGTCTAACTTGTTTTTGCATGGCATGTTGTGATGCGATATGGTCAAGACGTGATGAGATATAAGTTGTTGTATGAGATGATCATGTTCTGTTGAAGTTATCACAACTGGCAGAAGCCCTATGGTTGTCTCTTTGTTGCATAAGATGCAAGTGCCAAATAATTACTTTACTTTATTGCTATGCGATAGCAATAGTTGCAAGAGCAATAGTTAGCGAGACGACCATGTGATGACACATTGATATAGATCAAGATGATGAAGATCATGGTGTCATGCCGGTGACGATAGAGATCATGACAGTACTTTGGAGATGGAGATCAAAGGCGCAAGATGATCATGACCATATCATGTCACATATTTTGATTGCATATGATGTTTATCTGTTATACATCTTATCTTGTTGTGATTGACGGTAGCATTTTAAGATGATCTCTCACTAATTATCAAGAAGTGTTCTCCCTGAGTATGCACCATTGCGAAAGTTCTTCGTGCTGAGACACCATGTGACGATCGGGTGTGATAGGCTCTACGTTCAAATACAACCGGTGCAAAACAGTTGCACACGCGGAATACTCAGGTTAAACTTGACGAGCCTAGCATATAACAGATATGGCCTCGGAACACGGAGACCGAAAGGTCGAGCATGAATCATATAGTAGATATGATCAATATAGTGATGTTCACCATTGAAACTACTCCATCTCACGTGATGATCGGACATGGTTTAGTTCATTTGGATCACATGATCACTTAGAGGATTAGAGGGATGTCTATCTAAGTGGGAGTTCTTAAGTAATATGATTAATTGAACTTTAATTTATCATGAACTTAGTCCTGGTCGTATTTTGCAAATTATGTTGTAGATCAATAGCTCGCGTTGTTGCTTCCCTATGTTTTATATGTGTTCCTAGAGAAAACTAAGTTGAAAGATATTAGTAGCAATGATGCGGACTTGGTCCGTGATCTGAGGTTTATCCTCATTGTTGCACAGAAGAATTATGTCCTTAATGCACCGCTAGGTGAAAGACCTATTGCAGGAGCAGATGCAGATGTTATGAACGTTTGGCTAGCTCAATATGATGACAACTTGATAGTTTTGTGCACCATGCTTTATGGCTTAGAACCGGGACTACAAAAACATTTTTGAAATGTCACGGAACATATGAGATGTTCCATGAGATGAAATTGATATTTCAGACTCATACCCGTGTCAAGAGGTATGAGACCTCTGACAAATACTTCGCCTAAAAGATGGAGGAGAATTGCTCAACTAGTGAGCAAGTACTTAGATTGTCTGAGTACTACAATCACTTGAATCAAGTGGGAGTTAATCTTCCAGATAAGATAGTGATTGGCAGAGTTCTCTAGTCACCATCACCAAGTTACTGGAACTTCATGATGAACTATAATGCAAGGGATGACGAAAACGATTCCCGACCTCTTCGTGATGCTGAAATCGACGAAGGTAGAAATCAAGAAAGAGCATCAAGTTTTGATGATTGACAAGACCACTAGTTTCAAGAAAAGGGCAAAGGGAAAGAAAAGGGAACTTCAAGTAGAATGGCAAGCAAGTTGTCACTCTCGTGAGGAATCCCAAAGCTGGACCAAAGCCTGAAACTGAGTGCTTACACTACAAAGGAAATGGTCACTGGAAGCGGAAATGCCTTGAATATTTGGTGGATAAGAAGGATGACAAAGTTAACAAGGGTATATTTGATATACATGTTATTGATGTGTACCTTACTAGTATTTATAGTAGCCCCTGAGTATTTGATACTTGTTCGGTTGCTAAGATTAGTGACTCGAAACAGGAGTTACAGAATAAACAAAAAATAGTTGAAGGGGAAGTGCCGATGAGTGTTGGAAGTAGTTCCAAGATTGATATGATCATCATCGCACACTCTCTATACTTTCGGGATTAGTGTTAAACCTAAATAAATGTTATTTGGCGTTTGCGTTGAGCATAAATATGATTTGATCATGTTTATTGCAATACGGTTATTCATTTAAAGTCAGAGAATAATAGTTGTTCTGTTTACATGAATAAAACCTTCGATGGTCATACACCCAATGAAAATAGTTTATTGGATCTCGATCTAGTGATACACATATTCATAATATTGATGCCAAAAAGATGCAAAGTTTATAATGATAGTGCAACTTATTTGTGGCACTGCCGTTTGGGTCATATCAGTGTAAAGCGCATGAAGAAACTCCATAAAGATGGATTTTTGGAATCACTTGGTTATGAATCATTTGATGCCTGCGAACCGTGCCTTTTTGGGCAAGATGACTAAAACTCCATTCTCCGGAACAATGGAGCGAGCTAGTGACTTATTGGAAATAATACATACTGATATATGCGGTCCAATGAGTATTGATGCTCGTGGCGAGTATCGTTATTTTCTGACCTTCACAAGATGATTTGAGCAGATATGAGTATATCTACTTAATGAAACACAAGTCTGAAACATTTGAAAAGTTCAAAGGATTTCAGAGTGAAGTGGAGAATCATCGTAACAAGAAAATAAAGTTTCTACAATTTGATCATGGAGTAGAATACTCGAGTTATGAGTTTGGCCTTCATATAAAACAAAGTGGAATAGTTTCACAGTTCACACCACCTGGAACACTATAGCATTATGGTTTGTCCGAACATCGTAACCGCACTTTATTGGATATTGTGCGATCTATGATGTCTCTTATCAGTTTACCACTATCGTTTTGGGGTTATGCATTAGAGACAATTGCATTCACTTTAAATAGGGCACCATCAAAATCCGTTGAGATGACGCCTTATGAACTGTGGTTTGGCAAGAAACCAAAGTTGTCGTTTCTTAAAGTTTGGGATTGTGATGCTTATGTGAAAAAGTTTCAACCTGATAAGCTCGAACCTAAATCGGAGAAGTGCGTCTTCATAGAATACCCGAAGGAAACTGTTGGGTACACCTTCTATCACAGATCCAAAGGCAAGTTATTCATGGATCCTTTCTAGAGAAGGAGTTTCTCTTGAAAGAAGTGAGTGGGAGGAAAGTAGAACTTGATAAGGTAATTGTACCATCTCCCTTATTGGAAAGTAGTTCATCACAGAAATCAGTTCCAGTGATTCCTACACCAATTAGTGAGGAAGTTAATGATGATGATCATGAAACTTCAGATCAAGTTGCTACCGAACCTCGTAGGTCTTCCAGAGTAAGATCCGCACTAGAGTGGTACGGTAATCCTGTTCTAGAAGTCATGTTACTAGACCATGATGAACCTACAAACTATGAGGAAGCGATGATGAGCCCAGATTCCGCGAAATGGCTTGAGGCCATGAAATCTGAGATGGGATCCATGTATGAGAACAAAGTGTGGACTTTGGTTGTCTTGCCCGATGATCGCCAAGCTATAGAAAAATAAATGGATCTTCAAGAGGAAGACGGACGCTAATAGTAGTGTTACTATCTACAAAGCTCGACTTGTCGCAAAAAGGTTTTTCGACAAGTTCAAGGTGTTGAATACGATGAGATTTTCTCACTCATATCGATGCTTAAGTCTGTCCGAATCATGTTAGCAATTGCCATATTTTATGAAATCTGGCAAATGGATGTCAAAACTGCATTCCTTAATGGATTTCTTAAAGAAGTGTTGTATATGATACAACCAGAAGGTTTTGTCAATCCTAAAGGTGCTAACAAAATGTAAAAGCTCCAACGATCCATCAATGGACTGGTGCAAGCATCTCGGAGTTGGAATATACGCTTTGATGAATTGATCAAAGCATGTGGTTTTATACAGATTTTTGGAAAGGCCTGTATTTTCAAGAAAGTGAGTGGGAGCACTACTGCCTTTCTGATAAGTATATGTGAATGACATATTATTGATCGAAAATGATGTAGAATTTTCTGGAAAGCATAAAGGAATGTTTGAAAGGAGTTTTTCAAAGAAAGACCTCAGTAAAACTACTTACATATTGAGCATCAAGATCTATTGAGATAGATCAAGACGCTTGATAAGATTTTCAATGAGTACATACCTTGACAAGATTTTGAAGTAGTTCAAAATGGAATAGTCAAAGAAAGAGTTCTTGCCTGTGTTGCAAAGGTATGAAATTGAGTAAGACTCAAATCCCGACCACGACAGAAAATAGAAAGAGAATGAAAGTCATTCCCTATGCATTAGTCATAGGTTTTATAAAAGTATGCCATGCTATGGACCAGACCTATTGCATACTCTGCCCTGGTTTTGCAAGGGAGTACAATAGTGATCTAGGAGTAGATCACTGGACATTGGTCAAAATTATCCTTAGTAGAATAAGGATATGTTTCTCGATTATGGAGGTGATAAAAGAGTTCGTCGTAAAGAGTTACATCGATGCAAGCTTTTACACCGATCCAGATGACTCTAAGTCTCAATCTAGATACATATTGAAAGTGGGAGCAATTAGCTAGAGTAGCTCCGTGCAAAGCATTGTAGACATAGAATATTTGCAAAATATATACGACTCTGTAATATGACAGACCCGTTGACTAAACTTCTCTCACGAGCAAAACATGATCATACCTTAGTACTCTTTGGGTGTTAATCACATAGCGATGTGAACTAGATTATTGACTCTAGTAAACCCTTTGGGTGTTGATCACATGACGATGTGAACTATGGGTATTAATCACATACAGATGTGAATATTGGTGTTGAATCACATGCTGATGTGAACTAGATTATTGACTCTAGTGCAAGTGGGAGACTGAAGGAAATATGCCCTAGAGGCAATACTAAAGTTATTATTTATTTCCTTTTATCATGATAAATGTTTATTATTCATGCTAGAATTGTATTAACCGGAAACATAATACATGTGTGAATACATAGACAAACATAGTGTCACTAGTATGCCTCTACTTGACTAGCCCATTTATCAAAGATGGTTATGTTTCCTAGCCATGGACAAAAGAGTTGTCATTTGATTAACGGGATCACATAATTAGGAGAATGATGTG
This sequence comes from Triticum dicoccoides, assembly GCF_002162155.2. Taxonomy (NCBI): domain Eukaryota; kingdom Viridiplantae; phylum Streptophyta; class Magnoliopsida; order Poales; family Poaceae; genus Triticum; species Triticum dicoccoides. The sequence continues at coordinate 771,817,936 of NC_041385.1, forward strand.
ATTGACTTGACCATTCCGTTAGCTTAGCACTTGATCGTTTAGTATGTTGCTCTTGCTTTCTTTATGACTTATACATGTTCCTATGACTATGAGATTATGCAACTCCCGTTTATCAGAGGAACACTTTGTGTGCTACCAAACGTCACAACGTAATTGGGTGATTATAAAGGAGCTCTACAGGTGTCTTCGAAGGTACATGTTGGGTTGGCGTATTTCGAGATTAGGATTTGTCACTCCGATTGTCGGAGAGGTATTTCTAGGCCCACTCGGTAATGAACATCACTATAAGCCTTGCAAGCATTGCAACTAATTAGTTAGTTGCGGGATGATGTATTACGGAACGAGTAAAGAGACTTGCCGGTAACGAGATTGAACTAGGTATTGAGATACCGAGGATCGAATCTCGGGCAAGTAACATACCGACGACAGAGGGAACAACGTATGTAGTTATGCGGTCTGACCGATAAAGATCTTCGTAGAATATGTGGGAGCCAATATGAGCATCCAGGTTCCGCTATTGGTTATTGACCAGAAACGTGTTTCGGTCATGTCTACATTGTTCTCGAACCCGTAGGGTCCGCACGCTTAAGGTTTCGATGATAGTTATATTATGAGTTTATGAGTTTTGATGTACCCAAGGAGTTGGGAGTCCCGGATGAGGTCGGGGATATGATGAGGAGTCTTGAAATGGTCGAGACATAAAGATCGATATATTGGACGACTATATTCGGACTTCGGAAAGGTTCCGAGTGATTCGGGTATTTTTTGGAGTACCGGAGAGTTACGGGAATTCGCCGGGCAGTATATGGGCCTTATTGGGCCATACGGGAATAGAGTAGAGAGGCCAAAAGGAAGGAGGCCTGCGCCCCCCCTTTGGTCCGAATTGGACAAGGGGCGCAGCCCCCTTTTCCTTCTTCCTCTCCCCCTCTTTCCCCTTCTCCTACTCCAACAAGGAAGGAGGGAGTCCTACTCCCGGTGGGAGTAGGACTCCCCTTGGCGCGCCCCCTCCTAGGCCGGCCGCCCCCTCCCCCCTTGCTCCTTTATATACGGGGGCAGGGGGGCACCTCTAGGCATAACAACAATTGATCCCTTGGATCTCTTAGCCATGTGCGGTGCCCCCCTCCACCATAGTCCACCTCGATAATATCGTAGTGGTGCTTAGGCGAAGCCCTGCGACAGTAGAACATCAAGATCGTCACCACGCTGTCGTGCTGACGGAACTCTCCCTCGACACTCGGCTGGATCGGAGTTCGAGGGACGTCATTGAGCTGAACGTGTGCTAGAACTCGGAGGTGCCGTAGTTTCGGTGCTTGACCGATCGGGCCGTGAAGACGTACAACTATATCAACCGCGTTGTCATAACGCTTCCGCTTTCGGTCTACGAGGGTACAGGGACACACTCTCCCCTCTCGTTGCTATGCATCACCATGATCTTGCGTGTGCGTAGGATTTTTTTTGAAATTAGTACGTTCCCCAACAAAATAACATGAACGTATTCTTTCCGCTCAATCTATCATAGTGTTCATACTAGAATAACACCTTAAGACACAAATCAACCAAAACCCTAATGTCACCTAGATACTCCATTGTCACCTCAAGTATCCGTGGGCATGATTATACGATATGCATCACACAATCTTAGATTCATCTATCCAACCAACACAAAGTACTTCAAAGAGTGCCCCAAAGTTTCTACCGGAGAGTCAAGACGAAAACATGTGCCAACCCCTATGCATAGGTTCATGGGCGGAACCCGCAAGTTGATGACCAAAACATACATCAAGTGGCACATGATATCCCATTGTTACCACAGATAAGCACGACAAGACATACATCAAGTGTTCTCAAATCATTAAGGACTGGATCCGATAAGATAACTTCAAAGGGAAAACTCAATCCATTAGAAGAAAGTAGAGGGGGAGAAACATCATAAGATCCAACTATAATAGCAAAGCTCGCGATACATCAAGATCGTGCCATAGAGGGAACACGAGAGAGAGAGAGAGAGAGATCAAACACATAGCTACTGGTACATACCCTCTGCTCCGAGAGTTAACTACTCCCTCCTCGTCATGGATAGAGCCAGGATGATGAAGATGGCCACCGGTGATGGGTTCCCCCTCCGGCAGGGTGCCGGAACGGGCTCCCGAGAGGTTTTTGTTGGCTACAGAGGCTTGTGGTGGTGAAACTCCCGATCTATCTTCTCCTTGGATGTTTTGAGGGTACGTGGGACTATATAGGCGAAAGAAGTCGGTCGGGGGAGCCTCGAGGGGCCCACGAGACAGGGGGCGTGCCTAGTAGGGGGGCGCCCCCACCCTCGTGGCCTCGTCGAGGATCTTCTGACGTGAACTCCAAGTCTCCCGGATCATATTCTTCCCAAAAATCACGCTCTCGAAGGTTTCATTCCGTTTGGACTCCGTTTGATAGTCCTTTTCTTCGAAATACTGAAACAGGCAATAAAACAACAATATGGGTTGGGCCTCCAGTTAATAGGTTAGTCCCAAAAGTAATATAAAGGTGTATAATAAAGCCCATAATCATTCAAAACAGATAATAAAATAGCATGAATGCTTCATAAATTATAGATACGTTGGAGACGTATCAGTACTCCATACAGTAGGCATCATTCTAACAAAAAGAAACTCTAGGCCACAGTTAGACCAAATAGCTGAATTTTCATGTAAGAAAGCAACATGATCCTCAAACTGAAGTTGAATTAGTGAAACTGTCGCATATTTCTTCACGGTGAAGCAGCAGGTGAACAAATACAGGATTTGTAGACTTGAGTGACTTGGTATTTGGGTACCTTGGCGTGCAGGCGCTCGTGGGCGATGAAGCGGCAGAGGTCGAGCGTGTAGGGCTTGAGCAGCTCCCCAGAGAGCGCCTCCAGCCACGTCTCCTCGACGAGCAGCTCCTCTAGCTTCGCGGCGCCGCCGACCGCTAGATGATGCGAAACCCATAGCAGTTCAGTTAGAACCCTGGCTAGCTAGGGTACCGGGAGCAGGGGCGTGGAGAAAGAGGGTACCTTTGGACTCGGTGAGGCAGAGGTTGCGGCGCGCGCGGGCGTGGGTGAGGTTGGTGTCGGCCCTGCGGTGCTGCTCCGGCAAGAGCGGGGTGGGGTTGGAGGGGGAGGAAGGGGAGGATGGGGAGAGGGAGGCGACGGGGGGCGACAACGGTGGGTTCGGCTGCGCCGGAGCAGAGACTTGGCGGGGCAGACGAAGAAGTCGGCGATGGCGCGGATTGGGAGCGGACGTGTCCCACGGGCACCACCGGAGGAGGAGGAGGAGGAGATGCGAGGCGCCGGCGCGATCTGTGGCCCGCTGCCGCGACGCAGCGACGGGTGCGGTGGAGGCCTGCTAGGGCTGGAGAGCACCGACGACTCGACGAGTAGCAAGGGGCGAGATGCTGATTGGGGAGAAGGACAAGAGGCGAGGGTCTTGGATATTTTAGTGGGGAGAGTTAGCAATGGCGCATCTTTTAGGGGTGCGCCATAAAAATTGGTATATCAATGGCGCACCTTTTAGGGATGCGCCATAAGCACCGTGATAGCAATGGCGCACCTTCTCCTGGTGCGCCATTACTAACCTTTTTTTATTTTTTTGGATTTTTAGTTGCATGTAATAATTTAAGATTTGAGATAAAAGAAAAGGAAAATGCAAATGGAGTGATAAAACCATTGCGCAAAGATTTAGAATTAGATTTTTAGTTGCATGTAATAATTTAAGATTTAAGATTTGAGATAAAAGAAAAGGAAAATGCAAATGTAATAGTTGAGCTTGCCACTGACACACACACGTGGCCGACACGTCGTGATTCGATCTTAGCTATCTTTTCACAATCTTCTTGCCCTTCTTTCTCGCTGTTGAATAATTTAGCCCTGGAACCCCTTGAATTGATCTTCTCTTGAACGGACGTCCTTTAGGTAGGGTTGTCCTGCTTCTTCTTGTGGTGTATGGTACTTCATCGTCATCGTCATCTTCCATCTTTGGGTCACCGTACTTGTTGAAGTCTTGCTCATTGGCGACTCCATCCATTTCGATGATGTTCCCTTTGCCTCTCCTCATACAACACGATTGGGCTTTGATGGGTCGGTAATGAAGAAGCATTGGTCCACTTGGGAAGCCAGTACCCATGGTTCATTTTTCGCGGTGACGTTTGCGCCTGTGGTCATGGATTTGGCTTCGGGTATAACCATGGTGGTGAAATACTGGTCTTCTTTTAGGACGCTCTTGGCCCATCTGACACAGAACATTGGGACCTTCTCTCCAGCGTAGCTCAGCTCCCAGATCTCCTCGATCCTTCCGTAGTAATTATCCTTGTCGTTACCGGTGTAGGATTCCATCGTTAGCCTGGAGTTCTGATAATCGCTCTTCAAGTCCTTTTCCTTGGTGTAGAATGTGTAGCCGTTGATATCGTACGCCTCATAGGTCATCAGGTTGTGCTCGGCTATGACAAGGCGAATATGAGTTTTTCTTCTGCAGAAGAATCCTCATGTAAAGGGTACGACAGAAGCTTCTCCTTGAACCAACACGTGAAACATGAGTTGTGCTCTTTGATTATATCTCCGTCCGTCCTCTATTGGCCTCGGTCATTTTACGTCTTCTCAATAAAGGTTTTGTGCTCTACCACCCAAGGATCGACCACGTCTATGTGTTGTAGCGCGACTAGGTTTGCTCTTTCAAAGTTGGCGAGTCGACCCTTGAAGTCGACATGCATTTCGCGGCGACCCTCACGGTGACCCCATCCAGCGAGCCTGCCGAGGTGCCTGTTGACGGGCAGACCAATGGGGTTCTCGATTCCTAGATAATTCGTGCAATAGGACATGCACTCTTCGGTCAGAAAGCCCTTGGCTATGCTTCCATCTGGAAGTGCCCTGTCGCGAACGTATCCTTTGATGACACCATTCATCCTTTCGAACGGCATCATGTTGTGCAAGAACATCGGCCCGAGTTGGATGATATCCTCCACAATATGGACCAGCAGATGCACCATAACGTCAAAGAATGCGGGCGGGAAGTACATCTCAAGCTCGCATAGTATCACCAGGATCTCTTCATGTAGCCTTCTGAGTTGCCTCACGCCAACAGACTTCCGAGAGATGACATCGAAAAAGTTGCATAGGCCAAATAGCATTTCACTGACGTGCGCGTCCATGATCCCATGGATTGCAACTGGAAGTATCTGCGTCATCGGCAGGTGACAGTCGTGAGACTTCATCCCGCTGAACTTATGCTTTGCTGAGTCTAGGTATCTGCTTATCTTCCCCGCGTAACCGTAAGGAAGTTTTACTCCTACGAGGCAGGTGAAAAACTGCTCGATCTCCTTCTGACTTAGAGTGAAGCACGCGGGAGGGCAGTCATATTCGATCTTCTCGGGCTTTTGCCTTTGCGACAACTTTCCGTGTCCTTCGCCTCATCATCATCATCATCATCATCATCATCATCATTAGGGCGCTTTGTGTGAAGCTCCTCCCTGATGCCCATTGATTGCAAGTCTGCCCTTGCTTTCGGCCCATCTTTGGTCCTCTCTGGCATGTTGAGCAGGGTACCTAGCAGACTCTCGCAGACGTTCTTCGTGATATGCATGATATCAAGGTTGTGAGGCACACGGAGGATCTTCCAGTATGACAAGTCCCAGAAACTAGACCTCGTTTTCCATACCTTCAGCAGCGGCTCTGGCGCCTTTCACTTCTTTCCCGGCAGTGGGCACTCTTTCCAATTTTTCAACAGCTCGTCTATTTCCTCGCCGCTCCTCGTACGTGGGGGTCTTCGGGGTTCGGTTTCACCATCGAACCGATCCTTGTGTTTTCTCCATGCACCATCGTCGCGAAGCCACCTTCGATGTCCCATGAACACAGTTTTCAAAGACCCGATATCTCTATCTAGCTGGTGATACGTTGTGTCATCCATGCAGCTAACGCATGCACAAAATCCATGGACCACCTGCCCCGCGACATATCCATAACTGAGATAGTCGTGCACCATCATGAGAAGTGCGGCTCTCATAGGGAAATATTCTTTCGCTGCGGCGTCCCATGTATTGGCTGGCGTTTTCCACAGCGTGTCTAGCTCCTCTTTCAGTAGCCCCATATACAGATTGATGTCGTTCCCTGGTTGTTTCGGCCCTTCAATTAGCATACTCATGTGAATGTACTTCCTCTTCATGCACATCCAGGGGGGAAGGTTGTACATCCACACAAACACAGGCCAGGTGCTATGTGTGCTTCTCTGGCTGCCAAACGGATTGACTCCATCGGTGCTCGCGCCCAGCATGATGTTCCTTGGATCGTACCCAAATTCTAGGTGTTCGAAGTTCAGCGCTTGCCACTGGCTCGCATCCTTAGGGTGACTCAGCATCTTGTCTTTTTTATTTATCTCCGAATCATTTCCGTCATCTTCTCGCTTCTTCTCCTCCCTATCGGCGTGCCAACGCAGGAGCTTTGCTAGCTTAGGGTCCGCGAAATACCGCTGCAGACGAGGAGTGATCGGAAAGTACCACACCACTTTTCGAGGAGCTTTCTTCCTCTTCTTGTATCGAGTGACTCCGCACACCGGACATATGGTAGACTCCGCGTGCTCATCCCAATAAATGATGCAATCGTTCATGCACACATGGTATTTCACGTGCGTTAAATCCAGAGGACACACGATTTTCTTCGCCTCCTCGAAACTGGTCGAGCACTTGTTCTCCTTGGGAAGACGTTCGTGCCAGAATGACATGTTCTCGTCGAAGCATGCGTTGGTCATTTTGTGTTTTACCTTCGTCTCCAGAGCCATGAGCGTTACTTTCAGGCGGGTATCCTCGGGCCTGCATCCTTCATACAATGGAGTAACCGCGTCTATCTACAGTTGATCCAGCTTGGCTTTCTCTCGGGCGGCAGCTCTTGCATTACCCATCTGCTTGAGAAGCAGCTCTTGAATATGAGGGTCCTGCATCCAGCCCATCGATGGTCCATCATCGTCTGCTCCGGCATCTTCATCTTCATGATCATGCCTGTCGATGTCAAAACCGGCGGATCTCGGGTAGGGGGTCCCGAACTGTGCGTCTAGGCGGATGGTAACAGGAGACGAGGGACACGATGTTTTTACCCAGGTTCGGGCCCTCTTGATGGAGGTAAAACCCTACGTCCTGCTTGATTAATATTGATGATGTGGGTTACAAGAGTAGATCTACCACGAGATCAAGGAGGCTAAACCCTAGAAGCTAGCCTATGGTATGATTGTTGTTCGTCCTATGGACTAAAGCCATCCGGTTTATATAGACACCGGAGAGGGCTAGGGTTACACAGAGTCGGTTACAAAGGTAGGAGATCTACATATCCGTATCGCCAAGCTTGCCTTCCACGCCAAGGAAAGTCCCATCCGGACACGGGACGAAGTCTTCAATCTTGTATCTTCATAGTCTTGGAGTCCGGCCGATGATGATAGTTCGGCTATCCGGACACCCCCTACTCCGGAACTCCCTCAGTAGCCCCTAAACCAGGCTTCAATGACGACAAGTCCGGCGCGCATGTTGTCTTCGGCATTGCAAGGCGGGTTCCTCCTCCGAACAATTTATAGAAGATTGTGAACACCAGGATAGTGCCCGAATCTGCAAAATAATTTCCACATACCACCGTAGAGAGAACAATATTCACACAAGTTCAATCTGCTGACGTATTCCGTGGCGTGATGTCACACCACAACCAAGCCTTTATTTGAAACGTTTTTATTGTACCACTTTAGCGTGTTTAGCGAAGCGGTTTCCTTGGCACGTCTTGTCGAAGCAGAGATCGTGTTCCCCTTATTTCGGGATCCTCATCAATACAGACGTGGGTACCCCAACCGCGCCATCAATCGCGACGCTTGGGGGATAAGCGAGTTTTACCAGGCCGGTGGGGACGTGTGTTTCCGTCCGCCCATATAAGGGGATAAAGGTCCAACCTTTTTACCTGCGCCTTCTTCCTCCTAGGCTTATCCATCTCTGCGAACTCGAGCTCTAGCGCCCAAGCCCACACATCTCACCTCAACCTTCTCCAAACATGTCCGGAGCGGGAGGCAAGTGGATGGCCTCCTCCGTCACGGAGGGGCATATCCAGAAGCTGCGCAGCGCCGGATACTTGTCCAGCGACATCGCGCATCGGCTCCCCGAAGAGGGAGAGCTCATCCCCACCCCCAGGCCCCATGAGAGGGTAGTATTCCTTCCCCATTTCCTTCGCGGACTGGGCTTCCCACTTCATCCCTTTGTCCGGGGGCTCATGTTCTACTACGGCCTATATTTCCATGATCTGGCCCCGAATTTTATTCTCAACATCTCGGCGTTTATCGTCGTGTGCGAGGCCTTCCTCTGCATCCAGCCCCACTTTGGCTTGTGGCTCAAGACCTTTAGTGTCAAGCCGAAGGTTGTGAAGGGCAGCCAAGCGGAGTGCGGAGGCGCCATGGTGGGCAGGATGTCCCACATTACGTGGCTGGAGGGCACCTTTGTGGAAACCATTAAGGGGTGGCAATCGGGGTGGTTCTACATCACCGAGCCGTGTGATCCCGAAGGGCAGCGGCCCCCGAATTCAGATCCGGCATCCCCACACGGCTCACCTCCTGGAAAGAGAGCGGCCGGATTTGGGGCGATTCGGAGGAGCTGACCAGGCTCCAAGCCTGCATCCAAAAGCTGGTGGACAAGAAGCTCAAGCTTGTCAACGTAGTCCAGGTCATGCTCATTCGCCAGATTCTCCCGTGCCAACGACGGGGCTTCAATATGTTGGAGTTCGATTCGGCGTAGCACCAGACTTTGAATGGGCCCTTCGACACTACATACGAAGAGGTCTGGAAGGTGCTGTTCGAAGGCGCCGAGGCTCCCGCATCCGCTACCGAAGATCGCAGATTCAGCTCGCAGCGTCCAGCTGACGAGGTAAGTGATATTGTCCTTTACGGGACGCTTGTTATTCATAGTTTGACTCTATGCAGGATCTAAACTCCCCTTCCTTTGACAGGACTGGCTGAAGAAGGCCGCACAGGCTATCTGTCCGGCCCCTTTGCCAGAGGACCCAGCTGACGCCCGCCTAACGGGGCTGCTGGCTCCGGCACTCCACGTGGTGCCAGAGAAGAAGGCCAAGAAGAAGGCCACGGGGACTCGGAAGAGTTCCCGCTCTCAGGTGCTATCGGACGACGAGTCCGAGGCCGACTCTTCCCACCAAGGCGAGGAGGAGAAGAAGAAAGCCTCTCCCCTAGCGGGGGGAGGAAAGAAAAGGAAGGCCTCCCCAACAAGGGAGGCCGAAGGGTCCAAGAGGGGGAAAACTCTTCCCCTGGACTGTTCCGCCAACGCCAGTGACGACGACGAGGACTGGCCTCCAAGGGCCAAGCCTCTGGCGAGATCGTAAGTATCCGGACTCCCGAATAACTTCAAGGTTTTTGTTTTCCGCCACATTATGTCTTTCTAATGCCGCATACAACCCTGTAGTCCGCCTAAGGATGATCTCCCCACTTCGTCGAGCGGGTCCTTAGGGGCGTCGGATATGGATTCTCTTCCGACTGCCTCCACCCCCTGTGATGCGGACGATGCCGAGGTGGGATCCCAGGAAGGGACCCACCAGGAGGAGAGGGCCCCGAAGGTGTCGCAGGACAACCTCCCGGACTTTGCACCGGACTCAGCCCCGGAACCCATAGTGCCTCCGGAGTCCGGCGGGCGACCCCTTCGTAAGAAGGGCAAGACCGCGACGCCGGCTGCCTCCGTCCAACCGGAGGTGCCGGATAATTTGCTGGAGGCGCTCAACGGAGCCTCCATCAAAGAGGAACACCGCACTGTTATGAGTGCGGTGATTCAGAAGGTGCAGCTCGCCAAGAGCGGGCTGACCGAAGCCTGCAGCAGCCTTCTAACAGGTTTTGAGGTAAGAATTTCAATATATGTAAAATGGTACCGCATAGACAGTAGCCCCTGATACTCGGTTCGGTGTTCGGAAAGAAAAGCTGGACTGAGGATCTTTAGAAAGATAATCGCAGGAGTCATGAAAATATGTCAATATGGGATTGCAGGCTGTGCTGCTGACCTCTGCCGCACTGACTGTGGAGGTCAATACTTTGAAGGAAAACCTCGAGCGGTCCGAGAACGAGCTCGGCCATGCCAAGAAGCAGCTCGAGGAAAAAGAAGGTGAGTAATACCTTATGAAAATTGTACCTTACAGAAAAGGATTTGGTTGCAAGAAAAATGACAAGGATAACTGGGGTATTGCAGGGGGCACTAACGAGGTGGCGACCCTGAAAGAGGCGGTGGCCGCGGCCGAACGCAATGCGGCTGCGGAGCTCACCGAGCGAGAGAAATAGGAGGCACGAGTGGCGGAGGTACAGCAAGAGCTCTAGGATCTCGTGAAGAAACACGAGAGCCTGGAGCGTGACTCGAAGACTCGAGAGTCTGAGCTTGCAACGGCTCTTGAGAGTGCCAAAGCCGCTAAGGCCGAAGCCTACAAGGCCCTCCAGGAGATAGAGGCGGTGAAGAAAATAGCAGCGGGTAAGGCATTTTTCATGCAAAGTAAGCATGTGAGTGTTAATTACCTGTTGCTTACCCGAATTCGGAGCTCTCCAGGAGCGTTCGCAGATCTTCCCCGCAGCGTGTCCGATGCTGCCGCATTCTACCGGGCCGAGGAGGGGAGCTCAACGGAGAAGGTCTAGTGGTCTCAGTATGCTGAGGCCGGACATCCGGTGCCCCTTAGCGACCAGCTGAAGCAGCTGGTCGAGCTCCACAAGGCGGCCGAACAAGCCATGAAGGGCCTCATAGTTCGGCTGTGGCCTAAGGAGGCTATGCCTGGGAGCTACTTTGGCCTGGTGCGGCGGCTGGTGGACGCGTGCCCGTGGGTTGAAGTTATCAAGCACTCCGCCTGTATCGAGGGTGCGCGCCGGGCCCGTGCCCGCGCAAAGGTGCACTGGGGCAAGATGGATGCCCAGAAGCTTGTGACGGACCCCCCACCAGAGGGAAAGGAGCATCGCACGCCCGAGATGTATTATAGGAGTGCTGAAGGGCGCCTGCACTATTGCGGGTGAGTGCTCCAAAGATGTAATATTTGAGTAGACTCGCATTTTGTTATCCTGTGCACTGAAAAATTGTTCATATGCGCTAAGCAATGCTTGTTAATTTAAAATATTACCTTATGTGCGGCTGTTTATCAAATCTGAGAGATGGCAAGTCGTCGGCTTCAGCCCCCATGCCACGTGTGCTGGGGTGTTCGGGATAAACTCGAGCGCTCTTGTTCCCATGTTTGGGTCCATCTAGGGAGGCGCTCGACACAACGAACAAGGCAACCGGACTTATAATGCTTGAACACTCTCACTTAGCCATAGAATTCTATAATTTTAAATTTCGGCGAAGCCCCTAGTTTTCTGAAGGCCGAATTTGGGGCGCTATCCACGCCTTGACCGGACAGAATCCGGCTCCTCGCTCGAAGCGGCATAAGTCTTTAGGGACTCGCAAACAACCTCTCGAACAGCGACCAGCTCTCACCTCATCATGACGGTCAGTTTTAGCTTTCTCCACTGAGGCGTTAACCCAGCTCAACTGGGGCGCAATCGCAGTGGTTCTCCCAGTGCTACCTTAGCTGATAAAACGGAACGTAAGGTACCAAAACATGGGAGCCGGGCAAACCCAACTATTGACCCAAGAACATGATTCGGAGCCGATGCATATAATGCTACAAGTTCGGGGTGCCGCACTTGTGAAAGTGTTTGGACTTATCACACCATAACGCGGGAAACATAAGCCCCTGGTGTATTTAGCCGTACCAAAACGTACGGATGCAACATGTCATAGATGAACATATGTGTAAGAAAGAAATGCAATTAGAAGAAAAAATGTGCTGCATTGCTTTATTCAAATAAAAACTGCTGTAAGTGCAGGACGATACAAGTGGTGCGGTAAGCAAGGGATGGGACTGTTTAACATGTCCCCCTCCAGGGGTAGGCTACGGAATAATGCATAAAACAGATTTAATGCGCATAATGGAGACCACCTGGATTTTCGTTGTAGCCTTTCTCCTTCCCTGGCTGTTGTAGCGTGGGTTCGGCATGTCTGCTGCCGGACAGGGCCTTTGACGAACGGAGTCCTGTGGGTAAAAAATAAAACGAAAAAAAAGAAACAACACACTTAAGAGCCCCTGGTGCGTTGAGCCGCAGTCTGGGCTTATCGTGGTTGAGCCCCTTGCCCCATGCCCATGGTATCTTCAGAGCGTAATGGAGTACGCGAAGGGTCTGTCTTAATGTTTTACAGGGGCCGGGGTTGGGGCCGCACTGCTACGCGTGCTCAGAAAATGCTAGGTGGTCGTGTTGTAGGTTACTCCGGGCACGCTTAGCTGTGTCCGGCCGCTTAGCAGCCGGACTCGAGAATTGCCTTAAAAGGCTGCTTTGTACTTCTGCCGCGAGAGCCGCTGTATGTTCCTCCGTTCGGAGGGAGCGTTCAGTGTTTCCGTTGACCGTGATGACTCCTCTAGGGCCTGGCATCTTGAGCTTGAGGTATGCGTAGTGCGGCACCGCGTTGAACTTTGCGAACGCGGTACGTCCAAGCAAGGCATGATAGCCGCTGCGGAACGGGACTATGTCGAAGATTAACTCCTCGCTTCGGAAGTTATCCGGGGATCCGAAGACCACTTCCAGTGTAACTGAGCCTGTACAATTGGCTTCTACACCTGGTATGACGCCTTTAAAGGTCGTCTTGGTGGGTTTAATCCTTGAGGGGTCTATGCCCATTTTGCGCACCGTGTCCTCATAAAGCAGGTTTAGGCTGCTACCGCTGTCCATCAGGACTCTGGTGAGATGAAATCCATCGATGATTGGGTCTAGAACCAATGCGGCGAACCCACCATGGCGAATGCTGGTGGGGTGGTCCCTTCGGTCAAAGGTGATCGGGCAAGAGGACCATGGATTGAACTTCGGGGCAACTGGCTCCATCGCGTATACATCCCTGAGTGCACGCTTCCGCTCCCTTTTGGGTATGTGTGTGGCATATATCATGTTCACCGTCCGCACCTGTGGGGGGAAACCCTTCTGTCCTCTATTGTTCGGCGATCGGGTCTCTTCCTCGTCGTCGCTATGTAGCCCCTTGTCGCTGTTTTCGGCAATTAACTTGCCTGCCTGCTTGAACACCCAAGAGTCCCTATTGGTGTGGTTAGCTGGCTTTTCAGGGGTGCCATGTATCTGGCACAAGCGGTCGAGAATTCGGTCCAAATTGGACGGACCCTGAGTTGTTCTTTTGAATGGCTTTTTCCGTTGACCGGGTTTAGAGCCTCTGAATCCGGCATTGACTAACGTATCCTCACTGTTATCGCCGTTAATGCGGCGTTTGTTTTTGAAGCGACGCGACCTGCCACTACGGTCCTTGATATCCGGACTGCCAGAATTTTTGTTGAGGTTGTTGCTGCGTGCTAGCCAGCTGTCCTCACCCGCACAGAAGCGGGTCATGACTCATGAGTGATGTGAGGGCTGCCATGGATTTCGTCTTTTCCTGTCCCAGGTGCCGGGCAAGCCACTCGTCGCGGATGTTATGCTTGAAGGCCGCGAGGGCCTCGGCATCCGGACAGTCGATGATTTGGTTTTTCTTGGTTAAGAACCATGTCCAGAATTGTCTGGCCGATTCGTCTGGCTGCTGAATTATGTGGCTTAGGTCATCTGCATCTGGTGGTCGCACGTACGTGCCTTGGAAGTTATCGAGGAATGCGGCTTCCAGGTCCTCCCAACTCCCGATTGACTCTGCTGGCAAGCTGTTAAGCCAGTGCCGAGCTGGTCATTTAAGTTTAAGTGGGAGATATTTGATGGCGTGGAGATCGTCTCCCCGGGCCATGTGGATGTGGAGGAGATAGTCCTCGATCCAGACCGCGGGGTCTGTTGTGCCATCATAAGATTCAATATTGACGGGTTTAAACCCTTCTGGGATTTGATGATCCATTACCTCATCTGTGAAGCACAGTGGGTGTGCGGCGCCTCTGTACTAGGCGATATCGCGACGGATCTCAAAAGAGTTTTCTCTGTTGTGTTCGGCCCGGCCGGACTTACTGTGTCCGGGGTGACGGTGATCGTCACGTATCGTGGGGTGCCCACGTGATCCATAGATCGATCTTGATTGTCTTACCTTATCCTCCAATATGTCTCGTAGGTCCGGAGTGTTCCCCTGTGGCCTTGTGCTTTTCGAGCGATGCCGGGGTACGGGTCTAGTGAAGGGCCTTGAGGCCTCTCTGTCGCGACCACGGGGTGGTCGATCAGCCGTATTGTCTCCTGGTGAAGCGGGATCATATGCCTCCACCTCTAATCGGGGGAGCAGCTTACGTTTGGGGTAGCTTTTGGAGGGGCGTTCGAGTTCATGCTCTTCGGCCGCGAGGACTTTGGTCCATCTGTCGGCTAGCAGATCTTGATTAGCTCTAAGCTGCTGCTGCTTTTTCTTGAGGCTGTTTGCCGTGGCCATAAGCCTGCGTTTGAAACGCTCCTGTTCAATGGGATCCTCAGGTACGACGAATTCGTCATCATCGAGGCTTGCCTCGTCTCCGGAGGGAGGCATATAGTCCTCTACCTCTTCTTCGGCCGCTCTCTCATGAGGGCTGGCGTCCCCCTCCTCCTGTGCTGGATCTTGCTGGAGTGGGTTGTCTTTGGCGCTATCCGGTGTATTATTGTCTCCAGTGCTGGAATCCTCATTCTTGCTATGGCGGGATTTAGAGCGGCGCCGCTGACGCCGGCGCTTGGGCTGTTTCTTGGAGGGGTCATCCTTCGCTATTCCTTCGCCGTTCCCATCCTTTGGGATATCCACCATGTATATGTCGTATGAAGAGGTGGCTTTCCAGTGCCCGGTGGGCGCTGGTTCTTGGTCGTCTCCGGCATCGTCGTCCATACCTTCGATGTCCTCAGAGTCGTAATCTAGCATGTCGGTTAGATCATCGATAGTGGCTACCAAGTGGGTGGTGGGTGGGCTCTGAATTTCTTCGTCGTCCGCATCCCAACCGTCCTGGCCGCAGTCCGGCCAGGCCTCTCCTGATAACGAGAGGCACTTTAGCGAACTCAAGATGTCGCCAAAAGGTGAGTTTTGAAAGATGTCCGCCGCGGTGAACTCCATGATCGGCGCCCAATCGGATTCGACTGGAGGGGGCGCGGGAGGTCCGGAGTCCGGCAAGGAGTCCAGCACCTCGGAGTCACGAGCTTCATGGGGGACAAGATCGGTGTTCGTCTCTATCGCCGTAGAGGATCCAGCCCCCGAGGCGGTGTCTAGGCATCCATCCTCGATCTGCGGAGCTGGCTCCGAATTGAAGATCGGAGTGGTTTCGAGCGCAGCCTCCAGGGTACTGTCCGGCGGCAGAGCTAAATCATGCCCATCGTGACAGTACGGCACGCTCGGCTGTGGCTCGAATCCGTCGAGGATCAAGTCCCCGCGGATGTCAGCCGTGAAGTTCAAACTTCCGAATCTGACCTGACGGCCAGGGGCGTAGCCTTCGATCTGCTCCAGCTGGCCAAGCGAATCGGCCCACAGTGCGAGGCCGCCGAATACGTAGATCTGTCCGGGGAGGAAGGTCTCACCCTGGACTGCATCGTTGTTGATGATCGAAGAAGCCATCGAGCCTATCGGTGACGACACATAGGAACTCTCAATGAAAGCACCAATGTCGGTGTCAAAACCGGCGGATCTCAGGTAGGGGGTTCCGAACTGTGCGTCTAGGCAGATGGTAACAGGAGACGAGGGACACGATGTTTTTACCCAAGTTCGGGCCCTCCTGATGGAGGTAAAACCCTACGTCCTGCTTGATTAATATTGATGATGTGGGTTACAAGAGTAGATCTACCACGAGATCAAGGAGGCTAAACCCTAGAAGCTAGCCTATGGTATGATTGTTGTTTGTCCTATGGACTAAAGCCATCCGGTTTATATAGACACCGGAGAGGGCTAGGGTTACACAGAGTCGGTTACAAAGGTAGGAGATCTACATATCCGTATCGCCAAGCTTGCCTTCCACGCCAAGGAAAGTCCCATCCGGACACGGGATGAAGTCTTCAATCTTGTATCTTCATAGTCTTGGAGTCCGGCCGATGATGATAGTTCGGCTATCCGGACACCCCCTAGTCCGGAACTCCCTCAATGCCCTTCGTCTTGATCTTCCTCATCATCACGTCTGGCATCTTCTACATGATGATTGTGTCCTGCATCTACTTTGTGATCATGTCCTAGAGATTCTTCGTCTTCTTGCCTGCCCTCGCCGCTATTGTCTTGCTGCCCCTTCCTTATTTCTTGCCCGTCCCCCATGGATGACTTCATAATCATCTTCATGACCTTGCAACCGATAGCCATCCATGAAACCACACACGAGCAGATGGTCCCGCACCTGTCTGGAATCCGGGTCCATAAGGCTCTTCAGCTTGCATCTTCGACACGGACATCTTATCTTCTTCTCGCTCTTTTGAAGCATCTCGGCCTTCGCAGAGCTCAAGAACCTATTCACGATGCCTTCGGTCATCGTGCGAACCATGGTTGCCTGCGGGGTAGAGCAATTTAGAACCAAAAAAATTGGCATGACTTTGCCTAAAAATAGGACCAAAAAGAATGCATAGTGCCAAATTCTCGCTGAAACGGAAATGAATCAACATTCCGGCAAAATATTGGCAACTATCACATTTCAAATACCGGTACCTGCAAACACAAACATATGCAACACCACAAACATACGTAGATCTAGGCCATAAAAAGTGTGTACATTGTTGGAGGGAGAAAAAAGTAGATCTAGAACATAAAGAAAGCTTTCCCCTTACTTACCTATCAAAAAAATGAAATTTAGACACTTAATTTAGGTGAATCTATGGTGCAAATGAGGTGAGGAGGAGGAGGCAGCCGAGACCAAGCTTGGTAGAGGTGGAGAGAATGAAGTGGGGAAAGTGAGTGTGGTAGGTGGCTGTCAAAAATATCTAGCTGCTCTCAGGTTACCAATGACGCATCTCCTAAGATTGCGCCATTGGTAACCAGGGTTACTAATGGCGCACCTGGTGTGTGGTGCGCCATTACTAATTTTGAAAAAAATAAAAAAATTGTTAGTAGTGGTGCACCGTGGGTGTGGTGCGCCATTACTAGTTAAAACTAGTAATGGTGCACTATCCCCTGGTGCGCAACTGCTAAGTCTGGGAAGGGGTGTGGGGCCAGGACAAAACTAGTAATGGCGCACCACACACCAGGTGCGCCATTAGTAATATGGCCATTAATGGCGCACCTATATCTGGTGTGCCACTACTATATAGCAGTGGCGCACCACATACATGGTGCGCCATTAGTGTCCATATTAGCTATAGCCGTTTTTCTAGTAGTGTCGGTAGCGGCATCGGCGCCGGTACCTTCCCCGCCGGTCTCGGCGCCGCCATCGGTCTCGGCGCCGCCATCGGTGACGGCGCCGTCGGTGTCGGTGTCGGTGTCAGTACCATCATCGAGGCTGACCTGCAAACTTGGACTTTGCTTAGCAGTTAAATAGTCGAGGTACTCTTGTTCACCCTCATAATCCATCTCGTCTGCATCTTGGTCAGAAGGCCCAGTTTCTTCGTTGTTCGACATGTTTCCTATGATTAAGTCTCCCCGTTTAATTCTAAAACTATGAAAAAAATTGAGAAATGACATAAAAAAGAAATTTATGTTGCCGATGTCGTTTCCCCGGTACTCCCAGCACTCGATATGCCTACCATCTAGCACAAATCATGCCAAAATTCACGAAAAATTTCGGCATGACCTTTGCTAAAAAATGGACATATCGAGCGCCTGAAATTCACCGGAACGGAAATGAATTAACATTCCGGCGTAACATAGGCCACTCAAGTCATTTACCCTGCACATAATCATCATGTCCAAATGACATGTCCAAATTTCAAATATGACATGTCCAAAACATCACATGTCCACTTCATAACTAAAACCTAGCTAAATTCATAACTAAATATATAACCTAATTAACCATCTGCCCTAACTAAAACCTAAGTAAATTAACCAAAAAAAACCTAGCTACCAGAGAAGGGGGTGCGGTGGGGGGCTTACAGAGGGTGCCGGCCCGACGATAACCGAGGTTGGGAGGGGGTCGGGGTCGAGCGCCGGGGCCGGAGCCGGGGCTGGGGCCGTGGGCGAGCGCTGGGGCGAGTGCAGGGCCGCGGCGAGCGCAGGGCGCGTCGAGGGCAGCAGCGCGGTTAGGGCACCGGCGCGGCGAGGGCAGGGCTCCGGCGGCGCGACGGGGGAAGAGAGAGAGTGGGGATTTGGGGGAAAAGAGGCAGGACGAAGAGAGGAGTGGGGATTTTGGGGCTTAAGTGGGAATAGCAGTAGTGCGTTTATGAGAAACGCGCTATAGCTAGTACAGGTAGCTATAGCGGTTTTCTTAGAAACTGCGACTGCTATCTTGACTAGATGTAGCTCTTTTCTCACAAAGCGCTGCTGCTATAACCAGTATAACAATTTTTCCTGTTTGTTTCCTTCTATTTTGTTTTCCTTTATTTTCTCTCACTTTTCTTTTCCGAGAGCAGTGAACGAAGGGAAGGCGATATATATTGCATCATTTGACGGTTAAGTATGTATATAAAATAGGAACATATATATTACATCATTGGACCCATGCATAATAATGGCTAAGTAGGTGTACAAAATAGGAACATATATATTACATCATTTGACCGATAACATACGGTTCCTCAGCTTGACGTTTTTGTTTTTGAGTCAGCTTCTTTCCCTTCTTGTTCGTTGAAGAATAATTGAGCCCCTCATTGTGACTTTGCCTTTTCCATGGAGTACAATTTTTCTTAGGTAATGTAGTATTGATTCTTCTTTTGACGTATACTTCATCATCATCGTCATCTTCCCTCATTGGGTTGTCGTACTGATTGTAGTCTTCCTCGTTGGCGACTCCATCCATTCCAATGATGTTCCTTTTGCCTCTCCTCACGACAAGACGGCTGGAATTGCGCGGGTTGGTTATGAAGAAGCATTGTGTCACATGCTTAGCGTGTACCCATGGATCATTTTTTGTGATAGCATTCACGGTAGCGCTCTTGGCGTCGGGTATAGTCATGGTAGTGAAAATCTGGTTTTCTCTTTCGACATTCTTAGCCCATCTGACACGGAACAACGTCGTGTTGTGCAGTCCAGAGTAGTCAAGCTCCCAGATCTCCTCGACCTTTCCATAAAATTGTTCAGTTGCGCCGTTGTTGCTACCGGTCATGCATTCCATCGTCACCCCTGAGTTCTGATCATCACTGTCCATATCTTTGGCCTTCGTGTAGAACATGTATCCGTTGATATCGTATGCCTGATAGGTTACGAGCTTGGGCGAGGGGCCATGTGCTAAGGCGTATATGAGCAATCCGTCCTTAGAGCCCTCCTCCGGGGGATTAGCAATAATATGCTCTTTGAACCAATGCAGGAAAGTGGAGTTGTGCTCTCTAGTAACTTCGGCGTCCGTCCTGCATAGCCCCCGGTCATGATACTTCTTTGCGATAATTTCTTTGTGCAGTGCCACGAAAGGATCTACCTCGTCTAGGTGTTGTAGCACTACCAAGTTTGCTCTGTCAAAGTCGCTGTGTCGATCTGAGTATGCCACGTGCAGTTCACTGTGACTGTTGTAGTGACCTTCTCCTTCGAGCCTCTCATCGTGCTTGTTAACGGGCGAACCAACACTAACACCAGGTGGCTGGTTTGTGCCATATAGAAAATTCTCGCAGAACGAGATGCACTCTTGTGTCACATAGCCCTGGACCCGGACGGGACATGTTATGAACGAATCCTTTGATGATCCCATTCATCATCTCAAAAGGCATCATGTTGTGCAGGAATGATGGCCCCAGGTCTATTATGTCGTCCATAATATGGACACACAGATGCACCATCACGTCAAAGAACGTGGGCGGGAAGTCCATCTCAAGCTCATCCAATATCACAACGATCTCTTCCTGTAGCCTTCGGAGCTGCTTCACACTGATCGACTTACGAGAGATGACATTGAAAAAGTTGCAGAGACCAATAAGCGTGTCATGTACGTTCTTGTCCATTATCCCTCTAAGGGCAACAGGTAGTATCTGTGTCATCATCACATGACAGTCATGAGACTTGATCCTGCCGAACCTTTTCTTGTCCGTGCCTAGATATCTACTTATCTTGCCACAGTAACTGGAACTAACTTTGACTCCGGTAAGGCACTTAAAGAATAGATCGATCTCAGCCTGACTTAGGGTGAAGCAAGAAGGGGGGCAATAATCCTCTTTCTTTATTTTCTTTTCCTTCTTCTCCCGTGCCTCTGTTTCCGTCTCTGTCTCGTCTGACTTTTTACGGGGCGGCCTGTGCAGATCTTCCCTGATATTCAAATCTTGCAAGTCTTTTCTTGCCTTCGGCCCATCCTTGGTATTATTCGGCATGTTCATCAGTGTCGCGAGCAAGCTCTCAAGCACATTCTTATAGATATGCATTTGATCAAGGCAATGAGGTGTATTGAGTTTGTGCCAGTACTCCAAGTCCCAGAACACAGACCTCGTCTTCCATACCTTCAGCAGCGGCTCCGGCGCCTTTTTCATCGTCTTTCCCGGCGCGGGGCACTCCTTCCAGTTTTTCAACAGCTCATCGATTTTGGCGCCGCTCCGCTTACGTGTAGGTCCTCGATGCTCAGGGTGACCATTGAATAGATCTCCACGGTTTCTCCACGGGTCATCCTGTTCGAGCCATCTTCGATGCCCCATGTACACGATTTTCCCAGACCCGCCATCTTTCCTTGACGTTAGCTGCTGATACGTTGTATCATCCATGCACCGCGTGCATCTGCAATATCCATGGCACACCTAGCCAGCGACATATCCGTAGCCGAGATAGTCGTGCACTGTCGTGATCAACGCGGCTCTCATGTATAAATACTCGCTTTTGCTGGCATCCCATGTCTTGGCCGGTGTTTCCCATAACGTGTCTAACTCCTCTAGAAGTAGCCCCAGATACAAATTAATAATATTTTTTGGTTGTTTCGGCCCTTGAATCAACATGCTCATGTGAATGTACTTCGACTTCATGCACAACCAGGGGGGAGGTTGTACATCCATACAAACATGGGCCATGTGCTATGGTTGGTGTTCTGGTTGCCAAATGGATTCATTCTATCGGTACACGCGCCGAGCATGATGTTCCTTGCATCACATTCGAAATACCGATAGAAGCTGTTCAACGCTCTCCACTGGCTTCCATCCTTGACGTGTCTTAGCTTCTATCATCTCCATCATCGGGCTTCTTCCTCTCCGCGTGCTAGCGCATTAGCTTTGCTTCCTTGGGATCTATGAAATATCGCTGGAGACGGGGAGTGATCGCTAAGTACCATACAACTTTCTGGGGACATTTCTTCCCGGCCTTCTTGTATCGAGAAGCAATGCACACTGGACAGCTTGTTTTTTCCGCGTGCTCCTTCCGATAAATTATGCAATCGTTGATGGATGCATGGTATCTAACGTGCGGCAGATCAAGAGGGCACACGATCTACTTGGCCTCATCAACACTAGTAGGACATAGATTCCCCGCGGGAAGAACATCCTTTAGGTACTTGAGATGCTCATCGAGGCTAGTGTCGGTCCATTTTTTTAGCCTTCATCTTCAGGAGTTGGAGCGTGAAACTCAAGCGAGTCACCTCAGGATTGCAACCATCATACAATGGAGTGTTCGAGTCTACCACCAGTTGCTCCAGCTTAGCCTCCTCTCTAGAGGCAGCTCTCTCAGTACTCGTCTCCTTGCGAAGCAGTGCCTGAACATGAGGGTCCCGCACGATTGAACTTAGTACCAACGAACTCTGCTGCGTGGAGTCCATGTTCTCTCCGCCGCCATGTCTGGCCCCTTCTCCTCCGCCACATCCGGCCCCTTCTCCGCCGCCATGTCCGACCTCTTCCCCGCCGCCATTATCGATAATATCTTCGTTTTGCCCCGTGTCGTCATTGCCTGCCCCATCGGCGTCCTCAACATTGTCATCCTCATCTTCAATTATCCACTGAGTATAACCATCCATGACACCAATCATGAGCAGGTGCGCTTCGACACGACCATCGTCATGGGGGTCGAGCCAAACTATTCCTTTGCATTTTCGACACGGACATAAAACCTCTGTCCGGTTATTTTCTTTCATGTCCTGCACCACCGACCGCAACCACCTATCCACCATCGTTCCACTGACCATCGTGAACGTCTGCACAGTAATAATAAACAAATTGATTATAAAAATGCGTGCATGCATCAAAGTCATACAAAAATTCGGCATGACCTTCCCTAAAAATAGGACATATATAGATCTAGAGTTTTCCCGGAATTCGCCGAAACAGAAATAAATCGACATTTCGGCAAAACATAGGCAACTCAAAAGCACAATTTGGCGTCAACTCATGCCACACATAGAATTTCCATCATATCTCCCAATTATCATATCACGCACACATAAACATATTACCATTTTGCAAAAGCATGAAATTTTAATCACCTCTCTCGAGATCGAGCACACGGTGGAGATGATGATGTAGGGAGATCAAAAGTGCACAAAGCTCTTCTTGACAAAGATAGATCTAGTTAGGGGGCAAATAGGCCACTTAACTAAATGCTACATCTACCTAGCTAGCTAATTTGGTAGGAGACAACTTCAACTAGTGGAGGGGGAAGGAAAAAGAGAAAGGACATGCATTAATGGAGGTGGTGTAGTTAGCTAGCTAGGAGTAATGAAGAGAGAGAAAGGTAGGTAGAAGAGGGAGTGTAATGGGGGAGAAGTATTGAGGAAGAAGAAGAGCGAGAGAGGGAGGATGTGGGAGGTAGGGGAAAGGGAAGAGAGGAGATGGGGGACGGGAGGACGGATGGGGAAAGGTGGTGGGTTTGTGCGGCTTAGCAGTAGCGTGGGATGTAAAACGCGCTGCTGATAAGTGAGTAGCAGCAGCGCACTTTCCACACATGCGCTACTACTAAGCGGGACCAATCGTGTGCCCAATTTGAAAATTAGCAGCAGCGACCTCAGAAAAAGCGTGCTACTACTACAGCTTTAGCAGTAGCGCGTGTCGTGTCACCGCGCTACTGCTAAATGTAGGTTGGAGGACACTATCGGTCGATATTTGTAGCAGCGCGGGTTATTTCTCGCGCGCTACTGCAATCGCCGTGACATTAGCGAGTTTTGCGTACCCGCGCTACTGCTAATTAGCAGTAGCGCTTCTTTTTGAGCCGCGCTGCTGCTAAGATTCTGTGTATAAGGTTTTCCCTAGTAGTGAAGGGTTATACCCGGAAAAGAAGAGGATTTCTTCAACACTTACTCACCTGTGGCTAGACTGACAACCATTCGAGTGTTACTCGCTTTGGCTGCCTCGCCTGGTCTCCTCGTTCATCAAATGTACGTTAAGACGACTTTCCTTAACGGAGAGCTAGACGAGGAAATTTACATGCAACAGCCAGATGGCTTTGTAGTAAATGGTCAGGAAAGAAAGGTGTGCAAGCTAGTGAAATCCTTGTATGGACTGAAACAAGCACCTAAGCAATGGCATGAGAAGTTCAATATTACTCTGACATCTGCTGGCTTTGTTGTTAACGAAGCTAACAAATGTGTATACTATCGCTATGGTGGGGGCGAAGGAGTTATACTCGGTCTGTATGTTGATGACATACTGATATTTGGGACCCACCTCAAAGTCATTGAGGAGGTCATGGCTTTTCTATCTCATAACTTTGAGATGAAAGACCTGGGAGTGGCTGATGTTATCTTGAACATCAAGCTACTAAGAAACTCAGAGGGTGGAATTACACTTTTGCAATCCCACTATGTTGAGAAGATTTTGAGTCATTTTGGATATTCGGACTGCAAACCTTCTACAACACCATATGATCCTAGCGTGCGTATTCGAAAGTTCGAAGGCACGACTGTAGATCAATTGAGATATTCTCAAGTGGTTGGTTCACTGATGTACCTAGCATGTGCTACTCGTCCTGACATCTCATTTGTTGTGTGCAAACTGAGCCGATTTGTTTCCAATCCGGGAGATGTGCACTGGTATGCTGTTGAGCGAGTGATGCGTTACTTGCAAGGTACTGCGAACTATGGAATTCACTATTCTGGGTATCCTATGATACTCGAGGGGTATAGTGATTCAAATTGAATATCTGATGCTGATCAGATGAAAGCCACAAGTGGACATGTCTTCACACTTGGTGGTGGTGCTGTTTCCTGGAAGTCTTGCAAGCATACGATCTTAACCAGATCGAGTATGGAAGCAGAACACATAGCATTAGACACATCATGCGTCGAAGTAGAATGGCTTCGAGAGCTTTTGATGGATTTGCCGGTGGTTGACAAACCAGTGCCGGATGTCCTTATGAACTGAGACAATCAAACGGTGATTGCCAAGGCTAAGAGTTCAAAGGACAACATGAAATCCACAAAGCACATAAGAAGAAGATTGAAATCTGTCAAAAAATCGAGAAACTCCGGAGTGACAGCACTGGATTACATCCAGACGGCTAAGAATCTGGCAGACCCTTTTACCAAAGGGCTATCATGGATTGTGATAGAAAATGCATCGAGGGAGATGGGTATGAGACCCACGTAAGTTGCCATGGGGGTAACCCAAACTATGTGATCGGACATCCCATGAATTAGGATCTGGGAAAACAATCCAACGGTCAACTAAGGAGAGTATCCTCAATATACCCACTCCGTTGGAGATGCAGTAATACTCTCAATTCTGTAAGGCAGGCTGACTTTTGTCTTAATGTGTTCCAAAGCTTGTGTAAGCAAGATGCTAACCTACAGAGCATTCTTTGGAGGAACACAACTATGTGAGCCCGACTGCTGGTCACAGTCTATGAGATTGGGTGATCTCTAGAAAGCTCATGAGAAGGTACGGAGTATGACTAATAAGCTCCACCCGTGTGGTTCAGCCTTTGGCAGCCACGTATTAGCTGACAATAGGGCCAAACTTCTGCACGCCAAACTGACAATTCAAGGCATAGTCCATTGTTCAGTTGTGAAGAAGTCTAATCCTGTTGCTCTAGGTGGAAGTTCAACTTAATAGTCTCCACTGAAATTTCTGATATATCAAACATTGTTTGGAACAGTTGACAAACTTATGTGCCTCGAGATCTGGTGGGGGATTATTGAATCATGGATGGGCTTTAGGCCCATATGAACAATGATTCCTAGTTAATCTTGAGGCCCATGTATGGTATGGCAGGTGGTGGGAAGTTTAGTCCCACCTTGCTAGTTGAGGAGAGTTGAGACCCCTTTATAAGGACTGCTTTACCACTTGCCATTGGGAGCTTGGGAAGAAGAGTGGTACACGCGCACTCCTCCTCTGCCGCCGCCCGCCTCGCCTCGCCACGACGCGCGCGCGCCGCTGGTTGCGGGAATGAGCCGAGCCGGAGCTTATTGTGGGCTGACTTGCGTTCCCGGGATCTGCCGACTCCCTTGCCGGGAGTGCAACGCTTGCCGGGGAGTGCGTCGACTCGGTCATGGGCCTCCGCCCAGGCCCACGACTTCCTGCCCGACGGCCTATATAAGAAGGCTCTGCCTAGTGGAGTGACCAAGTTCGGTTCACTCCCTCCCTCTCGCATAACCTAGTCGTCATCTATTGTTCCTTGATCTGTGCTGTCTCTGGCGACTCCATCCCGACGACCGCGTGCACGGATGGTCGGGAGAGCAGGTGCCTCCGGAATCCTGCCGTTCGAGATCCTGCCCAGGAGAACGGCAATAAGGTTTTTGGGGAGGGTCTCGGTGACTGCTCCCGATCCGTCCCCAGCTCCATCAGCCTCTTCTTCCACTACTTCCCCTGCATCAACACCATGGCCAACGACGCTGCCGCTAGGAAGAAGGCCACGGACGAAGCCGAGGCTGCTGCTGCCGCCGCGTTGGCTTGGCCAACCGGAGGGTATGACCTGTTCATCCCTCATTTACTCGTGCTTGTGTTAGCCGTATATGTGCTGCTCATAGATGGTTTGCTTCTATGTTCTGTACGTGTTAGTATGCTTAGCAATCGATATGAGATGCATACCGTATTTGCCATGCTTACTGTTTACTCGTGGATTAGTCTAATTGAAAAAGTGCAAATATTTCGAACAATATCTTGGGTGATATGCCCAGGACCGGTTAAGTAATCAAGCAATTTGCTTTCAAAAATCAATATAAAAATATTTTTACATCACTAATATAATGATCTAAAAGTCTTATATTAGTTTACATAGGTAGTAGGAGTACTACATACTACTACATAGGAGTATTTTGAAATCCAAAGAGTAGTGCGATTAAAGTGGTTCAGCTACGTGGTGTATGAACACCCGGTCGACGGCGATCCGACAAAGCTGAAGCAGTCCAGAACATCAGTCCGGCAAGTCGGGCACGTGGACACGCGGTGGAACCACGGCTCGATGCACCGGCCGTGGAAAACGTGGGAGCACGGCAGCCTCACGGTCTCCTCATCTTTCCCCTCGTCCAACATGCAGATAGCACACCGCTCTCCGAGCTCGCCATGGGCGGCAACTTCGACATCGGCTTCTTTGCACGCCAGCAGCAGCGCCTTGGGCTCGCTGTGGATCAGCCTGACCGAGAGGATCAGCTCGACGTCGAAGGCGTAGACCGGGACGACCTCACACCCGTCTTCCACATCACAGCGGACGGTTGCGACGATGGTGGTGGCGATGCCATGGGGCAGGAAGTCCTCCCAGTTGTCGGCGGCGAGGTCGTACTCGCCGGTCACCGGCGCGTCGGCGAGCACGCCGTGGATGAGGTCGCGGCAGGCCACGTAGCTCCGGAAGAGTGCAGGGTCAGCGACCTCCACCCGGTGGTCGAAGTCCTCGAGGCGGAGGTCCTGATCGGGCTGGAACCGGCCCCTCCTCGGTCTGATGTCACCAATCCTGAGCGGCTCGTGGGACACGATCACCTGGCCGTGTACGCGCACGGAGCACCGGTAGTGCTGGTCGTGCTCCTTCATTGTGATGGTCACCTCGCCGCAGGCACCGACCCGGGTCTCCGTCGCCACCGCCTCCCATGACGACCACCCTGCTGCTGCCATGGCCCACCTGCTAGCTACGTCGTGCCGTGCGTACGCTGAAGGCTGAACTAATAAAGTGGAAAGTTGGGGGGTCGAATAGAAGTCGGTTAAGGTTTCCTTATCTCGTGCAAGTCAGAATCCGAGTTGTAGACCAGCCCGTGTGCTGTCTAAATAATAAGTACACGCATCGATCGTAGGCTTTCACGATGCTCGATCTCTTAATTTGTTGATACGTGCAAAGTTGAAAGCTATGGGGGCGGAGCCATGTCGCCCTGTGCTGCCGGACCATCTGATAGAGGACATCCTGGCGCGATTGCCGGCGAAGTTCGTGCACAGGTGCCGCTGCCTCTCCTGCGCATGGGCCGCCGCGATCTCGTTGGACGCCTTCGCCGACCGCTACCTCAAGCTGGCCAACCGCCGCAGCTGCCCGAAGATCCTCTTCCTGCAAGACTCGGCGTACCATGGGCCCAAGATGCACATGTGGTCGCCGGAGCACCCTGGCGGCGCACCGCTCATGGACATCCCGCGTGATCTCGTGCGAAACAGCTTCTCACACAACACTATACGGCGTCCCGCGCCTCCTTACCCAACCATGCCGCGGCCTTGTTGTCCTCCAAGTCACCGGCACCGTCTCGGGGATTTACTACGTGTGCAACCCGTCCACCGGCCGACTAGCAGCCCTCCCGAAAGGACGGCCAACAGGCAGCCCAGGACACATGGAGTTGGGTCGTCTGAGCTATGTGAGCCTAGGGCTTGGCTATGACTCGTGCACGAGGAAGCACAAAGTAGTGTGCATCCATTACCGTAGCTGCAATCCCGGGAAGGACTTTCCGTTATCCGCTCGATGCGAGGTCTACGTGGTGAATTCCACCGGGCTCTCGAGACCGTCGGAGAGAGGCATCCAAGAGAAACCCACAGGTTGGGTAGACAGTTCCCAAAAAAGTGTCTTTGCGCAGGTTCTTGCCGTCGCCAGAGGAGATGTTCATCGTATCCTTTTCCTTTTCTAACGAGAAATTTGGGAGCGTGGCACCACCGCCGGTTAGCACGGAGAAGAATCTTCTAGTTAGACATCATTTAACGGAGCTTGATGGACACCTATGCCTCTTTTGCACACATGTGCACAACAAATCGCCACGACGCTATCACATATGGCTACTACGTGGGTATGAAACCGGTACATGGGATTTGCATTGTCAAATTGACCTGGCAAGGGTGTCGCCGGAGGCCTGCAAGTTCATCTACAACGGGCACGGAATCGTGCCGGTTGCCACGATCGATAATGGTCGACGCATCATCTTCATACAACCACGCGATCCACCTTCTCACACGCCGAGCTTCAAGCTTTGCGTGTATGACCCCGTGACTCGTGATATTGAGAATCTCATGGATGCTACTAGTTCTGTTGCCCATAAAACCATGACCTTAAGGCATGCTGCATTGTACCAGGAAAGCATGGACTCCCCTGGTGGCAGCGGCAAATGACATCATTTTGACCGTGTCGTTCGTGATGCGATGGTTGCCGACGCACGCCCTGAAGACATTTATGTGTGTTTGCCGGAGCTGGTGGACCATGATAGAGAGCAACCTCTGTGATGTACCACAACGTACATGTATCGAGTTTAGTAATTACTGAATAATTCGTGCATGTTCAAAGTTTTGCAAAATAAAAATAATACCACATTTGTTCTCTGCCTTTTATAGTTTAGCTCATACATGTAGTTTTCACCTTGAATACAAATTTGGACATCAGCTCATGAAACAAAGAAGTTGCATATCCTTCTATATCAAATTGTGCGCCCCGGGCATAAAGATATACTAGCTATACCCGCGCGGCGGCACGCCGCGCCCTGTTGATGAGTAGTCGTGATTTTTTTTCCATGTTGCTAATTGAATTTGCGATGTTGTGTGAGGTGTTGCTGAGTTGCCATTTTTTTCAATCGGTTGTGATTCAATGTAGATCATATGTGTATCAAATTGTATAGTATTAATAAGGCAGTAATGATGCACTCCTAATAAATTGCCTTGATATTTTCAGTTGTAAAATACCTCTTCCCACATAACATCGTCAAAATATACTCATTTATTACAGTTTACACTGAAAAGGAAAAAGAAGTTGAACAAATAGAACTATTCTCAAATCTGAAGTTAATTACAGCTGGTTTTTTTCCTGGTTTTGTATTTTTTTTTCAAAATTCACAAACTTTTTCAAACTCGCGGTTTATTTTTGAAATCATGAATTTTTTGAAAACCAGGAGCAATTTTCAAATTTGTGATTAATTGTCAAATTTGAGAATGGTTTTCCAATTCATGAACATATTTATAAATCCACAAACCTTTTTCATATTAGCGAACTTTTCTCAAACAACTCGTGAATGTTTTCAAATCCACAAACTTTTTTCAAATTCCTGAACTTTTTCTTCAAAATCCCCGAAGTTCTTTCAATTTATCAGAAAAATTATTATTATTCAAATCTATGAACTTTTTTCAAATTTTATGATTTTTTAATCACTGATTTCTCTCAAAAGTCAATGGTTGAGGGTGTACGGTCAGCAGTCAATGGCCGACCGCTCAAAATGTCAAACTGAGCTTGGGACGATCCAAGCGAACCGAGCTGCTTGCGTTTGTAGGTTGGGTCCCACTTGGCATCCGGCTAGTGCCACTTTAGATTTTGGATGCTTAAGCAACAATCAGGAGATCTTATACCTAAACTACCTTGTTGGAATCGACCCATAGAATTTCTACTCTTATACTAAGATCGAACACATTAAAACCACTCATGGTTTATATCATTCTAGTGTGGCCTCATGTAGAGTTGGTGCCTGTGATGAAGTGACAAAGATTTTGCAAACTCTTGCATACAATCTTGTGCTGGTTTAGCACTGGTGGATGAAATCTTTCGATCTTTGGTTTGTGAGTGTTGAGGACATGTGCAATGGTATGATGTCCGAAAAATTGTTCCATGCCTATGTCATGATATTATTAGTTTGTCTTGTAAACTAATTTTGTCAGCATTTATTGCCATTGTTTGGTGCAGGCTCGTGCTTGTGCTGAAAATAGGCTCCTCTTCCTGATAGCTTCAAAGGCATAATAGCTATGCTCATTGATGATGACCATAGCTAATTCAGAGTGATGACATACATTTCCCATATGAACATGTTACATGGAGGAGAAACTGTAGAAAATTGTGAAACATGAAGGCAAATCCACATATGCTCTGCATATATGCAGTGGTTTAGTGGTATGACTCTACTTGAGAATGTGCATGCTGACACAAACTGTTATTTATGCATGCATCACAGGTTCAGTCGGATATGTTCATTCATGCCGCAAAAGGAGAAGCGAAAGAAAGAATGTTCAATTAGTCGGATATGTTCACAGGTGGATATAACAGGTTCAGTCGAAGCATTACGTATCATAAAATAAATAAATAATGTTAAAACCCAAATAGATAAAATAATCCACTGCTCTAGCTCTTGATATTGGTAACTTGGCATAATATGAAATCATTCTAAAGTGCTACTCACCTACATCGACTATAGTTTATATCAAGCATGCAAGTATTGGTAGTGTTAGTTAGAGAAAAGGGTGGGAGCAACACTATGCACCTTCAATTTGAGAACCTGTGCAGAAACCGTCGAAGGGAAGCTCTATTTCATTACGGCCTCTTTGCCACTGCTCTTAGCCATATGCAAGTATTGTTGAGAGGCATGTCCAACAACATTTATTATGTCATCTGACATAGAATGATTGCAAAATTATGGAGCAAGGGAGATACCTAATTACCTTTTCCTGATAACACAATTTTAATCCAGGTCAAAGAAAGAGAGAACATCCAATGACTAATCTTGATTGCAATTCATGTCTAGATTTACTCCACTAACATTAGAATTTAAAAGTGCAATTGCTAACAAAGACAAAATTATAGCTTTATCAAGTTGCTCCTGATCGGCACATACGGGGTAGAGTGATTAGGGGTGTAACTGAAACAAATTATAGCAAAACGAATTTGCTGTGGTGGATCTCGTACCGAAATTGTTCTCCGGCCTCTCCTTCGTCGTGTTGTTCAACATCTCTGACAATAGACTCATAGGAGAAATGCTGCATCACGGGTTCAACACACTGCCTTGGAAGCAGTACACCGACGACACTGGCCCATGTTGCATGCCGGTGCTACCGTGCAGCAAGCCAGCAGCGACCTGCTGCCAAGAGTAGGCATATCTAACCTTTTGGGCATTGATCCTGGCCGTGGTGGTCACCACTCACCACCGTGCTAGCATGTGCTGCGCTGATCTGGGCAGATGTAGTGTAGAAGGCACAAATACGGAGCAACCTGCAGGACAACACTACTGAGGCAACACACGGATACTGATTACTGAGCATGTGAGGTGACACAGCCAGCGGCGCCAGTTCCGGCCGGTGAGCAACAACGGCAGCGTGGCCGCGGCGACTGATCATGGGCACGGCTAGGCAGCGCGCTACAATTCCTGCGCCCTAGATGGTTGCGTACAGACAGGCGCTACATGACCCGACCCATGATCACGGCTTCGGCGGCGTCATGGAAACGATGAGCCCTGAGATGGCGAGGTGGCGCATAACATAAGCATAGGCACATAGTGCCTATAACCTTTGGTCGCCTCACGAGTCACGAACAACGACGACTGCAATGTCACAGTTCCCTCCATGCTCACCCAGGATCCACCCTCCAGCAAAGCGGAGGGCGATTGTGGACCAGTCGCGGTCGCGACCAAGACGAAGGGGCCATAGTGTCCCCGGAGTCGGGGGCCATGGCGCTGAGGCTGTGTTGTTATGGGCGCGTGAGTCAGACTGGCGGATATGATGATGCCCGCGCTGCGGGTTGCACCTCCCTTCGGGGACCTTGTTGGCGGTCTGCCATGGCGCAGCCGGTGACGGCACAGACGTCGCGGGGTTGGTGACCATGTACAAGGTAGCAGCCATGGAGGCTGCCGGGTCTGTGATAGAGGCGGTCAGCCGAACCAACGATGCATGTGCCATGGGGCGAAGCCAAATTGCAAACAATAACTCATGTGGCATCCCCCGGTAGAACACAGAATACGTGAGAAGAGTGGACGAACCTGCCGAACGACATGCACGCCTGACACTAAATATCACGTAACCAAATCAACGAATCAATCCAGGGCGCGCATGCAGGCCAATGTGAACACGCCAATCGAGCCCGCGTGCAAACCAATGGAAAACTCAGGCACAAATCCTATGGAGGACGTGCTGGAGCCACCCGAACAAATTCACACAACTACAACCCCAAGTAAATAAGCTGTCATCTCCCCATTGGTCCGATTAGCACTGTTTAAAAAACTCGAAAAAACCTAGGTAAATGAAACCGAGCTTGGTGTAGTATATTTAGAATTTAGAATTAACGTGACATGTTC
This sequence comes from Triticum dicoccoides, assembly GCF_002162155.2. Taxonomy (NCBI): domain Eukaryota; kingdom Viridiplantae; phylum Streptophyta; class Magnoliopsida; order Poales; family Poaceae; genus Triticum; species Triticum dicoccoides. The sequence continues at coordinate 771,850,310 of NC_041385.1, forward strand.
TTATTGGCCTGATTTAGGCTGTAAAAAAAGTGGAAAAAAATCTCAAACAAGAAACTTAGTGAGAAATAGGTTGAATAAAAAATGCAACACACACCCATAATTGTACACGCCGATAGAGAGGAAGTTGAGAAAATTTGCAACTAAATGCTATGTCCACACGCCAGATCCTACACCGCCACGTCCCAAACAAATATACGTGTCGCCCATACGTAGGTCCCTAAGTCACTTTCACCCAAGTGGCCAAACGTGGAAGCAAAATCCTTCCCAGATATAGTGGTTTGGTGATATGAGAAATTGAGGCGTGACCACAGCCGCCACCTCCTATTCCAAGAAAAGTTAGGGTTCCTTTGCCTTTCGTTGGCGCCGCCGCCAGTACGCCTCGTCTCCGATGGCCTTAGGGTCATGGAAGCGCAGTGGATCCCGGCCCTAGCCGACGGGAGGGCTCTGGTTTTAGACATTACTTTGAATTTTGTTAGGGTTTGTGTCTTGCTCAAAAAGACGAGACGGCAACAGCTCCCTATAAAGAGAATAACATTCTCCCTGCCTAGCCCCGTCCCGGTTGTGCGTCTAGTATCGTTGATGGGTGTGTGAAGATATGTCACCAGTGGATTTTTCTTTGATGGATCTGCTCAGATCTAGTCGTTGTTTGTCTACATTCGTTTGTATCCAGGTTGATTCCTTGCGGTCTACGCTACACTTCATCGGTGGTGGTTCCTGTTTAGGTGCACTGGTCCTACAGGGCCTTAGCACGACGACTTTTCGACAGCCTACTACAACAAGGTATGTCCGGCTCCGGCGAGGGGGAGCGATGACGACGGCGCGCCTTCGGCTTGCTTTAGTGCTTGTAGTTGTCGCTAGGTGATCCACGGATCTGAATGTAATGTTTGTTATTTCTGGTTACGTTGTACTGCTATGATTGAAGATGAATAAACCGGAAGTTTTCTCGCAAAAAATAATCCTAATTCAACTTTTAAATGTTTGACGAAGTCTCTATTTTATATGGTACTAGTCAATGTGCACGTGCAATGCATGTTAATTTAGAAGTATATTAAGTGCATTCGGATATTAAGTAGGATATTATTTGCGTGTTATTATGTGATTAGTACTATGTTTGGCATAAAATTAACTGCATGCTAAACGTGTTGAGCGCTCGACATTGAAACAATCTAGGTCGTTGGATTGACATGATTTGATGGCCGAGATTAATTGGATCTGCCTCCTTGGGTCTTTTTGTATTGGTATAGATATATGATGGGGAGCACTGGGAATCAGACTACTGATTCCTAGCCTCCCATCAGACCAGCGTGCAGCCGTTGGATCACAACCTAGTGGACCGTTGGTTAGTACGGAGTTATTTGGAAGCAAGTTTGTTGAGATATGGAAGCAGCGTAATATGGGGAAGGTTATACCAGATATTTAGGAAACAAATCAAGGAGTTTCAGGAAACTAATTAGGGGAGAATTAATGTAGCATAGAGACTTTCCAAAAGCAGTTTTCTTCCTTATGAAACACAGTTTATTTCCTTGTGAAGCACTTGTTTCCAGTATTCCTTCAAATTGCATCGATCGCAAACAAAATGTGCTTCGATATAAAAAAAATTGTGTTGCTTGTTAGCAGTTGCCGACTGAATTTTGCTTCCATGTTGAATGAAACTTTGCTTCCATGTGGAAATAATGTAGGTTAATTACGTTGAAACAACTAAAGTCTAGTATGATTTTTTTGTTTTTCCAGATGCATTTTATGCTACAAAACATACATGGATGTGGAATGGAAGCATTCCTTTGATTCATGGAAATATTACAAATAAATGTAGTAAAAAATCCAATGTGTATTTCTATGGAGTGATAACATACATTTGCGTGCTTCCATGAAAACATTCCATTGGACCGAAGCAAATAATCTGTAGTGCAACAGAAACATATTGGTCAACATAAGCATTTGATCTGTGCTATGTTTCTAAGAGCTCCGGAACCAAAAAAATTGATGTAAAGGGAACACTCTTTCTGTATATACTGGAAACATTTCCTTTGGAACCAATTACAACTCTGTTTTGTAACAAAACCGAAATACTATTACAACACTATTTTAAAATTGTCATAGCTAGTGTGGTGCAGGGCACCGGATAATCTGATCATGATGGCATGATCCGCTCATGCCATGAGCCCTGCACAACCAACAACTTAGAACTTGATCTCATCTCATACATATCAACGCATTAGAAGATCATTGTGAGTATGTTGGTAACGACGAAGCACGCCTGGAATCATGTGTGGCAAAATATCTGTACAATAGAAGCATCCGGTGAAAAAAGGTAGCAAACATTTTAGTGGTAAAAAATCATTGAACAAAGCAAAATAATTGTACAACAGAATTTACTAGCAGAAGCAACACCGGTAATGGTTGAATTACATTAGTAGTGGTTGAAGCGTAAGCTTCTATCTGATAGTGGTTGAAGCAATAAAAGGTAAAAAAAGTAGCACACACTTACAATGATCGAAGCAAAAATACATTAGATAGAAATATGCAAGAAATTAAAGGAGGAATCACTGTGGATTGGAAGCATAATTCATTTTATCACATCATATACAAGACACTTGGAAGCACGCAAATTTGGAATTGAGAAGCTTATCCTATGTACCTAAATAGTTTAGTAAATACAATATGTCGATTCATAGGAAGCATGGAAATATGACAGCTCAACATTATTCGTCTTTGTCGGAAGCATAGAATTTAATAATGGAAACAATTAAAATTGCTGCCAACATGAGGATGTATGCTTTTCGTTGCCTACATACAAATTTAACAAAATATTTGGTGACCAATGGAAGTAATTTTCTTGACAAAGAAGCATGAAAAAGTGCACTGGGTACATTTGTATTGTTACTTGGAAGCATTGAAAATTGAAAAAAAGGCAGAAAATACTAATATTTCTGCCAACCGAGGAGGCATATTTGTGTAATGCACCTACCCAGTTCACAAAAATTTTGTGGTTGATTTAGTGATCCAATACATGCTAGACGACACAAATTCACACCCACAAACATGGCATAAACCAAGGTATTGGCATCTAGATACCAAATGAAAATCAAAAATCAATTAGTTTAGGAATCAACTAGCACTGCATCATTAAAAAGTACAAGAGGAGAGGACTCAAACCCTAGTTCTGATGAGGATGTGGTGGGCGAACCTATGATACTCCATTCGTTCTTGCTTTGTTCCTGAACCGAGTGCTACACCAACGGGAAAAAATTATATGAGACCAGGTCTCATATAAATCACTCCCCCCTGATTTCAGGTGGGGGGTGGGGTAGATGCTTTGTAATTTATGAATGTCACGTGTCATCCATCAGGGTGGGTCTCACCCGTACACCAACGTGGTGGACCGGAGTCCAGAATGGCAAGTGGAGCGGGGCCTGATCCTGATGGAGATAAGCGCGACGACGAGTTAGGTTGCGAACTCGTCGGTGACCAAGGGCGCGGAGCTGGCCGGCGGAGTCAGCTGTGTGCGAGGCGGTGGAGAAGGGGATCTGGGCGACGCATGCTTGAGGGCTGGAGGTGATGCATGCGAGGTGGACGAAGAGCTGGGCGCTGCGTGCGAGATTATAGGGGGAGAGATTTACGGGCTTGATTGCGGTTCGTTTGTTGGTTGTTTCTTTTTTTTCTTTTTTTACATATATATAATAATGAAGAAGCAGAACCGTGTGCGTCCGATTTCAATCGAATCGGCGACAATCAAGTGGTCTGGCGTTGGCATCTTTTCAGACTATAGATAGAAAGTGTTTTCCTATATGATGTATCTGTATATACAGTGTTGAGCCTCCATCCTCGTCATACTGTATTTTGTTTGTGGAGAATTGATCAAAATTTGAATCTATGATGCTAGGCACTCACGGAGCTACAACAAGGCTAGATGGGCCATTGCCCACCCAGCCCAGATCAAAGAGTGGGCTCCGTTTGTACCGGCCCGCTCAAATCTACCATTGTAGCTCCGCCACTGGATGCTAGGATGGTTTTCCTTTTGTATTCGGTGCCTTTGTAAGCATAGTTTGTTCTGATAGTGGAGCTGTTGTATGGAGTGCAGCGTTCCAGTGCCCAAACTCATCTGCACCCGGTCAGAAAAGCATAAAAAATTCTAATTTTTTGCATGGTAGAAAATTTATTGTATGATGTCTGGTTCAATTTTCAGATCATTTGGACATATGAATAGCTCTCAGCAAAAAGACAAAGAAGGTCAGAACAGTAAACTTTTTTACAAACCCTGAATTTGTCATTTTTGCCGAGAGCTGCTCAGATATCCAACTGATATGAAAATTGGAGCGGACCTCATGCATCAAATTATCTACCATGCAAAAAATAATTTAGAATTTTTTGAATTTTTTTGATATTTGTTTTGATTTTTCTTTTTGCGCAGGTGCAGATGAGCCTGAGCTCAGAAGTGGATTATCGGTGCAGTTTGGTTTGTATATTTGTTGATATACGTGACAATGTTGGTGTTCCTAGATGGTTCTCATTGCTTTCAAGAAAAGCTGCTCGTATGTCATTTTCTCTACATAATGACACATAATTAGTTTGATTAAACCCGACATAAAAAAATATTGATAGTATATTTACGTGTTACTGTAGATATTTTACTACCTACATTTTTCATAAACAAAGTCAAACTTATATCCATTTCCTTAAAAATATTCTTATCTTTGTTGATCCCCACTTACTACAATTATTTTAACATGTACTCCCTCCGTTCGGAATTACTTGTCGTAAAAATGGATGTATCTAGACGTATTTTAGTTCTAGATACATCCATTTCTGAGACAAGTAATTCCGAACGGAAGGAGTAATAATTAGGTAATTGCCTTTTTAATGGGGCATAAATTTTTTAGTGGTTCAACACTAATCATGTCTAACATATAACTCTGAAATCTTCGTGTACGTCACATAGTATTGCCATCTTCTCCCGTGGTTGTGGGCATCTTTTCTGCTCCCTCAAAAGGTTGTGCTTCTCATCTCATTGTGCCTCGGATCTGGCTAGTAGATAGACATGGTTTTAATCCTCGCGGGTGGCGTTTGGACGGATGTCGGCGCTTCTTTTTCGAATCAGTCTTCAGGGCTCCAATCCTCCTCAAGTCCGTCTGTTGAGACGGATTAGATGGACCTCCTGCATAGATTCCTACCAGCTCCTTGGGTAGCGAGATTAGGGTTTCTCGTCGTGTGTACGCAATGGTGATATTTGATGTCATGTTTTTCAGATCGATTCAAGGATTCAATGGCGATGAATGTGACTCCGGGGCGCTGATTCTTAGTGGCACATGCACGGAGACTTCCTAACTGTCATCGATAAGGTCAGGTCGACTCTGGTATTGGAGCGGTGATAGCGGCACGTCGGCTGCTCGTTCTGGCGGCGCCGTGACGGCATTGGTCGTTCGGTGGTCCATGGACCTCGATGTAATTTTTATTAAGTTTGAGATGTTTTGTACTTTCGATGAATCTTTATAATAGATCTAATCCTTTTCGCAAAAAACAAGCTCAAGAGCACATATGTCCTTCCTTTTCTCGAGCAGACTCTTGTGCTCCAAGAGCTGCCTCGAGTTGTGATCGAAAATAGGGACGAAAGATTGTTTCATGGTTTTAGGGCATCTCCAACGTCGACCCGCAAATTTCTCCCTCATCCATCCGTGGACAGAGAGACCAGTCCACGAAAACGGATGCGGGAGGCAGCCATCCAAGTCTACCTGCATATATTTCAACAACTTTTTGAACCAACCGGACGAAATTCATGCAAACCGCGCAAGCTTTTATATTAACCGGAAGAGATTCATACAAACAAGGCAGATTTTTTATAAACATGATGAAATTCATTACATAGCGGGCATACTTCAACTAAAAGCGGAGCCCATCTAACTCTGAAGGTATAATTTCAAACATTGTTCTATTCTAAACATAAACTAAACGATCGCCGACGCCCATTCCCCGTGTCCGGTCACGAGCCACGAGAAATGAAGTTTCGACTTCTCCAGATCCACCTCGGACGAGGAGGGTGGCGATTTTATATTATGAGACGGAGGGAGTACTTCTCTGTTTTCATCCTAATGCAATATTTGTCGGGCATCACTAGGATAAACGACAACAAAGGTGTAAAGAGATAGCGGCAACTAGGTAGAAATTTTTGTTGTCTAATAGATAGAAAACTCCTTGAGTATAAAAAGCAGGTGATCAGGTATAAGCTTGATCGGCTGGAGGAACAACTAGATATTTTTTGGCGGCAACGAGCTCATGCAACATGGCTGGTAAAGGGAGACCGTAATACTGAAATTTTCCACAACTTTGTGTCGCTAAAAAGAAAAAAACAGAATAGGAAATCTCATTGGGGAAGATGGTGTGGAGGTGAAAGGGGAGGCTGGCCTGAAGGAACTTATTACTAACCACTTCTTTAACTTGTTTACCCTTGTGGCAGGCCCAGATTTAACCAGGCACTACAAGCAGTACAACCGAAGGTGACACCCCAGATGAATGATCTATTAAGAAAGGAGTACACTGTTGAGGAAGTGAAGCGAGCCCTTGATGATATGGGTGATCTTAAGGCACCTGGTGCGGATGGTATGCCGGCTATTTTCTATAAGCGAGCCCTTGATGATATGTGACACGGGAGGTTCTACATGTGTTGTGAGGCGGCAGTATACCAGAGGGATGGAATGAAACAATTGTTGTGCTTATCCCAAAGGTTCGGAACTCTGATCGTATCAAAGATCTACACCCTATTAGCCTTTACAATGTGGTGTATAAGCTTGTGTCTAAAGTGTTGGCAAACCGTCTCAAACAAATCTTGGATGAGATTATTTCAGCCAACCAGAGTGCCTTTGTGCTAGGCCGTTTAATTTCTGATAACACTATTTTAGCCCATGAAATGACCCACTTCACGAGAAGAAATAGGAAAGGTAAAGATGTATACATGGCACTCAAGCTCGACATGAGTAAAGCTTATGACCGGGTAGAGTGGCCGTTTCTTGAAGGAATTATGAAGAAGATGGGCTTCATTGATGAGTTTGTACAACTAATTATGAAGTGTGTCAAGATTGTTTCGTACAGGTTTAGAGTGAATGGAGATATCTCAGATGTGGTTATACCGGATAGAGGATTGCGGTAGGGGGATTCTATCCCCCCTATCTCTTTCTCTTGTGCGCGGAGGGACTTTCAGCAATGCTAAATAAAGCAAATGACGATGGCCAAATCAGAGGTATAAAGCTTGCACCGGTGGCCCCAAGAGTTAATCACCTTTTATTTGCGGATGATTCGCTCCTTGTCATGGAGGCGACGGTACATGGGGTCCAGACAATTAATGATATTCTGCAAATGTATGAGGAGTGTTCAGGTCAAGTGATTAATCGAGAAAAGTCTTCAGTAATGTTTAGTGCGAATGCAAGTCAGAGCATCAAAATTTTAATTATACAAGAGTTGCAAATTGGAAGTGAAGCCAGCGAGGGAAAATACCTTGGACTGCCCAGATATATTGCAAAGTCAAAGAAGAAATGTTTTGCCTACATTAAAGATAATATTACCAGTCGGTTACAAGTGGGCCGGGACATATGTCTCTCTATGGCGGGTAAGGAGATGTATGTGAAGGCTGTGGCTCAAGCAATACCTATGTATGCGATGGCGTTTTTTGATCTAACAAAGTCCCTGTGTGATGAGATAAGCCAGCTGATATGTCACTACTGGTGGAACAAGCAGAATGAAGAAAATAAGATGCATTGGGTAGGTTGGGATAAAATGAAGTTGTCAAAAGATGAAGGAGGTCTTGGTTTCCGTGATCTTCACTCTTTTAACTTGGGTGATGCTAGCCAAACAAGGGTGGCGGTTGATACAAGCACCTGAATCCGTTTGTGCACAAGTTTTGAGAGCAAAGTATTTCCCTCATGGTAATGTCCTTGATGCAGAACCGATTAATGGCATGAGCTATGTATGGCGTAGTATTTTGAAAGGCATTGAGCTTCTCAAAGAAGGGCTAATTTGGAGAATCGGGGATGGCACAGATGTTCGAATTTGGGAGGATCCATGGATTCCTAGGGGAATGACACGGCGGCCTTCTGCACCACGTGGACATAGCTTCCTCACAAGAGTTTGCGAGTTAATTGATCCGGATACGGGCTACTGGGACCAAGCTCTCGTCGAAGGTTGTTTCCATCAGGATGATGTGCCATATATTATGAGCATCCCAGTCCATGATCAAGCGCATGATTTCCTAGCCTGGCATCTTGATAGTAAGGGTGTTTTCTCGGTCAAATCAGCATATAACTCACATGTGGCCATGTTAAAAAGGGAGGCTAACAAACAACAAGGTGCCAGCTCGTCATATGAAGAACGAGATTCTGAAATGTTCAAAGCTATTTGGAAACGAAAGTGTCCTCCTAAGGTGCATCATTTCTTGTTGAGATTTGCGCATAATAGTCACCCAATGTATATGAATATCAATAGAAGGGGTGTAGAGCTTGATACACGGTGTGCTGTTTGTGGCCGGTTGTTCGAAGATGGAGGGCATCTTTTTCTAAAATGCAAATGGGTGAAACACAGATGGCGAGCGTTGATGCTGGAAGAAGTGAGAGTGAAATTGTCACATCAAATTTCCGCAAAGGAAGTAGTATATGCTATGTTGCAGCTTCCAGAGGAACAAAGGATGCTTACCATTTCTCTTCTTTGGTCTTGGTGGCATGAGAGAAACCGTGGAAATCATGGAGAACGCATAGCCACGGTAGAATAATTCCAATATGCTGTTCGTTTTCATGTGAATGAGTGAAATGAGTTCCTGAACAAGAAGCCGGTTTCTCAAGCGAACATCCATAGTCTTGGAAGCCACCACCATCAGATTTTGTTAAAATTAATATTGATGGAGCTTTTTCAGAACACAATGAATACAGTGGATGGGGATTAATATGCAGAGATGCCTCCCATGAAGTCCTTTTTTCTGCAGCAGGCTCATCCCAATCAATTTCCAATGCTTTACACGCTGAGATGGTGGCCCTTTGCACTGCTGTTACCTGGGCTGTTCAAATGGGGGTGGGCAGAGTACATTTTGAGACTGATTGTCTAGTGCTACAACAAGCTGTGTCATCAGATATGTACGACATGTCTTTCCTTGGCCAAATGTTCAAAGAACTTAAGGTGAATCTTGCCACAAATTTTATCCAGGCTATGGTTGTACACACGCCATGTGTTTGTAACAAGCTAGCGCATGTGCTGGCTGCTATTGGTGCGGGTTTAGTTGTTGGAGAGTCTCACCAGTGGTTCTTTAACTATCCTGATGATGTAACCCATGCTGTAACTGGCGATTTAGCCATGTCTTAATGGAATACGAGTGTTCCATCTCAAAAAAAAAATCATCCCACCTCTATGCTTTTGCGCAACATCTTTATCTTTACCTAATAATAATAAAGAAAATTGGGTTTCTGTCGTCCGTCATTAAAATTACCCAAGTTGGCATAAATTACCCACTATGCCACCCGTAAGTGAAAAAAACAGTTCGCTTCTTTTTTAAAAATCGCGCTCGGTTTTGTGTAATTAGATGCCGCTACATTTATACAACAGGATCACCCTAGTGGCGCAGTGGCTGTGATCGCCACACTGCCCGTGGGAGACCAGAGTTTGACCCCTAGCACTACCTCCTTCACATGCTTCCCTAATTAATGGGCCGGCTCAGTTCTAGGTGGTAGCACATCGTTTTCCTATTTTGTTTTTTTGTTTTTAATTTCTCATTTTTCTTTTAGTTTTTCCTTTTTAAAATTAATTTTTGATTTATAAAATAACCAAATTTTAAAAGTTGTGAGTTTAAAAAAGTTGAGAAATCATAAATTGTTTGTGAATTCAAAAAATATTTGAAAACTCATAAAATGATCGCGATTACAAAAAATTGTTCGTATATTACAAAAAAGATCACGATTTCAAATAAATGTCATGAAATGAGAAATGTTCATGCTTTCTAAAATAATATTATTCAAAACATATTCGGGAGTTTAAAAAAATGTCCATGAAATTTTAGAATATGTTCACAAAATTGAAATAGATTCATAAATAATGAACATAACTAACCGTCGCTTACGTTCAAGTTTTATTAGGAGATCTGTAGAGGTCATTTTATGATTTTATTTAGTCCCTTGCGTCGGGTAAAAAAAAGTTTTCCTAACTTGTACAACGTTGAGCCCCCTAAAATTGACACAACTTTCTGTGGGTTATTTTTTGTAAGCTATATGAAACTAACTGAATTTCTATTTTGCCTCCGTACACAACTATGTTTATTCTGGCGTGATAATACTGATTATGAGAAACACCACTACTCTAGGTCAGGGTGAGACACATCATTTATCAGTCTAGCTCAGACAGTGTCCATCAATGCAGTTTGCTCAGTGAATTTTTTTCGTTGTGGCGTCTTAGGAGATCAAGTCGTGATAAGACCATTACATTTTTTAAATGACTCTTTAAAAGTATCTTACCTCATCATGACATCACTCGGGCATAGTTTGTGAAATGACATTTTAAAAGTCCTTATCTCATCCGGGCATTTGATTCAGACTTTTTTTAATATCTATCCCACCTGTATAATCTAATACTTTTACCCTCAAAAAATCTAATATTTTTTCTCCCGTTGCAACGCACGGGCAAATTTGCTAGTCAATTATCATGCTGTTTGTTCCCTCAAAAAAAATTATCATGCTTTTTGTCGTGCAACATTGCGAAAAAAATCAAGAAAATTGTTAATGTCATCGGATGTGTGTATGAGAGGTGATTTTTTTTCACCAGGTGCAATGCACGGGGCACGTTTGCTAGTAATTTTAAAGTTCGCAGGAGTTGGATAGAAGTCTGCACTCCTTGTCTTGCGTAAGTCAGACTCCAACTTACAGATCAGCCCGTGTGCTGTCCGTACTCTTCTGTATAATAAGTATAAACGCATCGATCAGACGCTTTCACGTTGCTCGACGCCTCAATTGTTGATGCGTGCAAACTTGAAAGCTATGGCGGCGGAGCCATGGCCTGTGCTACCGGACCATCTCATAGAGGACATCCTGGCGCGGCTACCGGCGAAGTCAGCGCACAGGTGCCGCTGCCTCTCCCGCGCATGGGCCGCCGTGCTCTCGTCGGAGGGCTTCGCCGATCGCCACTTCCGGCTGGCCAACCGCCGCAGCTGCCCCAAGATCCTCTTCCTACAACGACAAGACTCGGCCCACCATGTACCCGAGATGCACATGTGGTCGCCGGAGCACCCCGGCGGTGCAACGCTTATGGAGATCCCGCGGGATCTCGCGCCCGACCACTTCTCATACAACACTACAGGTCACCATGTCCCGCGCCTGGTTACACGGCCATGCCGCGGCCTCGTCATCCTCCAAGTTACCGCCTCGGACATTTACTATGTGTGCAACCCGTCCACCGGTCAAATGGCAGCCCTCCCGGAAGGACGGCCGACGGGCAGACGAGAGCACATGGAGTCGAATTATCATCGCTATGCCAGCTTAGGGCTTGGCTATGACTCGTGCACCAGGAAGCACAAAGTTGTGCGCATCTACTACCGCGGTTGTAATCCCAGGGAGAAGCTTCCCGCATCTGCCGGATGCGAGATCTATGTGGTGAATTCCACGGGGCTCTGGAGACCGCCGAAGGGAGGCACCCATGAGAAACCAGCGGGTTGGGCAAACAGATATGATAGAAGCGTCTTCGCGCATGGACATATCTATTGGCTAGCCCAGCCGAACCTAGAGTTACCGCCCCAGGAGAACATCTTATTCTTCTCCCTTGATAACGAAAAATTTGGGACAATGGCACTGCCGTCACCGCTTACCTGCGAGAAAAATGATCACCTTATGGAAAAGCAGCATTTAACGGAGCTTGACGGATGCCTGTGCCTCCTCTGTGCAGACATACGCAACGGGCAGCCACGACGCTATCACCTCTGGCTATTGCGCCGGCATGAAGCTGGCGCATGGGATTTGCATTGTTTTTTTCTTTTTGAAAACGGGCAAAAGATTTGCCACGTATATTAATTAAGAGAGAATAGAGTTTGTGTTACAAACACCCCTTAACAATACACGGAAGAATCACTCTCCCGGCATAATGGACCCTAGCTTCTTAGCTCCAGCGGCGACCCAAAATGATGCCTCCGGATTTGCATTGTCAAATAGACCTGGACACCGTGTCACCGGTGGCCTACGAGTTCATGTACAACCCGTACGGAATCAGCCCAGTTGCCAGGATCGATAATGGCCGGCGCATCCTCTTCACAGAAGCACATCTTACCACCTTTTCCTTATCGCACTTCAAGCTTTGCGCATATGACCCAGCGACTCGTGATATTGAAAACCTTGTGGATGCCACTGGTTTTGTTGCCCCTAAAACCATAATCATAGGGCATGTTGCATTGTACGAGGAAAGCATGCACTCCCCTGGGCAGCGGCACAAGGACATTACTTTTGCCATGTCGTTGGTGCTGCAACGGCTGCCGGTGCATGCTCCGAAGAGACTTATGTGTGTTTGTCGGAGCTGGCGCACCATGATAACCATGATAGAGAGCAACCGATTTAATGTAGCACGACGTTGATGTAGCACAACGGCGTGCTTGTACCAAGTCTAGGAATTACTGAATAATTCGCACATGTACCACGTTTGCAAAATTCAAAATATATATGTTTGCTCTCTGTCTTTTCTAGTTTAGCTCATGAAACAAATTAAGGAGTAGAATTGCTTGACCAACTACGAGAAACAAAGTTGGGCATGCATTTGTATTGATTGGTGGGCCCCGGGCATACAGAACGAGACATCGCGTCCATGGATTTGATCCGAATTTTGGCGTTTTAAATGTTTGATCGAGTTTCAATATCTATGGAATGTTGATGGTAGTGAGCGCGCTGATGTAGACGTTGGTGCGACGACGGCGCCCAGACCGCCAGAGAACATGAAAGCAAAGACAACGGCCCTCGTCCTTCATGTTGGTGCCGGTAAGGGAGGGCACGCTCAAGCCCTGCCTCTTGAGCAGTGCACTCTGCGATGCAGGTAGCGAGTCTGACCGCTCCGACCACTCGCTGAAGTAGCATCATTGGGCCCTTGTGTCCCGGACTCCGCTGTAGCTTCTGCAAGGTCGAGCGCGATCATGACTCAAGATGGCAATGGGGCTCCGAAATCTGCATCCCCGCGGTTTTTTATCCTATTAGGGGACGGGAACGGGCTTCTTTTCATCCCAGCGGGGCTGTTATTGGGCATATTATGCAACCTGGCGTGTTTTGTGGGTTTACACCCGTTTCGGTAGTCCCCGAACCTGAAACCCGACAATATGCGGCAAAGTATGCTCCTTTTTGTTGCTGCAATATGCTTATCTTTATTGCTAAAATGGGGTATTGTATTGTGCTAAAAAATGCCCTTGTAGCTGATGTTATTGTTATTTTTGCTCAAGTTATGCAGCTGAAATATGCTCCTTGTAGCTGCCGAACCATGTACTATTGTATTGTACTGAAATTTGTCAAGTTATGCTACTGAAATATGCTCTTTTTGCTGCTGAAATGTTATTCTTTGTTGCTACTATGTCTGCCGATTTCCCCGTGGGTTTAGAAAATCCGACGGATT
>NC_041385.1:771864243-771873826 GCF_002162155.2 Triticum dicoccoides
GGGGGGGGTAGTTGTTAGGAAGTTTACGTAAAGTGGTACGTAGCTCTTCATAGATGTAGGATTTTCGCGGCGGCTCGGAGGCGGCCGGCAGGTGTGCATGTGCGGAAGATGGGTGTGGTAGCCACCCATTTGCGTTGATGGAAAATGGCACGCCACCAAAAAAAATTGTGACTAGTCATTTCTCCACTAGTGCATAAATGCTCGTGTATACGTTGGCTGATTGTGCCTCGGTTTTCTCTAATACGAGATGCAATGGAAAATGTGCGAAATGCAAACTACACAAATTATATTGAAGCAAGTGGTGCTTTAGAACCGGATCAGCATATGTTTTAAGCCAAACTGTATCATGATTTCATTATGGAGGAAGTCATCCAAATTGAATCAATTCTGTTTCAGAAAACAAAACACAATTGAGGGTGATGGATGCTGTTTCATGGGCCAAGAAGATAGCTGCTTCCGACATTTGGCCCAGCCGAACCCTCCGAAGCAGCTCGCCCCCCATTCCTCGCCCCCACTCACTCCACCACGGACCAAACCCTCGCCGCCGTCGCCCCCCTTTTCCCCTCCACCGGCGGCCATGGACCCGATGATCGGCGTCAGCAGGAGCGACATGCTCGCCGGCTTGGAGCGCGACGGCTTGGACCCGGGGACGCTGGACGCCGGCACAAACCTGCTGCTCCACGTCGTGTACGACTACCTCCCGGACCCGCCCGTCTCCCCCACCGCCCCCCTCTCGCTCGCCGGCGCGTCCTGGGTCCCCGACGGCGTCGACCGCATCAGCTGCCTCCCCGATGTGGTCCTCCGCGACATCATCTCCCGCCTCCCCGCCAAGGACGCCGCGCGCACCGCCGCCCTCGCCTCGCGCTGGCGCCCCCTTTGGCGCTCGGTGCCCCTCACTCTCGTCGACAGCCACCTGCTCCCGGACGGCGGCGCGCGCGGGCAGCTCGTCATCGGCGCTCCCTCTCCCCGCGCCGTCACCGCCGCGGTGTCCCGCGTCCTCGCGGCGCACCCGGGCCCCTTCCGCTGCGTCCACCTCACCCGCACCACCATGGAGGAGCACCGGGGCGAGATGTCGCGCTGGCTCGACATCCTCGTCGCCAAGGGGGTCCAGGAACTCATCTTTGTCAACCGGCCTTGGCCGATAGACCTGCGCCTCCCCGCCACGCTCTTCAGCTGCTCCACCCTCACCCGCCTCTACCTCGGCGTCTGGAGGCTGCCGGACACCGCTGCCGTGCCGCGCGGCGCCAGATTCCCCAATCTCAAGGAGCTCGGTCTGTGCTTCTGTGTCATGGAGGACCGTGATCTGGCCTTCATGCTTGAAAGAAGCCCCGTCCTGGAGTTCCTCGTCCTCATGGGAAGCCAGACCGGAGTGCGCCTCCGCCTCGTCAGCCAAAGCCTGCGGTGTCTTCAGCTGGGCTTTACCTGCTTGGAGGACATCGAAGTGGTGGATGCCCCTCGCCTGGAGAGGCTCTTCCAGCGGGACACCGACGTTACTGAGGGCGACACTGCCACGATCAAGATTGGGCGTGCACCTAACCTGCGTGTGCTGGGATATCTTCAGCCAGGAGAGCAAGAGCTGGAGGTCTGCGTGGTACGATCCTAATTAAGTTTGCATGCGTACCTGTGATGCACGATTAGTAATGCCAATCTATGAATGACTTAGTTCCTTGGGTGCATTGCAGGCTGGGAGCAAGGAGAAGATTGCCCTTAGTGTGCAGATATTGGCCATAGAGGTGCGATTCGGTGTTCGTAGTGCTGTCAAGAAAGTGCCAGGCTTTCTCAGATGCTTCCCTAACCTGGAGACGC
The DNA here is from genome assembly GCF_002162155.2 of Triticum dicoccoides. NCBI lineage: Eukaryota > Viridiplantae > Streptophyta > Magnoliopsida > Poales > Poaceae > Triticum > Triticum dicoccoides. The sequence continues at coordinate 771,866,050 of NC_041385.1, forward strand.
TCCATGTCCAGGTAAAATTGGTTAACTTAACTAGATACGTATGCTTGCTGCATTGGCAATTTTGCAGTACTAGTTAGTGCCTACATATCTAGCATGGTCAGAACTATGAATGAAGCAGCTTAATTATATGTCCTGAACTATGTATGCGTCGATTTCATCTGCAGTCCCGCATCGATGAAGAGCCCAATGGCAAGGTCAATCTGAAGTTCTGGCAGGAGGGCGGTCCCATGAAATGCGTCGTGCAGAGCATCAAGAAGGTGTTTTTCTACGAGTTCCAGGGGTTGAGAAGCGAGGTTGCTTTCCTCAAGTTCATCGCGGAGAGAGGTCGGGTGCTGGAGCAGATGGTTGTTGTGGTGGCCAGTGAGTGTTTCTCCTCAGGGGACAATGTGAATGCGAAGCTGAAGCCTCTGATCAGTGCAAAATGGAGCAACAAAGCTTGCAAAGTAGAGCTTTTCAAGAGCCCACTCGACAACGTGGGAGGTCCAGCTTACTGCCACGAAATAGCTTCGGATTTTGAGGTTGCTGATCCTTTTGATCTCAACTACTACTATGAAGCAGAAAGGATCTCTCTGTAAGGTAATTAGTAGTACCCTGCCTCTTGCCTCTTGCCTCTTGTGCTGCAAGACTACTGTTACTATTGGGACCTGAATTTCTGCATGATGATGTTGTTTTGCCAAGTCAAGTCTTGTGTGGTAGCAGTTCGAATTAGACAAAATATTGGCACACCAGTTTCTATGTCTGTTCCTTTGAAAGTCTGTTCAGTGAGCCTTCACCTTATTCTGCGCTAAAGGGCAAAGGACTGACGAACGGCTAATATATGTATCCAATCATCATGTTTTCCCAAAATTTATAAAACATGCACCAGTTATTGTAGTCAGTGGCATTGCATAGCAATTGCCAAGGACTCTTTTGTAAATCAATATGCTGCCTTCTGTAAAAATATGGTATGCCACTCTTGAAAAAAAAATCCTGCAGATTTTTTCATGGTTTTTTTAGTTTATTATTTGGAGGAATACCAGGACTTAATGAGTTCTTTTGTCAAAGGAATATTTCAACATTATTCAGTATAGTATATTTTTACACTCATTCGTGTTGGGCTGGGATACTTAATTTTCATTTGTTTTTCCTGTATTTTCTTGTTCCTGATGTCCAAAGAGTAGAGCCACGTAAATGAGAGCTCCTTTTTCTTTTAGTGGTATCACCACATTTTATTAGATAATAGCATAACTTGGGATACAATATCAGGGGGGTCTAACAGCCACAGATGGCGCCCGAGTTGCAATGGCAAGGCAGCTTTAGCTAAATTATGTGCTTCTAGATTTGAATCTCTTCCTACATGCTCCACACATGCATCCTCAAAGAGCCTCATTCTATCTTTGATATCATTGATGATAATAGAACTAGGCCCCTTATACTATGACTGTAGGTGATTCAGCGTCGCCTTACAGTCCGTCAGAACTTGAATTTTCATAACATTTAGATCCTCTGCAACAGTGGAAGCTTCTCTTACTGCCAAACCTTCCAAGACTTCAGGTTCGTTCATTCCCTGAAAAACCAACGCCGACGCCCCAACGTAGTTCCCGTCATGATCTCGACAAACTGTTGATATTGATCCCCTTGTCTCATCCCTGAGTATCGCCGCATCAACATGGATTTTATGAAAGCTCTCAGCATCTTCTCCCCTTTTTTTTTTTTCCGATGGTCTCAGCATCTTCTCCTAACAGAATGTGGAGGAGATTGTTGGGCAGTAGTACTGACCTTCTTTCGTGGAATAAGTGACAGATCAGTCAGATAGCTTACTTTCTTGCAGATGGGACAAATATTATCCGTTTCAGCCATATTCCTGTGATTCCACACATCTTCTGTTGGAATGGAATTCCTTACTTGTTTCTTTGGTGTTTGAATGTGCACTTGTGTTTTCCAACCGATCCTCCCTAGTCCTGAAGAAAATGCCCAACTACTTTTTTTTTTACGAATAAGAAAATGCCCAACTTGGCTTAATTAACTCGCTGTCCTGATGCGCCACAATATCTTTGTATGGTGTCTTTCATGGTATGGACCGCCTCAACATTTGCTTTAAACATCAGCAGACAAGCAGCGGCGAAGAGTAGATGGTTCACCTTCACATTTTCATCCGAGCTTCGTGCCTTCAATGAGCAAGATAAACCTTCTGCTGCAATCAGGAATAAATAAGGTGATGTGGGATCACTTTGGCGGAATCCCCGTGTATTCGACATCTTTGAAATTTTTGAAACGAAACTTGAACTTGAAAAGAATAATGAAGAAACTAAAAAGAAACCAAAAAAAAAAAAAAACTGGTGCAGGAACCCAAAGGTTCCCAAAACCAGGTCTTGTGGGACGTGTAGGAACCTCAAGTGGGCCGGCCCACATACCTGGTCGCTCGTTGTGCTCACTGCGTTTAAATAGCAACAAAGGACTCTGCCTGCCACGCGGCACGACTCCGACTCCGACTCCAATTCAGTCTACCAAGTGTCCGTGCCTTCATAAGCGTAGCCAGCCGCACTGGTACGTGCCTCGATTCCTTGCTACCTGTCCCGATCTGCGTATTCTTTCTTCAGCTGGCCCTTTGCTCCGCATACACAGATTCGGCGGCATCCATGGCAGCGGTACTGCCGCCGTGGCCGCACCCGGCGGCGGCGACGGAGACCCACGCCCGTTTCTGCGGGAAAGACAGCATCTCAGTCGAGCACAAGCCGAGCGACCAGCCGTGCTCCGTGCGCCTCCGCAGCGACCTGATCCTGTCCCACGAGCTGCGCGGCGTCGGCGGCCGTTACTTCGGCGTGGCCACCGACCACAACATGCTCGCCGAGGCGCCGGCGACCGCCGAGTACGACCTCGCCGCCGACAACTGGATGGATTCCTCCACGGACCGCACGCCCCTCGACATAGCCATCGCCATCGTCGAGTACGTCCGCGAGGAGATCGACACGATGGTCGACATGGACTTGGTCGCCCCGAGCCTCCACTTCGACGTCCACATGCCCGAGCTCCGGGTAACCCTGGTCTACAGCGAGCCCAAGGCGCTGCTCCTCGCCTGCAAAGAGGCCGCCGCCGCCGCGAAGACCGAGGCTGTCGGTGCTCCGGTGACGGGCCGAAAGCGCCGCCGTGAGTCCGGCGAGCCGTGCGCCATCTGCATGGTGGACGAGGATGCCAGCTGGGACGAGGAGACCGTCGCGCTGCCGTGCTCCCATGCCTTCCACACTGGGTGCATCCTGACGTGGTTCCACCGGGCGCCGACGTGCCCGACCTGCCGGTGTGACATCATGGAGTGCTTCAGCTTCGTCAGATCGTCGGCGCCGCCGGAGCAGTTCACGGATGACGTGGCCGAGGATGAGCTCGATCGCGTCATAGGCTTCTTAGCCCATGGTGAGCAGCTCGTCGGCCCCGCGGACACAGATGAGCAGCAGCTCATAGATTCCGATCCCGAAGAGGAAGAGTTTATAGATATATAGCTGGATTGGATATGAGCAGAACGGTCCGCACATCATGTACTGAATCCACCATGTGATCGATACCGATTTTTTTCTTCTAAACATTTGTTTTACTAAATCAATTGTTTCTTATTAAACCTGGGAAATATCATGCATGTAGTATACTGTTACACAATCACATAGCAATTTCATACCAGCTTTACATACTATGATCATTTTGCCCTGGTATACATGGCAATTTTGGTATTATTCGCGTGGCAGTTTACTACACTAGTTCTTGGCAAATATTTAGCATCCAACATTGAAAATTGTTACTAAATTAGTACTTACGCATTTTTAAACAAAAATTGTGATGGCCAAAAAATATGGTTGTCAATTGCAATTCCGTTCTTTTTCACCTGGACTGCACGTGTGCTAGTGTGAGATTGCCAGGCATGGTGATTTCACTGGTTTTCTAGAGAGATCCAGCAACCGCATCATGTTCAAGAGACTCTTGTCAGAACAACAAATTCACACACACCCTAGACATCTAATACCAATTCCATGGCAATTAGGGCATCTCCAACACAGACCTTCAAACCCCAAGTGTTCGGACCGAGCTGTCCGGAGGCCGCAAGCCATTTAATGGTGTCCCACTTTTGTCCGTGGACCAGTCCGGGTATCCGTTTTCCCGCAAACCAAAAAGAAAACCAGGGGGCTTTGCAGGAGTACAGACACCCTCCACGTACGACCCTGACATCCATGGTCCACCCAAACCAGAGGCGGAGCTCGTGCGTTTGGAGTTGGCCGCACTGTTTCGGTACCACCTCCCCCCCCTTCTCAACCCTCTCCGGTACCATCCCACCGCTCTCGACCCTAATCCCCGCCCTTTTTCACCGTCGTCGCTGCATTGACTTGTATGAAAAGTTATCGGAGACTGCAGAGGTGGAGGATCCGGCAAATGCGGCTGCCTGAAAGATAAACTCGGCGGCACGACAAGCACACCGCCTCAAACATAAGGCAAAGGAGGCTCCACTCAAAAAGAAGGGTGGCAGCGGAAGGGGTGTAGGGGGCGGGCGGGGACGCGGGGCACCGCGTCATCATCGTCCATATACACACCTTCCTGGCCTAGAGGTTTAACATCTTGACGGTGGTGGCCGACAAGAAGCCCAAGCTCAAAGAGAAGAAAACCAGGCTTGAAGAGAGGTTGAGATCACGGCCTCTTCACAACATTCAAAGATGTCGAAGGATGTTGGCCTTGAAGATGGAGGAGTTGGATGACGATGCAAGGATGATTGCGCAAAAACCTTCATTTCAGTATGTCAAGCACTTGAATGAAGGAGGGGGGCAGGGGGTTGGAAGGAGGTGGGCGTGGATGCTCGGATAGCCAGTCAAGCATGGCAAAAAATCCACCGAACTGAGATACTTTTGTGATCGGGCATGTAAAAACAATGAACGTTGGTCTGTTTTTGGTTATGATCGGGCGCTATGCATTTGAAATTCAAATTGACTGGACCTAGACGGGTGTTTAGGGGATGCAGTTGGATAGTCAGCTCTTGCATCCCTGTCCACGGAACTGCACTGCACATTGCATTTTTTTTAGGAAAAAAAGGGGCTACAGTGTAAATGCAAGAGCATGGTGTATTTGGAATGTGGTAATTGCCACAAACTGATTCAGACGTTGGAATTGAAGAGAAGCTGTCTCATGGGCCCAGGAGAGACCTGATTCAGCCGTTTGGCCCAATACGACGAAACCCTCGCCTCCATTCCTCAATCATCCTTCGCTACTCCGCAAGACCAAAATCCTCGCCGTCACCCCTCCGCCCCACCGGCGGCCATGGACGACCCGCAGTTCATCATCGGCACCTCCAGAAGCCGTATGCTCGCCAGGATGGAGCGCGACGGCGAGGACCCCGAGATGCTGGACCTCGGCATAAAGCTCTTCCTCTATTTCGCCTACGACTACCTCCCGCATCAACTGCTCTTCCAGGATCAAGATTGGGCGTGCACCAAACCTGCGTGTGCTGGGATATCTTCAGCCAGGAGAGCAAGAGTTGGGGATTGGAAACACCGTCATCGTGTTATGCAGCTCGCTTGCAATTCTAATCTGATTTACATGTGTGGACCTGCTATGTCAATATGTGATCTGAATTAGAGTAATTCGATGTGAATATATATATGTGCATTTGCAGGCTGGGAACAAGGAGAGGATTATCCCTAAGTTGATTTGCATGCGTAGCTGTGCTGTGTCAATTAATAATAGTCCCAATCAATCATCCCAATTAGTTTATCTGAATTAGTTTCGATGTCAATATATGTGCATTTGCAAGCTGGGAACAAGGAGAGCATTATTCCTAATCTGATTTGCATGTGTAGCTGTGTTGTGTCAGTTATTTATACACCCAATCTATGATCTCAATTTGTTTATCTGTCCTTGGGTGCATTGCAGGCTGGAACAAAGGGGAGCATTGTCCCTAGTGTACAGATTTTGGCCATAGAGGTGCAGTTCGGTGTCCGCAATGCTGTCAAGAAAGTGCCTGGTTTCCTCAGATGCTTTCCTAACCTGGAGACGCTCCATGTTCAGGTAAAATTGGTTTTATGATTTTGCAATACTAGATACACTTGCTGCATTGGCAATTTGGTAACACTAGTTAGTGGCTGCCTATATATCTAGCATCTGCTCCTGAGGTCTATGATTGATGGCCTGCTGCTGCATGATATGTTAATATGTACTACTGAACTATCTATGTGCCGATTTCATCTGCTGTCCAGCGTTGATGAAGAGCCCACTGGCAAGGTGAACATCAAGTTCTGGCAGGAGGGCGGCCCCATTAAATGTGTTGTGCAGAGCATGAAGAAGGTGTTTTTCTACGAGTTCCGAGGGTCGAGAAGCGAGGTTGTTTTCCTCAAGTTCCTCGCGGAGAGAGGGCGGGTGCTGGAGCAGATGGTTGTTGTGGTAGCCAGCGAATGTTTCTCTTCGGGGTCGGGTTATGTGAATGCCAAACTGAAGCCTCTGATCAGTGCAAAATGGTCGAGTAAAGGTTGCAAACTGCAGCTCTTCAAGAGCCCAGCCGGTGAGGGGTCCGGTCCAGCTTACTCACACGAACTAGCTTCTGATTTTGGGTTTCCTGACCCTTTTGACCTCAAGTACTACTATAAAGCAGAAAGGATCCCTGTAAGTTAATTAGTAGCACCCTGTCTCTTCCCTCCTTGTGCTGCAAGACTACTGTTACTATTGAGACGTGAATTTCTGCATGACGATGTTGTTTGTGCCAAGTCAACTGTTATGTGGAGGTTATAAGTTCGAATTAGACAAAATGTTGTTCCTGATTTATGTTGTGTCCTGTCATTTTTGTGAGTAAAAGTGCAAAGGAGTGATGAAAGGCTAATATTAATATATGCAGGCATCTGAGTATTTGACTCTTTGAGATGTACTCCCTCCGTTCCTAAATATAAGTCTTTTTAGAGATTTCAATGCGGGCTACATATGGATGTATATAGACGTACTTTAGAGTGTAGATTCACTTATTTTGCTCCGTATGTAGTCCATAGTGGAATCTCTAGAAAGACTTATATTTAGGAACAGAAGGAGTAGATGCAAGCATCCTGTAGTGCCATCCAAAGAGGCACCAGCGAGAGCTTCTGCTGGTGCTACTGGGATGTAATCCGAAGAAATGCATCGATAGATTACTACCAGGAAGGGCGTACTGCTGCAATGCAAGCAATTTTGCCCCATTTGACCATGGTTAATTAATAGTTTAATACTGTTGTTGATTTGTCAAGTTTATATGGCTCAACTCTGAACACACACATCTACTAACAGGAAAGTCTTCTGACATAAAAGACACATTGGAGCAACAGAGCATCGGTTAGACATTCTGTAATGCTAGCAAATGTGCAGTTCTTTAGTTTGATTGGTTCTTCATCATCACTCACTCACTGTGCTAGGGATTTAAATGTCTACTGAACCTCAGCCATGCTCATTCTTCAGAGTGTAAGAAATCAAAATTTGAGTCCAAGATTTGTACCTCCAATTTTGTAGGGAAAATCAGCAAACTTGGAGAAATTACCTCCAGGTGGTCGCCGGAGTTGTCCTGCTCGCTCTTGTACGACTGGTTTCAGTCTATGGATTGAAACGGTTTCAGACCCCCAAACTACACCAAAATGCTTTAGAGGCCCAGCCCATTTAATCCATTTTAAAGACAGACTAATAAGAAAGCAATCTGAATACTATGATTTCAGCGAGAGAGGATTTCCTAGCGGAATCTGTTTCTAGCAGAACCGGTTCCTACCAGTGTCCTGCTAGCCAATTGAGGCACGCCATGTGTTTACGTCAATGTTTTTCG
>NC_041385.1:771874181-771886451 GCF_002162155.2 Triticum dicoccoides
GGTAACCAAAATCACTGTTCACGTACGCATATCACATATGAAGTATCAATTGCTATATCATGCATTGTCTCGCATGGATACATCATACTACATTCTCTCTGCGACGTATGGACAGCTAGCAAGGAGGCTTCATGGCAGAGTGACCAGCGGGTATGTTGTAGTCAAAAGGTAGCATGACATTTTTTTCAACCAACCCACGACAGAGTTACATCCCACCACTCATGTTTTTCAATTTAATTATATAGTGTGTACCAATTATATCTTTTGAACCAAATATTCGATTGACAAATTGTTTGAATATCAGTATTCACAATTTAAACTCTTCAAAAGAAGATCACTTTTGAATGCATTTGAAAACTTTCAAATCAAATTTTGAAACCATATTGGAATTTATATGAAACTATTACATGTGTGTTTCAATGTATTTTTACATGTTTCATTTTTTTTCATTATAGGTTTTCCCTACTGTTTCATTCCGGATTTCAGTGCTATTCGATTCAGGTTTTATTTCTATTTCTAGAGTTTCAAATAAGCTTTGATATCATTTTATTAAATTATCTTTCATGGTTGGGCTGGACTCTAAATGTGTTCTTTTCGCATATTTTCTACACGATATCACTTCTATGTCATCGTAATTTTACATGTTTTCATTTATTTATATGTTCCCTTTTGCATCTATTTGTTGTTGTTTCATTCCACAATTCGTCAACGTTTCATCTCAGACCTGATATAAGTTTCATTACGGTTTAATACATTCCCTTTTGCATGTTTTCATTATCGGTTCACTCCGGTTTCATTATCGTATCATGTCACGTTTCATACAAGTCTCATTATGGTATCAAAATTTAAATTCAAACTTGTTCAAAACGTGTCCAAGTTTGATCTTGTTTTAAATATTTAAATGTCATGGACATGAATCAGCGAACGGATTGTAAATTAGACCATCGGTTCAAAAGTTGAAAGTGTTCGAAATTTTGGAATCAAACTAAAAGTATGGGTGGATGGACCATGTGGTGAAAGAATAAAATAGCTTGAGTGTAATAGATTCCTGCTACTACAAGGTGGATATTCCCGTAAAACAGTAGAATTCAGTAGAATGTTTCGTACGTGATACGTGTACGTACGTGAACACATGACACATTTCCATCGGTTGGGAGGACTCGGGTAGAAATAGGTTCCGCTAGAAATCGGAAAAGATCGGAACAACACAGTCGAGATCAGCATGGCCACACAGGGAAAAGAAATGCGAGGAGATGCACCATACACACGTTCCCGGGTTCCATGCTTTTTTTTAAGCACTAGGTAATTGCCCGTGCGTTACAACGGGGGAGGAGGAGCTAATTCTAGTGGCATTGGTCATATCCACATGGACATCAGATGGTATTGTCAACATTGCCATTACATCAGTCTTCTTCCTGCACTGATTATCGTCGTCTGTCCATCTCCTCAATCCAAGCATCAGAATCAAAATTAAAAAACTGCACTTGATGCTGACCTAAAATAAGACACATCAAAACTTTTTTTTTGGAAAAGCGATGTTGTAAATTTTATTTGACTATGCGTTTTTATGTACAAAAAGATCAGATCCTAGAAAGAATGGCATACATCAAGATTGTGAACACCGGCTTCATCATCCATTTATTCAATTCTCCTTCGGACTCCTCTCGGAAATATGTGCTATTGTTTCCTGCAACACAAAATTATCAAATTTGAATCACAACATGTGAAAGCAGCACAAACTAATAATGGGTGGCTGCTACATTGCCTCACACCATCACCGCTCCCATCCTCTTGGTCTTCAATTTTACTTAGAAAACGGTTCCTACCTTTAGAGGATGCACTCGGCGAGCTCGTCGTGTGGTTGTCAATCTCATCATCATCGTCGGCCAACAACTTGGAAGTGCTTCATTTCTTCACAAGCTTTGACGCCTACCTTTCGTGTTTCTGGTAATTCCACGACAAAGGAAAGCATAGCAATAAATCATCAAAGACAAAGTTATATCACTGTTCTTAACACACTGGGATTGCTCAATGGAAGTGGTGGATCAAAACTTACAATGCTACTCGTGCCCTTGCGGGGGACCTTGCATATATTGGGCATAAAATTTTAGTACCACGAGATCAATTGTGTTAAATACAATGTGTGTACTTCACTACGGATAAATGTCAATTCCCATGAATCATGATTGGTCGGTCGAGAAACTGGATCGCAGGACAATTCAGTTGAGTTAAACCTTGGCACTTCAAATGAGTGTGTTGCTAAAAAAGGCGAGGAAGCCCTCAAAGTGAAATGTCAAAGAATGCATTCATGTGTACCTTCTGATTACACGCATCTGATTCATTTTGCAGTATGTGTTCCTTCTTAGTAGTCATAGGCCTGAAAAAACTCCGTCATTAGTCAACATGAATCTGAAGTTTAATTAATTACATACTCCCTCTGTAAACTAATATAAGAGCGTTTAGATCATTATTTTAGTGATCTAAACGCTCTTATATTAGTTTACGGAGGGTGATCTAAATATGAGATTAGTTCAATATGAATTGAATATGTTGCGAAGAAAGAAAGCATGTCCAGGGCAATTTCTAGCATTTTAGTTTATATTTGACAAGAAACAAATGAGATTGATTCTTGAATGAAAAACTGGGAATAAACTACGCCAAGAATACCAAGATGCAAGATTGATTTTTTGGAGTGTTCAACTGCGCAATCCATCATATACCTTTCACCTGCCTTGATTGCATTCCTGAATCAGCACAAGAAGAACAGATGCAGCATTTATTCGCCAATCATTCATACCATATTATATTGTACTGCCACCTAAGTAAAGCTTTGCTGGTGCGTGTTGATGGACAACCAAAACGAAATTGAGATGAGAGTCCCCATGATCACATGACTGACAAAATAACAGAAGATGTACCTGAAGGACCAAATGTTTGGCCTTGGTACTCCCTAATTTGTTCGTTTAGTCAAGCTGATAGGAGTGAGGCAATATCATCATCCAGGTGTGGCAGTCGTGACTAGTCACAAGCGAGCATTCTCCAGGCGCTGCGGTCATACCCAGTCGCGAGCGGGCAATGTCTACATGCCACGAGTGATCCAGGGGCATTTTGATTGTGTCCTATACAACAGCGACGTTCAGTGAGGCAGCCCCAGCTCCCGTTCGATGGGAGCAGTCCTCACGTACCTGATCAGAAAAAGGAGAGTATGAGTACTGCTGCATCCGAGTTGAAGCGACAGTACCATTTGGTAGGCACGCTGTTGTATGCGTCAGGCATGGCTACTGCTCGTCGTTCGGCCTGATGGAATCGTTCCTCTCGCTGTACGGCTTGATGGGATCATTCCTCTCACACATAGATGTCGGCGGCGAAGCTGATTGTCTCAACGGACGAGGAAAAACCAACGACATCGAGCGAAAAACGCCAAGATCACGGTGGGCTGACCCCTTACCTCGTACCTTGTCGAGATATATGTTGATGATGGAACCTCGTTGGCATCGATCACATCGAGGGCGGACGGCGGCGCGCTGGCGTGGTGCTGGGAGGGGTCGGGACGGCGGAGGCGGACCAGCGATAGGAGGACGCAAGCACGGTGGCCAGGTGCTGATGAGGAAGGCGAGCGGAGGCCGAGGAGGGGCGGGCTAGGGCTGGCGCCGGCGCTAACCCTAGCGCGAGGTCGGGATGGGAGAGTTGCATGTGGTGCGTAAGGTAAGAGAGATGTGGGCTGGCTCATGGGGCTTTGCTCGGCTTGGCCCATGTGCTGCGATGGCAGGCGAAGCTGGTTTCTTGGAGCGATGGTAAACCGGATATGGAGGGAGTGTACGTCGGCGGGAGAGCGAGGGGAGTCGGGCGAAACGTAAGATTTCTTTTAGGTAGTAGAGATAATGGAACTTTATTTCTCAAATAACTGTCATATCATTTACTAGAAGAATTCGATCTAAAATATTATTTTGCTAACTCATCAGCAACTTGGTTTGCTTCTCTGAAACAATGTTTGAAGGTGATCTTTGCAAAGTCGATGGAGAGTTGCTTAAATTCAGCAACAACTGCAACATCTGGTCCTTGATAATTATCCATTAGCTGAACTGATTCCACCGCAAAGGTGCAGTCTGATTCAACCTCCGCTCTCATACATCCCATATTGGCAAGAAGATACATTCCATTTCGTATAGCAAGAAGTTCAGCAGCGTCCACATCTCGTACATTGGGTATAAACCAAGAAGCAGCAGTAATGAAGTCACCATGTTCATCACGAATAACTGCTCCAGTCGCTCCCGACAATGTGTCGACGTGAAAAGATGCGTCAACATTCACCTTAACCATGTCATGAACAAGCTTCTTCCACATATGATCGGCTGGCCTAGCCGGCAGTTTGGGTGTCAATGATCTGTAGTAATTTTTTGCCAGGACCCTGATTGACAAGTTGTTTTCTCCGGGTTTTGGATCCCAATCCCTTTCATAATTTGGCGCCACTGCCACCAGAGAAACCAAGCAGCAACCAAGCTCAGTTCAGCCACCGGGAGTCCCACTATTATCGATGTATTCTTCAGTAGGATTTCCATAGTGATTGACCTAGACCTGTCTTCAGATATAGCTTTCTGGACTGTGTCCAACAGGCCTAAATGAGCCCAAACCTCTCTAACACCCCGGCACCCAAAGAGAGTATATTGAATGTTTTCTTCTCCAATAGTGCACCGTGGGCATTGGAGCATCACAGGGATGTGTCGCATAGCCAAAACCCCAAGACATGGTAGCACCACACGAAGCACTTTCCATGTGAAGTGTTTGACTTTACCCGGAACTTTCAGTTTCCATGCTTCTTTCCAAACTCCATTTATCTGAATATTACCCTGTCCATCCGGCCGCGTAAGACGCGACCCAAATTGATGATCTAACTCCCTGGAATAGGCAGACCGAACAGACAAGGTTCCCGACCTTGTAAAATTCCATGCGACAAAGTCTTCGGTGATCTGGGAATGAAGAGAAATTTGTAGTATCCTTTGCACATCCACCGGCGAGAAACAATCACAAAGAAGGTCCTCATCCCACCTGCCAGTGTATGGATCAATGAGATCCTCCACTTTTGACAGTATATTCATCCCCTTGGTGTGATTACCTTCCGTGATGCACTAGTTGGTATCCACGGGTCACACCAAATATTAATTTGGGACCCGGATCCAACTCTCCATATACATCCTCTTTCAAACGTTTGTATGCCTGCCACGATACTTTGCCATGTGTAGGACGACTCCTTTTCTGGACCAGCTTTCAACAAATTTTCATCTGGATAATATTTAGCGCTAAGGACCTGAGCACACAAAGAGTCCGGGTTCTGGGGAAATCGCCAACACTTTTTTGCTAACATAGCAAGATTAAAACAGTGAAGGTCCCTAAAACCCAATCCCCCTTCTGCTTCAGGATGCACAACTTCCACTACGCAAACCAATGCATTTTCTTCTGATCATCAGTGTCTCCCCACAAGAAGCCAGATATTTCAGCAGTGATTGCCTTGCAAATTCCCTTTGGCGGTTTGAAAACAGACATAGCATATGAGGGAATAGCTTGAGCTACAGCTTTGAGTAAGATCTCTTTACCTTGCATTGAGAGAGTTTTTTCCTTCCACCCCTTCAGTCTCTGGCAAACCCTGACTATTAGGTGTTGGAAACAATCTGATCTATCCCAGGTTCCATGCTTCCCTTCGTGTTGGGCTAGAATTGATGGGCCACCTTGTGTCTCTGCTCCGATTTTGCCACCACTCGTAGCCGTAGGACACGTCGACACGATCACGTCGCACTGCATGCACAGGACACGATCGCGTCGTCACGACGCTGCCAGAACACGTCACCTTCCATGTACACATGCACACCTGCGGGCTCGGTACAATCCAATCACGACGGACTTTGGCGTGCACCGTGCGTCCTTTTGACGTTGGGTTCGGACCCGTGCACGCGCGTCCTTCCTACGCAATCCGAACCCTGCTCGCGGCCCGTGCGCGCGCACCCCCTCGCCGTCTACATATGCATCCATAGGCACAGACAGACTGGCTGTCGACTCAGCCACCGCCCACCGGACCGGACGACGACCGATGCATCCGCCGTTGAGGACCATGCCGCCCGTGGCCGCCGAGGCGACCGAGTGCCGGCTCCAAAGCCTGGAAACCCGAGCCGCCAGGAAAGAGGCCACCGGCTCCGGCCACCCCCCCTGCGTGCGCCTGCACGGCAACCTGGTCGTCGAATACCTGGTGCGCGCGGTGGGGAGCTCCAGCACCGTACCAAAGCTCGTGCACAAGGACCCGCCCCGGCCGTTCGACAAGGTGTTCTACCTCTACGACCCCGACACATTCTTCCGGAGCTACCGGACCTGCATCGAGATCATCCACCAGATGCTCGCCCAGAAGCCGGTCGTCGGCGAGTTCGACCTCGCCGTCGACAACTGGGACGAGTTCCTGCCACACCGTCTGGCCACCTTTATAGTGGGCGGGTACCGAGACGCGACCGATCAAAACATGGGCATCGCCCCGCCCCACGGGAGCGTCGACGTGCTCGTGACCGTCCGCGTGAAGGCCGTGTACAGCGAGCCCAGGGCGCTGCTGCTCGCGTGCAAGCAGGTCACGCCGGCGCACTGCAGGTCCACGGCGCCGGCCCGAGGAGTCAATGCGGGTACCTCGGAGTGCTGCGTGTGCATGGAGGATCTGGCGGCGCACGAGGTCGACGGTCCCGACGCCCTGATGCTGCCGTGCTCGCACGCCTTCCACGTCCGGTGCCTCCTGCCGTGGTTCCACCGGCGGTCGACTTGCCCGATGTGCCGCCGCGATATGATCGTGTACCTCGTCGCCGCCACCAAAACCCCAAAGGGCAAGTTTCCAGGCCAAGATGCTCTAGCTGGTACAATAGTTGAATAGTAGCCTACAAATTGAGCCAACGCTTGCTACTCACAAATTGGTTCCGGCCGGATCGAAGATCCCCGTGGATCAGCAGTCAGGCACTGGATGGAAGTCTAAATTTTCAGATCAGAGATGAGATAAAAATCCCGTGTATGGTTTTTTTTTTGTTTTTACCGGCTACCGAAATGCGGCTGGTCTTGTGGTCTATGATAGTCGATAGGTAGCTTCATGTTGCTGGAAGGAACCTGTAATGTGATTTCTGTTGGCTTCATTTTATTGAAAAATTACGCTGGAGGAAGCCCCACACCTTTGTAAGTTGCCTGAAAATAATATGTTTCAGTCACACTTTTTCCTCAATACTGACGTACAAGGTGATTGATACAAAACGTTACGGGGAGAGCTAATGTTTTACTTAAATTCTACGTACTAATTCACTTGTACATGGCAGTGGAGCTAAATTTTAGGCAAAGATTTTGACTAATGTTTCTTCACATCATTGGAGCTAGCACATGGCAATTTGAACAGAGAAAAAGCAAATAACAAATTTCTTTGTAAGGAAAATTGAATCATGGGAGTGAATTGACCCTAAATTAAAAAAAAAAACTTAAAAGAAAAATAATATTATGCAGCTGTGTGCACATAACATAAAAACTTTTACTTTCTCTAGCTTTTTTATTCCCGGTCAGCCGCCCGTCGCCATTGCCGCCGCTCGAGCGGGGGAATTCCATGGGACGTCACGAATGGCGATGGACTGCCCTGTGAGGGCTACCACTAATAATGATCTCGGTTATTAAACCATGTACCAAAGGCTGAGCGGTTAGTGGTTTTCCTAGCTGTACCAATAATCAGAGTACCAGACGTTCGGTATTGCTTTTCGGTTCGGTAACCAAGTACCGAACTAAACATTATTACGTATTCCCTAGTCTATACCTATTAATAAAGGGATTAGTGCTTCTCCCTGTCTGTCATGGAATTACTCTCGAAGTTGATGAGAATTACCCACTAATGCCACCGGTAAGTGACAAAAAATGATTCACTTTTTCTTTTAAGTCGCTAGCCGCCGCGTCTGATTCATCTAAAACTATCCCGGTATGCATCACAAACAAACCATACCCTAACTAGCTAGAGCCTTACTTCTCCAAGCAGGAGACCCGAATTCGAGTCCCACTTGGCGTAAGATAGAGATGCCTCGCCCGGAAAATACAAGGAGAACCTACTCACGCCACCCCCTTCAATCTCACCATTGAGTGGTCATCAACATCCGTCCATAACTAGTATCACAAGAATTTTTATTGTGTATAACTATCACAGCCTCCTCATATATCACTTGTATTTGCATTTAAAGTGGGTCCTTCTCACGTCATCATTTAAAGAATCTTGCACTCTCTGCAATCTCTTGCAGCACGACCAGGAGCAAATTAATTGCATTGTGAGAATTTAGCCAACCACCACACATATAGTTAGTGCCTCAATTAACCTGTCTTGATTAATAGTCAAATTAACTCCTGCATGGTGAGTCCTTCACAACACGGATAATATGCAAACATTAATTAATCATCTTGTTTTTGCTCTAATTAAGGACAGACGACTAATACATCCAAAATGCTTTCATATTGTTTTTTGAACCAAGACTTGTTTGAGCTGAAATACTTCCAATAATTAACCACCTCGTTTTTCTCTAATTAAGGATCAGGCGGCTAATAGTAGTACATCTGAAATACTTCCATTTGTTTTCCGAAACATTCTTGAGCAGGAATATTATCAATAATTATGGCATTAGGCGGCATATGCAGTGGATTGAGCCACATGCGGTGGAATGGGGTCATTTAGTCGAGGCATTAACCCCGTAAGACAAGCGGCAAGCAAGCTTGCTTGTTGACTGATTAAGCGGCATCAAATGGCATGTTAAATGGTGCCTTGAAGACGGAGACAGTGTGCAGCTTTTGATTGACTGAGCATTTATTTGTCTGACGTTGTGCTGCCTTAACTGACTGTATTTCTCTGTATACTGATTTATGTAAAGATTAAAAGCTCTTTTAACTAATAAAAACACTATTTTATCTGCACATCTCAAAGCACATGCAAACGGGCAGGATACAAGGGGCACGCCCCACCCGGAGCCAAAAGTGCGCTTCCTGCCTCGCCCAAGCTAGCTTAGCAGGTGTGCTGCATGGTGTTGCGATTTTGGCCCAGTTTAACCTTTCTCCTTTTTGGCAGATTCAAGTATACTTTAAAAATATTCATATCTTCCAAATCCTAGCACCAAATTTAGCATGTTATATACGAAAATCGCTCAGAAAAATATGTAGATTTCAAACATGATACTATCTTTCATATTCATCATTTTTAAAATTATGTTTGCGATGCATCCTTATTTAATACCTTTCTTTATATGGGGTATTTTGAAAATGTCTATTGTATATGTTTCCTACAACTAGCTAGGTATTTTTGCTGTCTAATAAATTGGACACAATTTCAGTACACTTAAAAAATTGTCTCACCTTTATGTTTTTGCACAACACTACTGATCATGTTGTTTCAAGTACGACATCGTGAAAGATTTTAAGGGGTTTGCTGATGTATTTATCTATTTTTCTCCCGTTGCAGCGAACATGCATGTTTGCTAGTGATTTAAAAGTTTTTATAAAAGTTTACATAGGGAGTACACGTGCCCAGTTGGGTTGGGTACCGACCCGTGCACACCGACACCGCCTCGTACGTACTGTTTACGCAGTCTGAATCCGACCTGGCCAGCGCCCGCCTCGTCTGTCCACATACATCCAGGGCGTGTTTGGTTGCCTGTGTGAGGTCCAACCAGACCCGCGCGGGAAGGATTCGGTCTGTTTGTGTTCTACGCCATTTTGGCGGATTTTTGTTATGAAATATTAAAAAATGGTGTCAATATGTAATGTGCAAGCATGAATATGACCAAGAATAATATGTTGATATTCATCAGAGAGGGTCATCAAGACCACGGAGCAGTGATTATTTATGTCCACACATACTTGATCTAATCAACCTGATTACCTTTTTTTTTTGCATGGTAATACGTGTCTCATTCATATCATAAAGAACAAAGTACAAGTCACGTAAGAACCGACATGACAAAACTGAAAAGATAGCAGAACATCTCTGAGCTTGACACTAACGCCCGTCACCTGCCTCCGGCACCACCACAGCAGCCACCGAAAAAAGAATGACGGATCACCTCCTCACCCGAGCTCGAAGCGGCTCCATCGCTGATATTCAGCTTTGTGGACCTCCAAGGTGGCTCACCAAAAGTGAAGCCATTGCCGTTGAACGAATCAGACCGGGGCAACACCCCGGACACGCCATCGAACTCCAGATCTGGCACCCCACCACGACTAAGACGCCGAAGGAGGAAACCATACCTGCCATCCACAAACCACGAACCCAGCATACGTTCCGTCTTTCAGATGTCGTCGATGCAGACCACAATCTGCATCCGCTCCTGGACTACCTCCCAAGCTCCACGCCAACGCTGGAGCAAACGTCGTCGCAACGATGGAGCCCGAGGACACAGGTCCACCACGAGGATGCCGCCGCCGCCACGCCATCCTTGCTTGAACAGACTGATTTTCAGATCCATCCCCAACCATAGGACCGATGGCCTCGTCAGGAAAGAATCCGAAGAATATTTATTCAGCGTCATCATCATCGCCGCCGAAGCAAAGACGATGAACAACCTAAAAACCTAGACTACGGATGAGTAAAAACGATCCACACGCGTGGATCCGGCGACCCCCTTCACCACCGACGACCGAAGTCGCCGACGAAGGGGAGCCGCCGGAGAACGGCGTTGGAAGATCGGTCCCTGGCGGCGGCTAGGGTTACAGCCGCCAGGTACGAGAGGAAAACAGCCTCAGGGTGTCTCTTGTTGGGGTTAGCTTTGTCACATCAACCTGATTACCTAGCACCTAGTTTGTACGTAGGCATGCAAAGAGTTATGCATGGGCACATCTCACGTACGTACAAGTTATGATTATGATGGAAATCCTATGCGTGCATGTAGCTAGCTCGTTGAAAGTGACGAGTTAGTTGGCTTGACTATCCACGAAAGCTGATCAGGCCAGGTCCCTACGTGTCAGCCGTGACCGTGTGTAGGTCTAGCTGCTGCAATGCACGCACAGGGGATAAGCTTCAGAGGAGATAATGCATCCTTATCTTGTCATCTCTCCACGAGATCAGGAGCGCCGGTTCAACAACTCTGGAGCGAGACTTATCCTTTCTGACCACACACCTGCCTATATAAGAGCATCTCCAACAGCCGCGCTAAGCGCCACACGCAAAAAAATCTGTTTACCGCGCGCTTCTGCTGGTTTAGCGCGGCCGCGAGCGCTGGCTCCAGTAGCCGCGCTATAATGCAGCGCGCGCGTCCCGCTCCAGCAGCGCGCAAAATTACAGCGCGCGCGACTCGCCGGGCGCGCGCGACTTAGCTACAAAATAAGTTTGAAACAATTATCAAAATGCAATGAACATGTAAAATTTGTCACAAACATTTTCCAACCAAGTTCATGCCCACAAGTTCATGCCCACAAGTTCATCCAACCAAGTTTAAAATGCAAACTAAAGTTCAAGACAAAAGACACATCAAACATCTTCCTCGTCTTCGTCCTCATCTTCCGAAGACGATTCTTCCGTCTCCGAAGATGAATCTTCCTCCCTATCCTCATCACGCATCGCATCACGTGAAGCTCCTACGGTGTTGGCAAGATCTTCAACGGCATCTTCATGGGAATGTGTGTGAGGAGGCAATGTCGACAATGCCCGCTCTTCCTTTCAGCGCGTCGACAATGCCCTCACCCTCCTCGTCCACCTCAAACTCATGGTCTTCCAAATGGATGTCATTGGTTTGAGACCAATGCGAATTGTTGGACCCAACACCCATAGTTGACATGTATGCATCATCATTGAGACTACAATTTTTTTTGAACAATGCAAATAAGCTATCTACATGTGATGATGCATTGAAAAAACAAGAAGAAAATAAAAGTTGGAATTTTTTTCACCTTGGGGGCATTTTGTCGAACACATGGTGCGCGTCGGCGGCCGGCTCAACGAGTGAGCTCGCCGGCACTTCGGTAGCCGCCGCGGTTGTCGAACGCCCTGCAAGCTTCTTTCCCCTCGCCTTCGTGCCGCCGGAGCCGTCCGCCGCCTTATTTTTCTTCGCCGAAGTTTTGCCCTTCTTCGGCCGCGCCGCATTGGGGAGCTTCGACGGTGCGGCGGCGGCACGGGACGGCGGCGGCGCGACGCCATCCGTCGCCGTGGTCATCCGTGGCGGCAAGAAGAGGCTGCGCGCGAGGCCGGCGCTCGGCGGAGCTCCGGCGGTGGCGACGCCAACGCTCCCCGTGCTAGGGTTTCCGGCGGCG
>NC_041385.1:771886779-771888902 GCF_002162155.2 Triticum dicoccoides
GGGGTGAGCGGGTTTCCGGTGTGCGCGTCCATGGGTGGCAGGGCGTCGGCGTCGGGGCGCGCGGGGCGTAGGAGGAGGAGAGGAGAGAGTGCGGCGCGAGCGGTCGAGTGTGCCGCGCGCTATAGCAGGCGCCGGAAATACACCGTGCGGGATGGCGTTTCCGACAGCGCGCCCAACTCGTTATAGCGCGCGTGCCGTTTTTGCGCGCCCGCTGTAGCGACCCGCCGTGTTGCGCGCGCGCTAAAACCGACTAATTTGCGGCGCGGCGCTAGTTTAGCGCGGCTGTTGGAGATGCTCTAAGAAGCAGCCACCACGAGACGAGGGTGACCCTGAGTGGAGACGCGCCCAAGGCAGCAGCGTCGAGCAGATGGACGGAGGAGCCTGCAGAGGAGGCCCCGCTGCGCCTCGGTGATGAGAGCATCTCCAACAGCCGCGCTTCGCGCCGCGTGCGCTTTGACTAGTTTAGCGCGGCCGCCAGCGCTGGCTTCAACAGCCGCGCTATAATGCAGCGCGCAAAAATACAGCACGCGCAGCACGCAAAAACCACATATACATTTCAAAAACAGGAGCAAAAATGATCAAACAAACAAAATAAATGAACAATACATAGTTCAATTTCGTTATCGTTACAACTCAAATAAATAGTTTATCGTTCAATACAACAAATAATGCAATAAACACAACAAATAGTTCATGATCAATACAATGTCGAATGCAGAAATCATGCTCTTTGTCGTTCATGCCATGCCCACCACTCTTCAATCAGATCCTTTTGAAGTTCATTGTGTGTTGCGGGACGCCAAATGGCATGATAGGAGGCAACAAAATGGGCTATCCTTTCAGCCCTCCGTCGCACTCGCACGGGATGTCCCAAGAGCTCATACTGTGAGTAGTCTAAATCTTGGCCATGCTCATTCTCGATGATCATGTTGTGCATGATCACACAAGCGTGCATGATGTACCAAAGCATTTTTTGATCCCAAAATCTAGCCGATCCTCTCACAATAGCAAATTGGGGTTGCAAAATCCCAAATGCTCTCTCCACATCTTTTCTAGCCGCCGCCTGAGCATTGTGGAAATCAATATTTTTTCTTACCTTCCGGCTTTTTCAACGGCTTCACGAAGGTTTGCCACTTTGGATAGATGCCATCCGCTAGATAATAGCCATAGTTGTACGTACGGCCATTTGCTACAAACTGCACCGGTGGCAACTCACCATTTGCAATCTTATTCATCAGTAGTGACCGGTTGACAACATTGATGTCATTCAAAGATCCAGGCATTCCAAATAATGCATGCCAAATCCAAGTCTCCTGATCGGCCACCGCTTCAAAGATTATAGTGAAACCCTTTTTTTGGCCGTGGAATTGCCCATGCCATACCTTTGGACAATTCTTCCAACTCCAATGCATGCAATCTATTGAGCCAAGCATGCCAGGAAAGCCGCGAGATTTGTTCATCGCCAATAGCCTTGCGGCGTCTTCAGCAGTGAGAGATCTCAAATACTCCTCGTCAAACACTTGCACAATTCCCACTGCAAAGCGCTTGACACACATGATGGCTTGGCTCTCACCCATAGCCAAGTGATCATCAACTAGATCAGCCGGGATATCGTATGCCAACATACGCAAAGCGGTTGTCACCTTCAGAAAGGTGCTATGCCCGAGCTCTCCGGCGG
This sequence comes from Triticum dicoccoides, assembly GCF_002162155.2. NCBI lineage: Eukaryota > Viridiplantae > Streptophyta > Magnoliopsida > Poales > Poaceae > Triticum > Triticum dicoccoides. The sequence continues at coordinate 771,888,458 of NC_041385.1, forward strand.
CATTCCTCCTTTGCTGGAAAAACTGGTCATGGCTCGCTAGTTTCTCTGCAATGCACCTGAACAAATCGGTGCTCATCCTAAACCGGTGACGAAAATACGACTCCGTGTATGTGGGATTCTCCACGAAATAGTTCTTCATCAATCTGTTATGGGCATCAATCCTATCTCTCCAAATTTTCTCCCGATCCATAACCGAACCATCGTGCTTCGGTTTTTTATTGATATGCATAACTATGATCATTGCAAGATCCTCCTCCTCTTCCATATCAAATTCTTCTTCGGAAGAATCATACGACGAACTCATCTACAATGTTCAATACTATACTATAAAAACTACAATTCAAAACATGCACCAAATTCATGAAGTTTGAGCAATACATACCTTGTAGGCGTTTTGTCGAACACCTTGCGGGCGCGGCGCGGCAGCGAGCGCTCGGGCGCTGTT
>NC_041385.1:771889563-771896090 GCF_002162155.2 Triticum dicoccoides
TAAAAACTACAATTCAAAACATGCACCAAATTCATGAAGTTTGAGCAATACATACCTTGTAGGCGTTTTGTCGAACACCTTGCGGGCGCGGCGCGGCAGCGAGCGCTCGGGTGCTGTTCCTCGGACGACGGGCGCGCGCGAGTGCCGGCGGGACTAGGAGGGGGGGGGGCGGAGCGCGGCGGCGCGACGCTAGGCGGGGGAAGCGCCGGAACGGTCGCCGAGGGGCGCGGGTGGCGGCGGCGCGGCCGGATGGGGGTGGAAGTGGGAGAGCAAGCGCGCGAGAGTCCAGCGCGCGGGAGCAGGCGTGGCAAATAAGCGGCGCGCGATTGCGTTTCGGCCAGCGTGCTAAACTGCATATGCCGCGCGTGCCGTTTTCGCGTGCCCGCTGGAGCCACCCGTTGTGTTGCGCGCATGCTAAAACGTCCTAATTTGCGGCGCGGCGCTAGTTTAGCACGGCTGTTGGAGATGCTTTGAGAGAAGGAAGGCGACGGCGACGAACGACGCGCCGACGTTGGTATGGCACAGGCACCTGGACCAGAAGCAACCGGTAGCCGTATGGCATGCCGGGACATCACAAAGAGAAGGCTGCGGCCTGCACACGCCGACGCACAAACGTCCAGCAAAGACCCAATGACGTCGAGACTCGCAGCAACAAGGCCTAAACAGTATAGGAATCGTGCACATTGATTACTCCCTGTCCTTCTTTTATCTCCTTCACCACGCAGATTAGAGATGCAAAGCACGTCAACCGGATGGTGAAGCACCACTAGTAGAAAACAGGGCATTTGTCTTGCTTGGTGAGGGCCTTTTGTCCCGGTTCTTGAACCGGGACTAAAGGATGGTTACTAATGTCTCCTCCCTTTAGTCCCGGTTCTAATACGAACCGGGACAGATGGGCCTCCACGTAGCCGGTGCGTCGAACCCAGGCAGGAGGGCCTTTGGTCCCGGTTGGTGGCACCAGCCGGGACCAAAAGGCATCCACGCGTCAGCATTTCAGTGGCTGGGGTTTTTGTTTTTTTTAAAAGGGGGCGGGGGTTGGGGGTTTTGGGGGGTTAATTTAGTTTTTTCATATATTGTGTGAGCTAGCTAATTAATAGAGAGAAGTGTCCTCTTTTATGTCCGTGCTTGCTCGACGCTACGTACTGTACATAGAGAGGCCCTCGACACGCTAGCTAGTAATAAAATGAAGGGAACCATTAAGTACAAAAGTTCGTCATGCATACCGAGAGAAGTGATCGATCGACCTCTCCTTCTCCGAGAGATTGGTCGAACAACAAGTTTCCGTATTATCTATCCGACGCTACTGGCTACATACATATACAATATGTAAGATCTCTTACAATCCCCTAGCATTGAAATCAACTTCCACATGGTATTCTCCGGCTTTATTGATGACGTGGTCAAGAAAGAATCCCGCCAATTCCTCTTGAATTGCTTTCATGCGATCTTGTTCTAGAAGTTCATTCCGCATCTGCCACGTCTAATTTGAAGAAGAGGGTTAATACATATATGAATGAAACTCAACAGAAATGATGGTGTAATAAAATGAAATTATGAATATTATTGCTTATGCACTTCATATTGTCTTTTAGAGTAGCCCCGCTTATTTTTCAAAGTCACGTTGTAGATGAACTCGCACACGTAGTATCCACAAAAATTATTCTCTTCTTCCTGCCACACGCACTTTAAGAGAAATAGAGGTCAATTAAACTGATAATGAAGCATTATAAGTGGCATTGATGAAAGTATAGCTATAGAATCAACGGGAGATGCCCGCAACTAGCTAGCTACTAGTACTTATTTTCGGGTATGTATATCGCAGCTCCTTCGGCAGTCCCGGAGCTTTTGCGATGAACTGTTTCCAAACCCTGCAAGACAAAGAAAATAATTATTATTACTTGAGATATCAGGAAATGAACAAAAAGTTGCCGATATGGTGCGATAATGATCGATCGAACTTACTTGTTGAGCAATTTAGTCATGTCCGCATAGGTTTCGGGATCTTTTCGTCTCGAGTCTAAGACGTTTACTACTCCCCGCTCAAGCTTAATCTCCAGAAGAACATAGTGGAAGCTGCGCACGCATGCATAACTCATCAATTACATTACTATATAACCTCGCTCGAGTAATAAGGGAAACCGAATATGCACACGACAGTAACACTCACTTGAAGTTGTAAGGAAAGAGTATTAAATCTTTGTTTTGATTTTTGATCAACGATTGTAGCAAGTTGGCCTCGGCCTCTTCGGCGTGCTTTTAAACCTGAATTTCATCTATGATATTTGTGTTAATGAACCCAATATCATACATTTCTTGTTTTTTGCACTCGACGATCTTCAATCTGCATAATATAGTGAGGATAATTAATTATAAATACATGCAATGAAAGAGCCGAGCTATATATAGAGACTTAATGATAGAAATAGTACTTACAGACACTAGCAAATGACTGTTAATTTATCGAGGGCCTTTTGATTGAAGAACTCGAAGAACTCCTCAAATGTAACAGGCAACAGATCAGTTCCAACGAGGTCGTGCTCCTCTTTAATACTCAGATACAAAGTATTTGGCCCCCCAGACTCTCTACAGGTTTTCATGTACCAATTATGGAATCTTCGCATCATCGTTGTTAGAGATTTTTCATCTTTGACGAGAGGCTTCCCATACTCGTATCTGTGTTGGTCCACCTCCAAGAAATCAAAATGTGCATCATCAGGCAGGTAATCTCCAAGATTGTTATAACCGGGCACCGTCCCCGGAGCATTAGCGACGATGTCGCTAGACACATTGAGCGGGGGGCACGATTGCTTTGCTTGTTCGCCGAGCTGGGCAATTTTTTTCCCAGCTGCTCATTCTTTTAACCTTTTATCACTGACAGTACTTCCCGACCGTTTAGCTTTGAGATATGTCTTTGCAGTAATGCGCTCATAGTTGTTTTTCGGCGGAGACTTTGGTGGTTTCCTCAGGGCATCGATAGTGCGCTTTGCTTTCACCGGATCTACCTTCTCCTCCGGAGGTGGATGTCTCTTTGCTTTCACCCCTTCAAAGAAGTCGTTCACTTCGGTCTGCACGATCTTCGCGTTTTGCTCCTCGGTCCTCTCATATGGTAACTTCTCTAGAGGCTTGAGAGAAGGACCGTATCTGTATTGCCTCCCGCCTCTGCTGGCTGTACTGCTAGACGCCGGAGTAGACGGAGCGGCTGCGGCGTCTGTCTTCTTTCGTGCTTGCTTACGAGGCAGAGGAGAAGGACTACGACGCGCCGGAGCAGCCGGGTCGGCGGCGGGTCTCTTCCGCCCTTGCTGGCGAGGCGGAGAAGGAGGAGGCTACTGGCTGCTCGAGCGCGCCGGCGCAGGCGGAGAAGGAGGCGGAGTGCCGCCACGCGTCGGAGAAGGAGGAGGCTGCTGGCTTCTCGGGCGCGCCGGCGCAGGCGGAGAAGGAGGCGTGCCGCCACGCGCCGGAAAAGGAGGCCGAGTGCCCTGATCGTCACTCGCTGGAGGAGGAGGCGGTGGAGGAGGCGGAGTGCCCTGACTCGCCGGAGGAGGAGGAGGAGGCGTCCAGTTCGGAAGCTTGATGAACTCCTTCGGCCATAGGCATGGAGTCTTCAGAGCAGAACCCAGCCGAGTCTCCCCTTCACCGGTAGGATGGTCAAGCTAGAGGTCCTCAAATCCCTCCGTTATTTCGTCCACCGTCACCCTAGCATATCCTTCTGGAATCGGACGACAGTGAAAAGTTGCGCCGGGTTCAGAAGGTCGAACTTGGCCGACAGCCGCCTTGACTTTTAAGTTCTGCCATTGCGTCATAAGGTGGCAATTGTGAGCCTCCGTGATAAAATCCACGGGGTAGCTAGCAGGAGCCGTCAAGACATGCTCCGGCTAAAGCAGCTCGGTGGAAGCCACGCTGCTTCTCCGCTGAGATGGCGGGGTAGCTTCGGCAGGTCGTTTGCTGCGATCTGCTTCTCGTTCCTCTAGCCCTTGTACCCTTTCGTGCAGCGCCTGCAGTTGGCTCTGCTCCAGTTTTTTCCTCCTCTCGTGGGTTTTGTAACCCCCTGCGTCCGGAAAACCAACCTTCCACGGAATGGAGCCTGGAGTGCGTCGTGTCCGTCCAGGGTGCTCAGGATTCCCGAGGGCCATTGTGAGCTCGGCTTTCTCCCTGTCTGGAACGAACGTCCCTTGCTGCACTGCATCGATATAGTGCCGAAGCCTGTTGACTGGTATTTTCAGTTGCTCGTCCGTCCAACGGCACTTCCCTGATACAGGGTCCAAGGTTCCACCAGCCCCGAAGAACCAAGTCCGGCAATGGTCTGGCCAGTTCATTGTCTCTGGTTCGATCCCTTTATCAAGCAGATTATTCTCAGCCTTGGAGCACTTAGGCCGGGCTTTGAGGTATCCACCTGACCCCGTGCGATGGTGAAACTTCTTCTTCGCAACATTTTGCTTGTTTGTCGCCGACATCTTCTTACTCTTTTCCGATGTCTTGTAGGCCACAAATGCGGGCCAGTGATCTCTGATCTTCTCATATTTGCCGATGAATTCTGGTGTCTCTTCTTTGTCGACAAACTTTGTCAGCTCTTTCCTCCACCTCCTGAATAGGCATACCATCTTATTAAGAGCACAAGACTTGATTAATTTCTCTATAACTGGCTTCTCCGGATCCTCCTCTGGTGGTAGGGTAAAATTTGCCTTCAACTCAGTCCAAAGATCATCTTTTGGCATATCATTGACATAAGACACCTTAGAGAATTCCTCCTTAGGCTTATACCATTGGTGGATGCTGATCGGGATCTTGTCCCTAACAAGAACCCCGCACTGAGCAGCAAATGCGTTCTTTGTCCGGATGGGTTCAATCGGTTTGCCGTCGCGCGCGATTGTTGTGATCTCAAACCTTTCATCTGAGCTCAACTTTTTCTTCGGGCCTCGTCTCCTTACCGAAGTTGTGCTCAATCCGGAGGGCTAGAAAAAAAGAAGAAAGGCGAGAGTTAATTAATATGTGTACATATACCAAAACAATGAATGCATCAATTAGCTAGTCAGCACAGGCTTAACTAATATATATACCTGGCCAGACTCGGTTTGGTCACCGGAGCCGTCATCACGGTCTCCTTCTTGCACCGTCATTGGGTCACCGGAGCCATCCTCATGGTCTCCTTCTTGCTCCGGCATTGGGTCAAAGGAGCCATCATAATTTCCTGCTTCTTCACCCTGTCCTTCCAGACCATCGGTGTCATTCAGAAACGATAAGACGACATCACTTCCATGTGCGATTATCTCCCCAACATCGCTTCTGTTGCTTCATCTCGGGGGGTGTCCATAGTTTCTACAAATATTTACAACATGGCAATTATTATTCAAACATGACAGATATGGATATATTAGTGGCAAACGTAGAACTAGCTAGCTAATCACAGTAAGAAATCATATTAATTAGTGGCCTCGGCGCTGCTTCTCTAGGGTTTGGGGTGGCCTCGACAATGCTTCAAGGGGGTAATATCGACAACGACGAGATACATACACGGGAAAATAATGTTATCGGGGAGGGGGTATATCGACCCCCCCACGTGTTGAAGTTATCGGGAGGGGGTATATCGACCCCCCCACGTGTTGAAGTTATCGGGAGGGGTTTATATCGAGAACGACGACATACGTACATGGGAAAACAATATTATCGGGGAGGGGGTATATCGACCCCCCCATGTGTTGAAGTTATCGGGAGTTTATATCGACACGACATACGTACATGGGAAAATAATATTATCGGGGAGGGGGTATATCGACCCCCCCCTCGTGTTGAAGTTATCGCGAGGGGTATATCGACGACGACAGAGGAGAAGATCGAAGAAAAAAAAGAAAAAAAAGAGGAGAAGAAGAAAGGAATAGAGGAGAAGAAGAAGAAAAAGAATATATTCTTTTTTTCTTCTTCTCCTCTATTCCTTTCTTCTTCCCCTCTTCTTTTTCTTCTTTTTTCCTCTTCTTATTTATTTCTCCTCTTCTTCCTCTCCTCTTCTTCTCCTTTCTTCCTCTTCTTATTTTCCTTTTTCCTCTTCTTCTTTTTCTTCTTCTTCCTTCTTTCTAGCTAGATATATAAAACTTTTCTAAAAATGTAACTTTTGCATATATAAAACTTTTTCTTCTTCTTCCTTCTTCCTTCCCTTCCTTCTTCCTTCTTCCTTCCCTTCCTTCTTCCTGAATATATAAAACTTTTCTAAAAATGAAACTAACCTAAAATTAATGTACTAAATCAGAGAACATTAATGTACTAAAATTAATGTATTTTTAAAACACCATGCATATTACAATTGAAAAAATAGATACATTCAAACAAAAAACATGTAAAAAATACATACATACATATATGAACATACATAAGAAATACATATATCTAAAAAATACATACATACATATATGAAAATACAAAAACATCTAAAAACATGTAAAAAAATAGCATATATATATAACTAAAAACAACAGCGGTGGCGGCGGGGCAGGTAGGGGCGCGCGGTGCTCACAAGGGGGCGTCGGGGCGGGCAGGGG
>NC_041385.1:771896549-771902523 GCF_002162155.2 Triticum dicoccoides
GATGGCGTCGGCGGGGCGGCGACGGCGTTAGGGCGGCACGGGGTGGTGACGGCGCAGGGCGCGGGCGACGACGGCGTCGGCGAGGTGTGAATCGGGCAGCCTGGCAGCGTCGTCGGCGCGGGCAACTGCAGAGATGAAATGAAAAACGCTAAGTCTTTGCTTATATAGAAAAGCCATTGGTCCTGGTTCGTGAAACTAACCGGGACTAATGCACCCTTTAGTCCCGGTTGGTGCCACCAACCGGGATCAAAGGCCTCTTTTCAACAGCCCAAAGGGCGGGAAGCGGAGGCCTTTGGTCCCGGTTGGTGGCACCAACCGAGACTAAAGGGGGGGCATTGGTCCCGGTTTGTAGCACCAACCGGGACCAATGCACCCCTTTAGTCCCGGTTGGTGCCACCAACCGGGACCAATGGGCCTTGCACAACGGCGTGTTGGTGGGAGTTTAGTCCCACCTCGCTAGCTGAGAGAGAGCCGCACATGTTTATAGGGTGCGATGCGCCAACCCTATCGAGCTCCTCTCTAAAGCAGGCTTTCGGGCCTAATCTGTCTCTATGTGCCTGTGGGCCTACTGGGCTTACTACGGGCCTGAATCCTGGCCCATTGTTGGGTTTCTAGTCGTATTCAGGCCATGGGGGCCGAGTAGGAGGCACTTTTTTGTTTTTTCGTTTTCTTTACTTATTGTTGCTATTTTTATTTTTTTCCAGTTTTTTTGTTTTGTTTTCTGCATTTTTTATTTCTGTTGTTTTTTGCTTTATTTTTTAATTCTTTTTGCTTTTAGGTTTAGAAAAATTATAAACTTTCTCTTAGTGCCATTAGTTTTTAAATTTGAATACACTTTTTTGTTTTCTTTCTTGCTTTATTTATTTTATTTTGTTTCTACTTACAACAAAATACTTATTGTTGCTATTTTTATTTTTATTCTAGTTTTTTTGTTTTGTTTTCTGCTTTATTTTTTAATTTTTTTTGCTTTTAGTTTTAGAAAAATTATAAACTTTCTATTAGTGCCATTAGTTTTCAAATTTGAAAACACTTTTTTTGTTTTTTTGTTTTCTTTGTTGCTTTATTTATTTTATTTTGTTTCTACTTACAACAAAATACTTATTGTCGCTATTTTTATTTTGTTTTCAGTTTTTTTGTTTCGTTTTCTGCATTATTTATTTACTTTTGTTTTTTGCTTTATTTTTTAATTCTTTTAGCTTTTAGGTCAGCAAAATTATAAACTTTCTTTAGTGCCATTAGTTTTAGAAAAATTATAAACTTTCTGTTAGTGCCATTAGTTTTCAAATTTGAATAGTTAAAATTTGAATTCTTTGAAATTTGTGTGAATCACAAGTTTGTGATTAACTTTACTAAAAAATGAACATAGATGCGCCTATAGAGAAAATTTAACCTAAATTCATAATAAATTTCTATGAATTTCACAGAAATTCACTATGAGTTTAGGTCAAGTTCCTTGTATAGGGGCATCTATTTTCACTTTGAGAGGAGCTCAACAAGGCAGAGAGAGACGGGCTTATAAACTGGTGTGAGCGTCCTTCGGTTGGCGAGGCAGAGAGGGACAATGGTATCATACTCGTCTGTTACAAAGTTGGCATGGTATCATCATAATAGTTGCGGGAGAAAGTGTTCACTTTTTCTTCGCTTGTGTCATTTGCTTATTGCGCCGTAACCATGGATAATCTTCATCGTTTATCAGGATGCTTGGGTCAGCCTTGACTTTGAAGGGAGGAATTTCGTGAAACTTTTCATGATCTTCAGACATGTCTGTCTTGTCCTCCACTCCCACGATGTCCCTTTTTCCTGAAAGAACTATGTGGCGCTTTGGCTCATCGTATGATGTATTCGCTTCCTTATCTTTTTTTTTTCTCGGTCTGGTAGACATGTCCTTCACATAGATAACCTGTGCCACATCATTGGCTAGAACGAACGGTTTATCAGTGTACCCAAGATTTTTCAGATCCACTGTTGTCATTCCGTACTGTGGGTCTACCTATACCCCGCCTCCTGACAGATTGACCCATTTGCACTTAAACAATGGGACCTTAAAATCATGTCCGTAGTCAAGTTCCCATATGCCCACTATGTAACCATAATATGTGTCATTTCCCCTCTCGGTGGCTGCATCAAAGCGGACACCGCTATTTTGGTTGGTGCTCTTTTGATCTTGGTCAATCGTGTAAAATGTATTCCCATTTATCTCGTATCCTTTCCAAATCGTAACAGTCGAAGATGGTCCCCGAGACAACAAGTACAGCTCATCACAAACAGTGTTGTCACCTCTGAGATATGTTTCCAACCAACTGCTGAAAGTCCTGATGTGTTCACATGTAATCCAGTCGTCGCACTGCTCCGGGTGTTTGGAGCGCAGACTGTTCTTGTGTTCATCGACATAAGGGGTCACCAAGGTAGAGTTCTGTAGAACTGTGCAGTGTGCTTGAGACCAAAAATATCCGTCCCTGCATATTATTGAGTCCCTTCCAAGCGTGCCTTTTCCAGTCAGTCTCCCCTCATACCGCGATTTAGGGAGACCTATCTTATTAAGGCCAGGAATGAAGTCAACACAAAACCCGATGACATCCTCTGTTTGATGGCCCATGGAGATGCTTCCTTCTGGCCTAGCGCGGTTACGAACATAATTCTTTAGGACTCCCATGATCCTCTCAAAGGGGAACATTTGTGTAGAAATACGGGCCCCAGAATGACAATCTCGTCGACTAGATGAACTAGGACGTGCGTCATGATATTGAAGAAGGATGGTGGGAACACCAGCTCGAAACTGACAAGACATTGCGCCACATCACTCCTTAGCCTTGGTACGATTTCTGGATCGATCACCTTCTGAGAGATTGCATTGAGGAATGCACATAGCTTCACAATGGCTAATCGGACGTTTTCCGGTAGAAGCCCCCTCAATGTAACTGGAAGCAGTTGCGTCATAATCACGTGGTAGTCATGAGATTTTAGGTTCTGAAACTTTTTCTCTGCCATATTTATTATTCCCTTTATATTCGACGAGAAGCCAGTCTGGACCTTCATACTAAGCAGGCATTCAAAGAATATTTCCTTCTCTTCTTTGGTAAGAGCGTAGCTGGCAGGACCTTCATACTACTTCGGAGGCATGCCGTCTTTTTCGTGCAAATGTTGCAGGTCCTCTTGTGCCTCAGGTGTATCTTTTGTCTTCCCATACACGCCCAAGAAGCCTAGCAGGTTCATGCAAAGGTTCTTCGTCACGTGCATCACGTCGATCGAAGAGCGGACCTCTAGGTCTTTCCAGTAGGGTAGGTCCCAAAATATAGATTTCTTCTTCCACATGGGTGCGTGTCCCCCAGCATCAATCGGAACAGCTAGTCCGCCGGGACCCTTTCCAAAGATTACGTGTAAATCATTGACCATAGCAAGTACGTGATTACCGGTATGCATGGCGGGCTTCTTCCGGTGATCTGCCTCGCCTTTGGAATGCTTGCCTTTCTTTTGACATTGATGGTTGGTCGGAAGAAATCGACGATGACCCAGGTACAAATTCTTCTTGCAGCTTCCCAGGTATATACTTTCGGTGTCAGCTAAACAGTGCGTGCATGCGTGGTATCCCTTGTTTGTCTGTCCTGAAAGGTTACTGAGAGCGGGCCAATCGTTGATGGTCACGAATAGCAACGCCTTTAGGTCAAATTCCTCTTGTTTGTGCTCATCCCATGTACGTACACCGTTTCCATTCCACAGCTGTAAAAGTTCTTCAACTAATGGCCTTAGGTACACATCAATGTCGTTGCCGGGTTGCTTAGGGCCTTGGATGAGAACTGGCATCATAATGAACTTCCGCTTCATGCACATCCAAGGAGGAAGGTTATACATACATAGAGTCACGTGCCAGGTGCTGTGATTGCTGCTCTGGTCCCCGAAAGGATTAATGCCATCCGCGCTTAAACCAAACCATACGTTCCTTGGATCACGTGCAAACTCAGCCCAGTACTCTCTCTTCATTTTTCTCCACTGCGACCCGTCAGCGGGTGCTCTCAACTTCTCGTCTTTCTTACGGTCCTCACCGTGCCATCGCATCAACTTGGCATGCTCTCCGTTTCTGAACATACGTTTCAACTGTGGTATTATAGGAGCATACCACATCACCTTCGCAGGAACCCTCTTCCTGGGGGGCTCGCTGTCAACATCACCAGGGTCATCTCGTCTGATCTTATACCGTAATGCACCGCATACCGGGCATGCGTTCAGATCCTTGTACGCACCGCGGTAGAGGACGTAGTCATTAGGGCATGCATGTATCTTCTGCACCTCCAATCCTAGAGGGTATATGACCTTCTTTGCTGCGTATGTACTATCGGCAATTCGTTATCCTTTGGAAGCTTCTTCTTCAATATTTTCAGTAGCTTCTCAAATCCTTTGTCAGGCACAGCATTCTCTGCCTTCCACTGCAGCAATTCCAGTACGGTACCGAGCTTTGTGTTGCCATCTTCGCAATTGGGGCACAACCCTTTTTTGTGATCCTCTAACATGTGATCGAACTTCAGCTTCTCCTTTTGACTTTCGCATTGCGTCCTTGCATGGACAATGACCCGGCGGAGATCATCATCATCGGGCACATCGTCTGGTTCCTCTTGATCTTCAGCAGCTTCACCCGTTGCAGCACATCGTGCACATCGTCTGGTTCCTCTTGATGTTCAGTAGCATCACCGTATTTAGGGGGCACATAGTTGTCATCGTACTCTTCTTCTTCGCCGTCTTCCATCATAACCCCTATTTCTCTGTGCCTCGGCCAAACATTATAGTGTGGCATGAAACCCTTGTCAAGCAGGTGGGTGTGAAGGATTTTCCGATTAGAGTAAGACTTCGTATTCCCACATATAGGGCATGGACAACACATAAAACCATTCTGCTTGTTTCCCTCAGCCACTTCGAGAAAATCATGCATGCCCTTAATGTACTCGGAGGTGTGTCTGTCACCGTACATCCATTGACGGTTCATCTGCGTGCATTATATATAATTAAGTGTGTCAAAAATCATTACAGAACATCATGAATAGATAATTAAATGACCAAATTAATAGAAGTTCATCATCACATTAAAACCAAACTACATACATAGTTCTCATCTAACAACATAAAGCTCTGCAGAGCATCTAAATTAATTAAACCATACATTGAAACTATGTAAAACATTTCAATGCGAAAACAAATGTGATCATAATCGCAACCAAGGTAACAACTGATCCAACGGCATAATGATACCAAGCCTCAGTATGAATGGCATATTTTCTAATCTTTCTAATCTTCAAGCGCATTGCATCCATCTTGATCTTGTGATCATAGACGACATCTGCAACATGCAACTCCAATATCATCTTCTCCTCCTCAATTTTTCTTATTTTTTCCTTCAAGAAATTGTTTTCTTCTTCAACTAAATTTAACCTCTCGACAATAGGGTCGGTTGGAATTTCCGGTTCAACAACCTCCTAGATAAATAAAATCTATGTCACGTTGGTCAGCATAATTTTCATAAACAATAAATGAACTAATAGTTATGAAAAGATAATATATACCACATTCGAATCATAGACATGATGAGGGCCGACGGGGGCGGATACCAAAACTATCACACTATATAAGATGCAATAACAAAAGTAAGAAAATAATACAAGTATCTATCTAAACATACAAGTAAGAATATTTTTCCTCTCAGAAAGAAGATAAGAACAAGAGGCTCACCACGGTGGTGCCGGCGATGAGATCGGCGCGGGTGATCGACAGCGGTGAAGACGGGGACGAGGCGTGACGGACCTCTAAACCTAGACAAATATTGAGGAAAATGGAGCTTGGAGGTCGAGCTTGGAAAGGAGAAAGCTTAAGTAGTGTGGCTCGGGCATTCCATCGAACACCTTGTGTGCATAGGAGGTGAGCTAGAGCACCACCAAGCCCTCTCTCCCTCAGCGGCCAGAAAAAACAGAGCAGTGTGCTCTGCTCTTAC
>NC_041385.1:771902723-771924543 GCF_002162155.2 Triticum dicoccoides
TATAGGCACCTCATTGGTCCCGGTTGGTGGCATAAACCAGGACTAAAGGGCAGCCTTTGGTCCCGGTTCAAGCCACCAACTGGTACTAATGGTGGTGGGCCAGGAGCGAGGCCCATTGGTCCTGGTTCGTCCCACCAACCAGGGCCAAAAGGTCCAGACGAACCGGGACCAATGGCCCACGTGGCCCGGCCGGCCCCCGGGGCTCACGAACCGGGTCCAATGCCCCCATGGGTCCCGGTTCTGGACTGAACCGGGACTAATGGGCTGACCCGGCCCGGACCTTTGCCCCCTTTTCTACTAGTGCACGCATCTGGGGAGGGCAGCACCAGGTGCGCCCAGGTAAAAGAAGGCAAGAGGCAGCGACCACGGGCGTCGGGACTGCCGCACACGATGTGCCGGTGTTCGCGATGACGGTGGACGTCCGCCGGCGAGCCCGACGGAGTCTTCATTCATATGAACTGCCACCTACTGCATCAACAATCAACACAAGCATCATTCTTCGTCATTGGCATGCCTATATAATTAATCTTCTCTCTTTCCATCTGTCATTCTTTGCAGCCCCGGAGGGTCGACGACGCAGGGCGGTCCACGGGAGAAGCCAGACCAGATATGCGGAAACACCAGAAGGCCGGCGAGACCATCTGGCCGGAGCCGACGCCGGTGTCAACGATAACTCACTTGAAGGCACACCGATCCACCAAGGCCATGCATCCATCAACCCCCAAGGCCAAGCAAAGGGGAAGAGCAGTCCGGGAGGCGCCACGAAGTTGAAGCTCACCTTGTCTGATGACTGGAGACGTAAAGTTTGGCAGCCGGACCCGACGCTATGGACGACCCACGACATCGACAAACATTCACCCGAGAGCTGGACGGAGGAATCTTCTTCCATTATGCTCCCACGACGGAGGCGACGAGGCTGCCACCGAGAAGCACGGCGCCAACTCCGCCTTGGCGGTGACATCGGGGAGGCCGCCGGCAAGCAGCATGGCGCGAACTCCACCTCGGCGACAAGGCTGCCGACTAGTATCACGGCGTCAAATCCACCTCGGCGGTGAAAGCGGGGAGGCCGGCGACATCCGTCCCACCATCATCTACACCACCACGATGGTGGCGAGGCTGCCGGCGAGTATCACGGCACTAACTCCACCTCGGCGGCAACATCGGAGAGGCCGGCGGTATCCGGCTCGGAGCCATCTCCATCCTATCGGCGTGTAGTCCAACACCATCTACGGCACCACGGCAACGATGAAGCCGCCGATCTATAGCTTGGCGCCGTCTTCTCCATTCCAACATCAACCTGCATCCAAGTTAATAGCAGTGATACATCGCGCCCAAGGGATGGGTGGTGATATTCACGTAGACACGAAGAAGAGGCTTGGATGCCATCTCCACGTGGTCGATGAGACAGTCGCGGCAGCGACGTAGTACGCGCCACAACAAGGCTCAAGATGGCTGCGACCTGGTGCACGCCCATAACGACCGCGACGACAACAACGAACATCAGCAGTGGTGTACAAACCCGGAGTGAGGCCCTCGTCCAAGGCTATACCATCATCCACCCTAGCGAGGGAAGATTAAAATCACGACATCTATCTACTTTAAATGGCATGCGTACATGCATCGTTTTATTTTTATCTTTTCCTAACTTTCTCATTTCAGTGCATCCGAATCACGATCGAGATGGATGGATAATCAGCGCTGACCCGTGTGCGAACGAAGAAGACGGAGGAGGTGCTGCTCACTGTCTTCACATCATCATCAACCCCTCCAGTGCCGTCATCACCAATCCCGCGCTCGATGAGGAAGGCTTCTACATCAACCTGACTTCGCCATCTTCGTCAACTTCTCTCCCGGCAAGGGCACCGACTGCCTCAACACGCCACCCGGCTACATTGACATGGCGTCGCCAACTTCATCAGCTCTACATCCGACGAGGATGTCGTCTACATCAGCGCCACCGATCGTCCATATGTCGTGGCCATCTTCTTTGACTTTGCGTCTAAGCGACGATGTCGTCTACACTGACATATTGTCATTCTTCTATACCAAGTGGAGGCCATCCCTGTAATGGCGATGGTCTGAGGTCTACATCGACGAGCTCGCATTGTCATCATCTTCAAGCAACGCCGCCACACGGCGACACTCGAGTCTACTCCAACTTCTACATCAACACACTCCCCCAACCCCTCCCAAGCTCCAACGAGGCGAAGCCACTTCACCGACATGTCTTCTTCCAATGAAGGTACCCACATCTTGCCGGGCACCGACGAGGCGAAGGCAAGACACACCATGTCCGACACCGACGAGGCGGACACCACCAGGCCGGGCACCGACGTGGCGAAGGCCGCCCATCTGTCTAAGCTGACGAGGCCAGACATCTTCATCATCGGACATCGACAAGCCGGAGGGATGTGGCTAAGCATCGCCGGACCGACGGACGTACCGCTCCACTCTTATATTCCACCACATCATCACCATCGTCTACACCGAGCACTTGGAGAAGACGAGACTTGAAGACGACGACTATTGCAGCAGCTTAATCGGAGGTAGTTCGCGGCTCCGGCTCGCGGACATAATTAATCGGGAGCCTTCCGAGGCCCCGTGAACCAGAACCTCACGATCGTCGAAGTCATATTGGCCGAGCTAGCAGGCCATTGAGTGCTTATGTAAAGGGATCATGTAATTTGTTTTCTCCCACGAGAGATTAATAAAGTACAAGTTTCCCTATGTTTTCTTTGTGTACTCAGTACACTAGCACGCCCGCATATTTATTCCCCTGGCGCGTAGAGAGATAATAACATGACAACCATCATTGTTTTTTTTTTTATTATTTTTCATGTCAAACAGTTTGGTAGCCCGCTGATAACCCACAAGTGTAGGGGATCGCAACAGTCTTCGATAAGTAAGAGTGTCGAACCCAACAAGGAGCTAAAGGTAGAATAAATATTCCCTCAAGTTCTATCGACCACCGATACAACTCTACGCACGCTTGGCGTTCGCTTTACCTAGAACAAGTATGAAACTAGAAGTCCTTTGTAGGTGTGATAGGATAGGTTTGCAAGATAATAAAGAGCATGTAAATAAAAGCTAGGGGATGTTTAGCTAAAGATGCAAGAAAGTAAATATAACGAGTGTGGAAAAATGGTGGTAGGAGTTGTGAAATTGTCCTTAAGCAATTGACTACGTTACTAGATCGATAGCAAGTTTTATGTGGGAGAGGCATAAGCTAACATATTTTCTCTTCTTGGATCATATGCACTTATGATTGGAACTCTAGCAAGCGTCCACAACTACTAAAGATTCATTAAGGTAAAACCCAACCATAGCATTAAAGCATCAAGTCCCCTTTTATCCCATACGCAACAATCCCCTTACTCGGATTTATGCTTTTGTCACTCAAGCAACTCACTATAAGCGAATCCTGAACATATTGCAACACCCTACAGCGGTACTCCCTCACGCTTGCGCGACACGGAGGGCACAATAGGACAACAACATAATCACAAGCAAATTAAATCAATCATAGCAATTCATCAACCACCAATAGGACAACGAAAATCTACTCAGACATCATAGGATGGCAACACTGTTGGGGAACGTAGTAATTTCAAAAAAATTCCTATTCACACGCAAGATCATGGTGATGGCATAGCAACGAGAGGGGAGAGTGTTGTCCACGTACCCTCGTAGACCGTAAGTGGAAGCGTTATGACAACGCGGTTGATGTAGTCGTACGTCTTCACGATTCGACCGATATCCAAGCACCGAATGTACGGCACCTCCGTGTTCAGCACACGTTCAGCTCGATGACGTTCCCCGGGATCCAATCCAGCAAAGCTTCGGGGATGAGTTCTGTCAGCACAACGGCGTGGTGACGATGATGATGTTCTACCGGCGCAGGGCTTCGCCTAAACTCCGCGACAATATGACCGAGGTGGAATATGGTGGGGGGGGGGCACCGCACACGGCTAAGGAACGATCCGTAGATCAACTTGTGTGTCTATGGGGTGCCCCCTCTTCCGTATATAAAGGGGGAGAGGAGGAGGGGGCCGGCCAAGAGGGGAGGCGCGCCCTAGGGGGGGGCAAACCTACTCCAAGTAGGTTTGGCCCCCCTTTCCTATTAGGAGTAGGAGAGGGAAGGAAGAGAGGGGAGGGAAGAAGGAAAGGGGGGCCGGGCCCCCTCCCAATTCGGATTGGGCTTGGGGGGGGCCCTCCTTTGCTCCTTCTCCCTCCCTTCCACTAAGGCCCAATAAGGCCCATATACTTACCGGGGGGTTCCGGTAACCTCCCGGAACTCCGGTATAGTCCTAATCTCATCCGGAACCTTTCCGGTATCCAAATATATCCGTCCAATATATCAATCTTTATATCTCGACCATTTCGAGACTCCTCGTCATGTCTGTGATCACATCCGGTACTCCGAACAACCTTCGGTACATCAAAACATATAAACTCATAATAAAACTGTCATCGTAACGTTAAGCGTGCGGACCCTACGGGTTCGAGAACTATGTAGACATGACCTAGAACTATTCTCGGTCAATAACCAATAGCGGAACCTGGATGTTCATATTGGTTCCTACATATTCTACGAAGATCTTTATTGGTCAAACCGCATAACAACATACGTTGTTCCCTTTGTCATCGGTATGTTACTTGCCCGAGATTCGATCGTCGGTATCCAATACCTAGTTCAATCTCATTACCGGTAAGTCTCTTTACTCGTTCCGTAATACATCATTTCATAACTAACTCATTAGTTATAATGCTTGCAAGGCTTAGGTGATGAGTATTACTGAGAGGGCCCAAAGATACCTCTCCGACAATCGGAGTGACAAAACCTAATCTCGAATTATGCCAACTCAACATGTACCTTTGGAGACACCTGTAGAGCACCTTTATAATCACCCAATTACGGTGTGACGTTTGGTAGCACACAAAGTGTTCCTCTGGTAAACGGGAGTTGCACAATCTCATAGTTGTAGGAACTTTGTATAAGTCATGAAGAAAGCAATAGCAACATACTAAACGATCAAGTGCTAAGCTAACGGAATGGGTCAAGTCAATCACATCATTCTTCTAATGATGTGATCCCATTAATCAAATGACAACACATGCATATGGTTAGGAAACATAACCATCTTTGATCAATGAGCTAGTTCAAGTAGAGGCATACTAGTGACACTATGTTTGTCTATGTATTCACACATGTATCATGTTTCCGGTTAATACAATTCTAGCATGAATAATAAACATTTATCATGATATGAGGAAATAAATAATAACTTTATTATTGCCTCTAGGGCATATTTCCTTCAGTCTCCCACTTGCACTAGAGTCAATAATCTAGATTACATAGTAATGATTCTAACACCCATGGAGTCTTGATGCTGATCATGTTTTGCTCGTGAGAGAGGCTTAGTCAATGGGTCTGCAACATTCAGATCCGTATGTATCTTGCAAATCTCTATGTCTCCCACTTGGACTTGGTCCCGAATGGAATTGAAGTGTCTCTTGATGTGCTTGGTCCTCTTGTGAAATCTGGATTCCTTTGCCAAGGCAATTGCACCAGTATTGTCACAGAAGATCTTCATTGGTCCTGATGCACTAGGTACAACACCTAGATCGGAAATGAACTCCTTCATCCAGACTCCTTCATTTGCTGCTTCCGAAGCAGCTATGTACTCCGCTTCACATGTAGATCCCGCCACGACGCTTTGTTTAGAACTGCACCAACTTACAGCTCCACCGTTTAATAAAAATACATATCCGGTTTGCGATTTAGAATCGTCCGGATCAGTGTCAAAGCTTGCATCGACATAACCATTTACGACTAGCTCTTTGTCACCCCCATATATGAGAAACATATCCTTAGTCCTTTTCAGGTATTTCAGGATGTTCTTGACCGCTGTCCAGTGACCCACTCCTGGATTACTTTGGTACCTCCCTGCCAAACTAATAGCAAGGCACACATCAGGTCTGGTACACAGCATTGCATACATGATAGAGCCTATGGCTGAAGCATATTGAACTCCTTTCATTTTCTCTCTATCTTCTGCAGTGGTCGGGCATTGAGTCTGACTCAACTTTATACCTTGTAATAATACAGGCAAGAACCCTTTCTTTGCCTGTTCCATATCGAACCTTTTCAATACTTTATCAAGGTACGTGCTTTGTGGAAGTCCAATCAAGCATCTTGATCTATCTCTATAGATCTTAATGCCCAATATGTAAGCAGCTTCACCGAGGTCTTTCATTGAAAAACTTTTATTCAAGTATCCTTTTATGCTATCCAGAAATTCTATATCATTTCCAATCAACAATATGTCATCCACATATAATATTACAAATGCTACAGAGCTCCCACTCACTTTCTTGTAAATACAGGCTTCTCCAAAAGTCTGTATAAAACCATATGCTTTGATCATACTATCAAAGCGTTTATTCCAACTCCGAGAGGCTTGCACCAGACCATAGATTGATCACTGGAGCTTGCACACTTTGTTAGCTCCCTTAGGATCTACAAAACCCTCCGGTTGCATCATATACAACTCTTCTTCCAGAAATCCATTCAGGAATGCAGTTTTTACATCCATCTGCCAAATTTCATAATCATAAAATGCGGCAATCGCTAACATGATTCGGACAGACTTAAGCATCGCTACGGGTGAGAAAGTCTCATCGTAGTCAACCCCTTGAACTTGTCGAAAACCTTTCGCAACAAGTCGAGCTTTATAGATAGTTACATTACCGTCAGTGTCAGTCTTCTTCTTAAAAATCCATTTATTCTCAATGGCTTGCCAATCATCGGGCAAGTCAACCAAAGTCCATACTTTGTTCTCATACATGGATCCCATCTCAGATTTCATGGCCTCTAGCCATTTTGCGGAATCTGGGCTCATCATCGCTTCCTCATAGTTCGTAGGTTCATCATGGTCAAGTAACATGCCTTGCAGAACAGGATTACCGTACCACTCTGGTGCAGATCTTACTCTGGTAGACCTACGAGGTTTAGTAGACACTTGATCTGAAGTTTCATGATCAATATCATTAGCTTCCTCACTAATTGGTGTATTTGTCACAGGAACTGATTTCTGTGATGAACTACTTTCCAATAAGGGAGCAGGTACCGTTACCTCATCAAGTTCCACTTTCCTCCCACTCACTTCTTTCGAGAGAAACTCCTTCTCTAGAAAGGATCCATTCTTAGCAACGAATGTCTTGCCTTCGGATCTGTGATAGAAGGTGTACCGAACAGTCTCTTTTGGGTATCCTATGAAGATACATTTTTCCGATTTGGGTTCGAGCTTATCTGGTTGAAGTTTCTTCACATAAGCATCGCAGCTCCAAACTTTAAGAAACGACAACTTTGGTTTCTTGCCAAACCACAGTTCATAAGGTGTCTCAACGGATTTAGATGGTGCCCTATTTAATGTGAATGCAACCGTCTCTAAAGCATAACCCCAAAACGATAGCGGTAAATCGGTAAGAGACATCATAGATCGCACCATATCTAGTAAAGTACGATTACGACGTTCGAACACACCATTTCTTTGTGGTGTTCCAGGTGGCGTGAGTTGCGAAACTATTCCTCATTGTTTCAAATGTAAACCAAACTCGTAACTCAAATATTCTCCTCCACGATCAGATCGTAGAAACTTTATTTTCTTGTTACGATGATTTTCCACTTCACTCTAAAATTCTTTGAACTTTTCAAATGCTTCAGACTTGTGCTTCATTAAGTAGATATACCCATATCTGCTCAAATCATCTGTGAAGGTGAGAAAATAACGATATCCGCCACGAGCTTCAACATTCATCGGACCACATACATCTGTATGTATGATTTCCAACAAATCCGTTGCTCTCTCCATAGTACCGGAGAACGGTGTTTTAGTCATCTTGCCCATGAGGCACGGTTCGCAAGTACCAAGTGATTCATAATCAAGTGATTCCAAAAGTCCATCAGTATGGAGTTTCTTCATGCGCTTTACACCGATATGACCTAAACGGCAGTGCCACAAATAAGTTGCACTATCATTATCAACTCTGCATCTTTTGGCTTCAACATTATGAATATGTGTATCACTAATATCGAGATTCAATAAAAATAGACCACTCTTCAAGGGTGCATGACCATAAAAGATATTACTCATATAAATAGAACAACCATTATTCTCTGATTTAAATGAATAACCCTCTCGCATTAAACAAGATCCAGATATAATGTTCATGCTTAACGCTGGCACCAAATAACAATTATTCAAGTCTAAAACTAATCCCGAAGTTAGATGTAGAGGTAGCGTGCCGACTGCGATCACATCGACTTTGGAACCGTTTCCCACGCGCATCGTCACCTCTTCCTTGGCCAGTGCTCGCTTATTCCGTAGTCCCTGTTTCGAGTTGCAAATATTAGCAACAAAACCAGTATCAAATACCCAGGTGCTACTACGAGCTCTAGTTAGGTACACATCAATAACATGTATATCACATATACCTTTGTTCACTTTGCCATCCTTCTTATCCGCCAAATACTTGGGGAAGTTCCGCTTCCAGTGACCAGTCTGCTTGCAGTAGAAGCACTCAGTTTCAGGCTTAGGTCCAGACTTGGGTTTCTTCTCTTGAGCAGCAACTTGCTTGCTGTTCTTCTTGAAGTTCCCCTTCTTCTTCCCTTTGCCCTTTTTCTTGAAACTAGTGGTCTTGTTGACCATCAACACTTGATGCTCCTTCTTGATTTCTACCTCCGCAGCCTTTAGCATTGCAAAGAGCTCGGGAATTGTCTTGTTCATCCCTTGCATATTATAGTTCATCACAAAGCTTTTGTAGCTTGGTGGCAGTGATTGGAGAATTCTGTCAATGATGCTATCATCCGGAAGATTAACTCCCAGTTGAATCAAGTGATTATTATACCCAGACATTTTGAGTATATGCTCACTGACAGAACTATTCTCCTCCATCTTGCAGTTGTAGAACTTATTGGAGACTTCATATCTCTCAATCCGGGCATTTGCTTGAAATATTAACTTCAACTCCTGGAACATCTCATATGCTCCATGACGTTCAAAACATCGTTGAAGACCCGGTTCTAAGCCGTAAAGCATGGCACACTGAACTATAGAGTAGTCATCAGCTTTGCTCTGCCAAACATTCACAACATCTGGTGTTGCTCCTGCAGCAGGCCTGGCACCCAGCGGTGCTTCCAGGACGTAATTTTTCTGTGCAGCAATGAGGATAATCCTCAAGTTACGGACCCAGTCCGTGTAATTGCTACCATCATCTTTCAACTTTGCTTTCTCAAGGAACGCATTAAAATTCAACGGAACAACAGCACGAGTCATCTATCTACAACAAACATCGACAAGCAAAATACTATCAGGTACTAAGTTCATGATAAATTTAAGTTCAATTAATCATATTATTTAAGAACTCCCACTTAGACAGACATCTCTCTAGTCATCTAAGTGATCACGTGATCCAAATCAACTAAACCATAACCGATCATCACGTGAGATGGAGTAGTTTTCAATGGTGAACATCTCTATGTTGATCATATCTACTATATGATTCACGCTCGACCTTTCGGTCTCCGTGTTCCGAGGCCATATCTGCATATGCTAGGCTCGTCAAGTTTAACCTGAGTATTCTGCCGTGTGCAAAACTGGCTTGCACCCGTTGTAGATGGACGTAGAGCTTATCACACCCGATCATCACGTGGTGTCTGGGCACGACGAACTTTGGCAACGGTGCATACTCAGGGAGAACACTTCTTGATAATTTTTAGTGAGAGATCATCTTAAAATGCTACCGTCAATCAAAGCAAGATAATATGCATAAAGGATAAACATCACATGCAATCAATATAAGTGATATGATATGGCCATCATCATCTTGTGCTTGTGATCTCCATCTCCGAAGCACCATCGTGATCACCATCGTCACCGGCGTGACACCTTGATCTCCATCGTAGCATCGTTGTCGTTTACGCCATCTATTGCTTCTACGACTATCGCTACCGCTTAGTGATAAAGTAAAGCAATTACAGGGCGTTTGCATTTCATACAATAAAGCGACAACCATATGGCTCCTGCTAGTTGCCGATAACTTCGGTTACAAAACATGATCATTTCATACAATAAAATATAGCATCACGTATTGGCCATATCACATCACAACATGCCCTGCAAAAACAAGTTAGACGTCCTCTACTTTGTTGTTGCAAGTTTTACGTGGCTGCTACGGGCTGAGCAAGAACCGTTCTTACCTACGCATCAAAAACCACAACGATAGTTTGTCAAGTTGGTGCTGTTTTAACCTTCGCAAGGACCGGGCGTAGCCACACTCGGTTCAACTAAAGTTGGAGAAACTGACACCCGCTAGTCACCTGTGTGCAAAGCACGGCGGTAAAACCAGTCTCGCGTAAGCGTACGCGTAATGTCGGTCCGGGCCGCTTCATCCAACAATACCGCCGAACCAAAGTATGACATGCTGGTAAGCAGTATGACTTGTATCGCCCACAACTCACTTGTGTTCTACTCGTGCATATAACATCAACGCATAAAACCTAGGCTCTGATACCACTGTTGGGGAACGTAGTAATTTCAAAAAAATTCCTACGCACACGCAAGATCATGGTGATGGCATAGCAACAAGAGGGGAGAGTGTTGTCCACGTACCCTCGTAGACCGTAAGCGGAAGCGTTATGACAACGCGGTTGATGTAGTCGTACGTCTTCACGATTCGACTGATCCAAGCACCGAACGTACGGCACCTCCGTGTTCAGCACACATTCAGCTCGATGACGTTCCCCGGGCTCCAATCCAGCAAAGCATCGGGGATGAGTTCTGTCAGCACGACGGCGTGGTGACGATGATGATGTTCTACCGGCGTAGGGCTTCGCCTAAACTCCACGACGATATGACCGAGGTGGAATATGGTGGGGGGGGCACCGCACACGGCTAAGGAACGATCCGTAGATCAACTTGTGTGTCTATGGGGTGCACCCCCTCCGTATGTAAAGGGGGAGAGGAGGAGGGGGCCGGCCAAGAGGGGAGGCGCGCCCTAGGGGGGGCAAACCTACTCCAAGTAGGTTTGGCCCCCCTTTCCTATTAGGAGTAGGAGAGGGAAGGAAGAGAGGGGAGGGAAGAAGGAAAGGGGGCCCGGCCACCCTCCCAATTCGGATTGGGCTTGGGGGGGCGCCCCCTCCTTTGCTCCTTCTCCCTCCCTTCCACTAAGGCCCAATAAGGCCCATATACTTACCGGGGGGTTCCGGTAACCTCCCGGAACTCCGGTATAGTCCTAATCTCATCCGGAACCTTTCCGGTGTCCAAATATATCCGTCCAATATATCAATCTTTATGTCTTGACCATTTCGAGACTCCTCGTCATGTCCGTGATCACATCCGGTACTCCGAACAACCTTCAGTACATCAAAACTTATAAACTCATAATAAAACTGTCATCATAACGTTAAGCGTGCGGACCCTACGGGTTCGAGAAGTATGTAGACATGACCTAGAACTATTCTCGGTCAATAACCAATAGCGGAACCTGGATGTTCATATTGGTTCCTACATATTCTACGAAGATCTTTATTGGTCAAACCGCATAACAACATACGTTGTTCCCTTTGTCATCGGTATGTTACTTGCCCGAGATTCAATCGTCGGTATCCAATACCTAGTTCAATCTCGTTACCGGTAAGTCTCTTTACTCGTTCCGTAATACATCATTTCATAACTAACTCATTAGTTACAATGCTTGCAAGGCTTAGGTGATGAGTATTACTGAGAGGGCCCAAAGATACCTCTCCGACAATCGGAGTGACAAAACCTGATCTCGAATTATGCCAACTCAACATGTACCTTTGGAGACACCTGTAGAGCACCTTTATAATCACCCAATTACGTTGTGACGTTTGGTAGCACACAAAGTGTTCCTCCGGTAAACGGGAGTTGCACAATCTCATAGTTGTAGGAACTTTGTATAAGTCATGAAGAAAGCAATAGCAACATACTAAACGATCAAGTGCTAAGCTAACGGAATGGGTCAAGTCAATCACATCATTCTCCTAATGATGTGATCCCATTAATCAAATGACAACACATGCCTATGGTTAGGAAACATAACCATCTTTGATCAATGAGCTAGTTCAAGTAGAGGCATACTAGTGACACTATGTTTGTCTATGTATTCACACATGTATCATGTTTCCGGTTAATACAATTCTAGCATGAATAATAAACATTTATCATGATATGAGGAAATAAATAATAACTTTATTATTGCCTCTAGGGCATATTTCCTTCAAACACATCATTGGATAATAATATGAAGCATAAAGCACCATGTTCAAGTAGAGGGTACAACGGGTTGCAGGAGATTGGACCGCTGGATATAGAAGGGGGAAGGTGATGGAGATGTTGGTGAAGATGACGGCGGTGTTGGTGAAGATCACGGTGATGATGATGGCCCCCGGCAGCGCTCCGGCGCCACCGGAAGCAAGGGGGAGAGAGGCCCCTTCTTCTTCTTCTTCCTTGACCTCCTCCCTAGATGGGAGAAGGGTTTCCCCTCTGGTCCTTGGCTCCCATGGCTTGGGAGGGGCGAGAGCCCCTTCGAGATTGGATCTATCTCTCTGTTTCTCCGTTCTCTATTTCCGCCCCTTCACCATTTCCTTGATATCTGGAGATCCGTAACTCCGATTGGGGTGAATCTTTCGCCCAGATTTTTCTTGTAAAATTAGCTTTCTTGCGGCAAAAGAAGGGCATCAACCGTCGTACTAGTGGCCCACGAGAGTCCAGGGCGCGCCCAGGGGCGAGGGCGCGCCCCCCTATCTCGTGGCCACCCCGGACACCGTTTCGCGTTGATTCTTCCTCCGGAAAATCCCAAATATTCCAAAATAATTCTCCGCCCGTTTTTATCCCGTTTGGATTCCGTTTGATATTGGTTTCCTACGAAACATAAAACATGCAACAGACAGGAACTGGCACTGGGCACTGGATCAATATGTTAGTCCCAAAAATAGTATAAAAAGTTGCCAAAAGTATATGAAAGTTGAAGAATATTGGCATGGAACAATGAAAAATTATAGATACGACGGAGATGTATCACCCGCATACACTATTGGGCCTGCATCGCATGCTTCTTAAAGCACCTCAGGGCCTGGCTCACTGGGAATGCACGAATCGGCAGTTTCTCCAGGGCCAGGCCCGAGCGGTGCACGTGGGCGGGCGCGGCTGCACACGTGCGGTCACGCTCGGGAAGCCGCGTTGCTTCCCGAAGCACCGGTAGTTATTAGCCTCACTGCCCCTCACCGCTCCCTCTCCCCACTCTTCCCCACTCTCCCAACTCTCACCAGCGGCGGAGGATCAGAGCAGAGGAAGAAGACCACCGGAATCCATCACTGGCGACGGCGGATCGGAGCAGAGGAAGAAGACCACCGGACTCCCCAATGGCGGTAAGCACTTCTCTCTCTTCCACATGAACGCTAGATTCAATCCACGGCGATAGATTCGATCCACGGTGGGCGGGAATGGGGAATAGAGGTAGCTAAGCATAGGGGTAAATCATACTAGTTCATAGCAGTTCATACATGCAAGATCGATAGATTTAGGGATTGGGGGATAGGGGAATAAGGGGAAAGGGGGTACAGAACGGACACCGGCTAACCGCGGCGGCTGTCACCGGTGTGCGGAGCGACTGGTCGAGCCGCTGGCCTTCATCTTATTCTTCATCGCCGTGCGGGTCGGCGGATCGTCCTCGTCGTCCTCGGCGGAGTCGAGGTCGATCTGCCAGGTAGGATGGACTGGCTCCGGTGCCCTACCTGGCATGTGCACCGCCTCTTCTTCCTCCTCCTTAGGCTCCCCGCCGATGACCAGCAGCGGCGCGATACCCGTCTCCCAGTATACTGCGGCACGTCGGTCATTAGGAGCAAAGTAGGTCTTGTACTTGTGCCACTTCTTCCTCTGTTTAGGGTCGTCGGAGACGGCCTGATTCATGGCCCAGCGAAGGATGTCAACTGCCATCGCGCCCTTTGCTGGGTCAGGAATCAGCGTCTTCAGCTCATCTTGAGTGGCCTTCGTGAGCACGGCATTGGATTCCTTCTGCATTGCCGGCATGGAGCCGAAGTTCGAGCACACCTCCATGGTGTTCTCAAACTTGGTCTGGTCACCAGCCGTCCACCCGAGGAAGAAGGCCCTCCAGCCAATACCTCAAGGGAAGGGGTTGCCGTTGGAGCTGGAGCTAGAGCTCATGGCGATGGGGAGGAGGAAGGTCGACAGTGAGAGAAGAGAGGGGGTGGGTAAATAGTGGTGGGCAGGGTGAGTAAATATAGGGGGGTGGAGAGGAGGAGAAGAGTGACAGTCATGCCGTTTTAACTGCAAGCTCTTGAATTAGCCATGAACTCTGTGCAATGCCTGACTCCATGACTTGTGTGCAGATCGAGGATAGCAATGCGATGGGCACGGAGGTGCTCCCAGCCGTTGACAGCAAGGGCAAGCAACCCCTTCACCCAATGCCTGACGAGGTTGAGCTGCCGCCCACCGTCGAGGAAGACCCGAAGACGCCTGAGGGTGCGAAGATGAGGGGATGGAGGAGCACCCCAGCAAGAAGCGCCGCAACTACGGCCACTACCATTAGGAGGATGGAGCAACTCACTTCTGCAAGGTCATCCTTGCACCGAAGTTTGAATGCATCCCCATGCCCCTGGACTTCACCAAGCACTTCGTCGCGGTGCCGACGGAGTTCAAGCTCAGGAACAACACCGACTGCTCCTGGAAGGTGACGGTTAAGCTGATGAACGGCAGGTTGACCCTGGATCAGGGTTGGGCCACCTACGTAGCCGTTCATCAGATCAAGATCGGCTACATGGTGACGTTCAAGCTCCTCACTCCCGACACCCTCAGGGTCATCATCTTCGACGACGATGACATTGAGGTCGTCAACAAGTGCGGGAAGCACGACGAAGCCTTCGCCGCCAAGGAGTAGGGCCAGGGCCTCCCTATGTACTATCGAGTCTGCTATGGTTTATGCGTAGAACTGTTATGAACTGTCGTACTGCTTATATCTGAATTATCTAGTTGATACTCTGTTTATACTCTGTTGTGCTTATGATGTGTGCTGCCGAAGTGTGGTGGTAACCTCACCAACTAGCCAAAGAGGTTTCCACAGATCAGGCCTTGCATACAACCAACACCATGCCTTGGGTTTGATGACTAACATGCAGGCAACCAAACACCAGGCAGTGTGGTTCAGCCCATGCAGGTAAGAGGGCATGCAGGCAACCAAACAACATGCATATGGTGCATTTGAGGGTGCATTTGCATAGCCAGGTTGGGTGGAGAAGTGTATGCGATGTAGGCACTATAGCAAACGACAACCAAACATGCCCCCAGAGACCGAGCAATCGACCCAGCCACCCCACGGACCGACCGACCGATGCATCCACCGGTGCCGAGCATGCCGGCGCTGGC
This sequence comes from Triticum dicoccoides, assembly GCF_002162155.2. Taxonomy (NCBI): domain Eukaryota; kingdom Viridiplantae; phylum Streptophyta; class Magnoliopsida; order Poales; family Poaceae; genus Triticum; species Triticum dicoccoides. The sequence continues at coordinate 771,918,191 of NC_041385.1, forward strand.
CGCGGCAGGGACCGACTGCCGGCTGAGCACCGGATGGTCGATCATAGTCGAGCTATCGGGCAAAAAACAGAACGACCCGAGCACCATGGGCCAGCCCTGCTCCGTGCGCCTCCACGGCGACGTGGTCGTCAGCTGCTGCCTGCGCAAGGTGGGCGGCCACCGGACCAGGCCGGTGCACGAGGACCTGCCCCGGCGGTATGACAAGATGTTCTACATCTACGACCACGACACCTTCTTCCGGAGCCGCTCCTCATGCCACGACATCATCCACCAGATGCTTGCGCAGACGCCGGTCGTCGGTGACTTGGACCTCGCCGCCGGCAACTGGGACGAAAACCACTTCCTGCCCCACGATGTGGCCACCATGATCCATGCGCGTAGAAGTTGGTTGCCTTTCAATAAACGGTTGTGTGCATCAAAAGATGCAGAGGCTGGGGGTACGCCTCCTTTTCAAAAAAAAGGAAAAAAATAGCTAGTTGCCCGACCTGCTCCATAGCCAAGTTGACATGTGCGTGGACGTCCTGGTGAGCGCCATGTACAACAAGCCAAGGGTGCTGCTGCTCACGTGCAAGTAGGTTACGACGGCGCACTGCCGGTTCACGGCGGGCCGAGCGGCCGATGCGGGTGCCTCAGAGTGCTGCGTCTGCATGGAGGATATGTCGGCACGTGAGCTCGACGGGCCCAACGCCGTGATGTTGCCGTGCTCACACGCCTTCCATTTCCGGTGCCTCCTGTCGTGGTTCCACCATCGATCGACGTGCCCGATGTGCCGCCGTGACATGATAATCTACCTCGTCGCCGTTGCCCAAACCCCAAAGGGGAGGTTTCCAGGCCGTGAGACTTGAGTTGGTACAAGATGATCATGTTGGTTTGATCTGACGGCTTAAACAAGCCAGTTAGATCTATTAGTCTAACAGAAAAAAGTGAAAGATAACATTAAAGAAAAAGGCCCTACGCACCAACGTACATGGGATTTTTACCCCAACTGAGGCGCCCTGATCGTAGGCACCAAACCAACTGATGGTTTAGGTCCCCTGCCGCCAGCGCTACATAAAAGGGGGTACATGAGAGGGGTGGTAGCCTGCGCGATCACAATTCCCGTATGGTTTCACTCCCATCCCGATATTCTCTCACCCCATCCAATCAGGGGGAGCGCTGCAGCGACGGGAAGACCTACTCCAGCCGCCGCTGCCGTCCCCGGACAGTGCCGGTGGCGTCCTGAGGGCATCAGGACATTCAGGAGGACTTCTACCTCGACCACATCACCCCTGCATCACGCCTGCATCGAGCAGGCGATCATGTCCACTGCCGTGATATGTAATGATCCCCTAAACCCTTCTTTGTTCATGCTTTTAGGTGAGCTAGATGCAATCTGTTCCTGCTAATGGCATCCTAGAGATGCATAATTACTCCAACAGATCATGTATTGGTTCCGGCGGGACGAAGACCCCGTCGAGCAGCAGTCCAACTGGATGGAAGCGTAAAAGTTTCAGATCAGTGATGAGATAAAATCCTGTGTATGGGTGGTTACCTGAACCGTGTGATATGTTTTGAGACTTTTTACGGTGCATCGTACTACCGGAAATAGTGGGTAGTATATAACTGATCCAATGGTCATTATTGACCCCTGATTTTTTCTCCCTAGGACATTTTGGTAATTGACTTTTTTTGAAAAGGGGGGACTCCACGGCCTCTGTATCAGGATGATGCATACGACCACATTTATAAATAAAATAGGTTCAACAAGGTCTTAAAGTCTGGAAATAAAAGAAAGGCTAGCTCACAGAGAGCCTCAACGCCAAAGACAAAAAGGCCATAGAGCCACAACCGGCTGTCAAAACAAAGATAGGAGAACTAATGACCTATCCTATTACATGACCGCCATCCAAACCGGTTGAAGATATCCCGCGCTACCATCTCCCACCGGACAGATCCAGTAAACAAACGCTCCCTGGCCTCCGTCGGAGTGAGTAAGGACCATATACGGATCAGCACCGTAGCTCGGAATAAAACCTGCAAAAAATGAATAGTTGTTGTTCTGTTAAAAGCCAAATCATTTCTGCAGTTCCAAATTGCCCATAACAACGCACATACTCCTACACGGATGTGTCTAGCTGTATCGGACTCTATCCCAACAAGCCACATTCCAAATAACGTACCGACCGAATTCGGAGGAGTAATGTTAAAGGCAATTTGCACGGTGCGCCACAAAAATCTCGCCAACGGGCACTTAAAGAAGAGGTTCTTAATGGTCTCATCCCGATCACAGAAACTACACCTAGTAGATCCTGTCCAATTGCGCTTAACCAAGTTGTCCTTTGTTAAAATGACTTGTTTATGTACAAACCACATAAACACTTTAATCTTCAAAGGAACTTTTACTTTCCAAACATGTTTGGAACTAGGAATGGCATTAGAGTTAATGATATCGATATACATCGACTTAACCGTAAATTCTCCAGACCTAGTAAGTTTCCAACACAACTGATCGGGCTGATGAGCTAACTGAACCTCCATCACTCTACTCACCAAATGAAGCCATGCGTCCCACCTATCACCAACAAGCACCCTCCAAAACTGGATATTAAGGGGAATGGACTGCATAATCGTTGCAACTAGCGCATCACGTCGCTGAACAATACGATACAGGGACGGGTACTGGAGCGCCAATGGCGTATCACCAAGCCAACTATCCTCCAAGAAACGGGTATTGTTGCCATTACCGACTATAAACTTTGTTCTATTAAAGAAGGCTGCCTTAACTCTCATAAGCCCCTTCCAAAACGGCGAATCAGTTGGTCTCACGATCACCTGTGACAAAGTCTTGGACTGCAGATACTTGTTACGGAGAATCTTTGCCCATGTTGCGTTAGTCTCAACTGATAACTTATACAGCCACTTACTGAGAAGGCATCTATTCTTGACCTCAAGATTCTCAATACCCAGACCCCCTTGGTCCTTTGGTCTACAGATGATATGCCATTTGGCGAGTCGGTACTTTCTCTTTAGTTCATCACTCTGCCAAAAAAATCTTGATCGGTAGAAGTCCAGCCTTTTCCTAACCCCAACTAGAACTTCGAAGAAAGATAGTAGGAACATCGACATACTTGTGAGCACCGAATTGATAAGAATCAACCGGCCTCCATAAGACATGAGTTTGCCCTTCCAGCAACTAAGTTTCTTCTCAAACCGATCTTCGATGCATTTCCACTCTCTGTTTGTTAGCTTACGATGGTGAATGGGTATACCTAGGTAAGTAAAAGGTAAAACCCCTAATTCATATCCAAACAATTGCCTATAAGCCTCTTGTTCCTCCTTGGCTCTACCAAAGCAGAACAACTCGCTTTTATGAAAGTTAATCTTTAATCCGATCAATTGTTCAAATAAGCATAACACCAGCCTCATATTTCTCGCTTTTGCCAAGTCATGCTCCATAAAGATGATTGTATCATCAGCGTACTGCAGAATGGACACACCCCCATTAACTAGATGAGGCACCAAGCCACCCACCTGACCGGCCTCCTTTGCCCTTCCTATGAGAATTGCCAACATGTCAACCACAATGTTGAACAAAATAGGAGACATTGGATCACCTTGCCTTAGGCCTTTGTGTGTATGGAAATAATGACCTATATTGTCATTCACTTTAATTCCAACACTCCCTTTTTGCGTGAAGGATTCTACCTGGCGTCGCCAAGCTTCATCAAAACCCTTCATGCGTAAGGCCTGTTGAAGGAAGGGCCATTTGACTTTGTCGTATGCTTTCTCGAAATACACTTTGAAAACAATCTCATCTAGCTTTTTCGTGTGGATCTCATGGAGCGTTTCATGAAGGACCACAACCCCTTCAAGGATGTTCCTGTCCGGCATGAAAGCGGTTTGGGTAGGCTGCACCACAGCATGCACGATATGTGTGAGCCTATTAGTCCCGACCTTGGTAAAGATTTTGAAACTTACATTAAGAAGATAGATGGGCCTGAATTGCTCAATTCTCACAGCCTCTGTTTTCTTAGGAAGAAGGGTTATCATTCCAAAATTCAGCTGAAAAAGCTGAAGCTGCCCAGAGAAGAGATCATTGAACAAAGGCAACAGATCTCCTTTAATAATATGCCAGCACTTTTTATAAAACTCCGCTAGAAATCCATCGGGGCCCGGCGCCTTGTTATTTTTCATTTGTTATATGGCCTCAAACACCTCTTTCTCAGAAAAAGGAGCCGCTAGAATATCATTCTCTACCGTTGTGAGTTGAGGAACATCCTCAACCCTGGACTCATCCAGAGACACACGGTTATCCTCTGGAGGACCAATCAGCTACTTGTAATACTCTGTAATGTACAGTTTTAGGTTTTCCTGCCCTAAAATTGTTCCTTCATCTTGCTCCAGCTAAAAGATCCTCTTCTTTCTATGTTTACCATTAGCGATCATGTGAAAGAATTGAGTGTTCGCATCCCCCTGGACTACTCGCTGGACCTTGGCCCGCAACGCCCACTTCAATTCCTCTTCTCGAAGAAGTTCTTTCAGCCTCATCTCCGCGTCAAGCTTGGCATGAAGCTCCGCGGCCGGCAGCACCGTGGTTTCTGCTTTTATATCTAGGGACTGAATAAGGGAAAGGAGCCTTTCCTTTTCGACCTTATAAATCCCGCTAAGATGCTTAGCCCACCCACGCAGGAAACTTCTCAAATGCCTAATCTTATTCTGCTAGCGCTGAAGCGCAGTCTTCCCTCCTGAATCCTTAGCCCACTCTATGGCTACGAGATCGAAGAAACCTTCTTGTTCAAACCAAGCCAGCTCAAAGGAGAACGAGTTTTTGTTTCCCAGGTGGGTGGCCTCACCAGAGTCCACAAATAACGGCGTGTGATCAGAAATTCCACGGGACAAAGCCTGAACTATTACTAACGGAAACTTCTATTCCCAATCGACACTAGCCAACACTCGATCCAACTTCTCATACGTCGGATTTGGCAGCGCGTTAGCCCAGGTGAATTTTCTACCCGAGAGCTCAATCTCTCTCAGGTCAAGACTTTCAATGATAGTATTAAACATGAACGACCATCTGCCATCAAAGTTATCATTGTTTTTATCCTCACACCATCTAATGATATTGAAATCGCCCCCCACCAGGATAGGAAGCTGCTCGGAACCGCAAATCCTAACGAGATCAGCCAAGAACTCGGGCTTGAGTTCGGGTTGTGCGGCACCATATACCGCAACCAAAGCCCAATTAAACCCATCGTCCTTCGAACGTACCCGAAACTTGACTGCGTAGTCACCCATTACCACACTTTGAACCTCGAGCGCTTCGCATCGAACGCCGAGTAAGATCCCACCCGATCTCCCTCTCGGTGGCAGGCAATGCCAATCAAAATCAATACCACCCGACAAAGTATTTAGAAATTGTGGCGCAAAATTATCTCTAGCAGTCTCCGATAGAGCGATAAAATCTAATCGATGCTCGACAGACGCCTCAGCAAGAAACCTTCTTTTAGCCAAGTCCTTTAGACCTCTGCTATTCCAAAAGATTCCTTTCATAGTTCATCATGGAATTTTTTAGCCGTACGAATCCTAGCACTCCTACGCACTGCGGACACCGGGTACACCTTCCGTTTCCACTTGCGTTTAGAGACAATTTGACTCTGCAACCGGTCCTCACAACCAGTCTCAGAAGGTCTAGCCATAACCATCTCAGAAGTATCATCCTCCTCTTCCGCCTCAGGTATGGGAGGAATAAGATCCGCACAAAAATTATCGAGCACCCTGACCCCCAAAGCATCAACCTCAGAATCACTCATGGGCTTAACCGCCACTATATTACGAATCATCTCTAAGGCCCGCTCAGCCTCTAGATCCAGAAGATCATTAACAGAATTAGAGATTTCAGTAACATTATTACCTAGTGAAACTCCTAATTGATTTGCATTTTCAACAATCTCATCATTAGAAAAATGCAGAATGGAATTAGAAGTATTAACCGACATACCAGTAGTGACCTCAACGTCACGGAGCTTGGCCGCCCTCATGGCGCACCGCTGTTGAATGTCGTCCACATCCGGCTGAGTCTGGAGACGGCCACTCACCCGTCGCCCATCAGACATCAGATCCTGAATCCCTCCAAACGCTATAACCCCTCCCAAGAGATCCTGGTCGGGGTAGGGCCTCCTGCCTCACCCCATCTGCTAGGCCGGTCCGCCTGCACGGACTCCCCAACAGACTCGCCAGGAAGTGGAAAGGCACTCACCATGGCCTCAGACGTATGGCGCGCCCCACAAGACGGAGCCGACGGCGAACGGGAGGAAGGGAGTGCATGGGCCACCTGCCCGAACTCCCCACCCAGCACCAGAGAGGCCACCACCATA